>NC_088696.1:36882221-37193438 GCF_028017835.1 Emys orbicularis
CAGAAACAGACTTCAAAGAGAAACAGCAGAACTAAAATTCATTTGCAAATTTAACACCATTAATCTGGGCTTGAATAGGGACTGGGAGTGGCTGGCTCATTACAGAAGCAGCTTTTCCTCTCCTGGAATTGACACCTCCTCATCTATTATTGGGAGTGGACCACATCCACCCTGATTGAATTGGCCCTGTCAACACTGGTTCTCCACTTGCGAAGTAACTCCCTGCTCTCCATGTGTCAGTATATAATGCCTGCATCTGTAACTTTCACTCTATGCATCTGAAGAAGTGAGGTTTTTACCCACGAAAGCTTATGCCCAAATAAATCTGTTAGTCTTTAAGGTGCCACCAGACTCCTTGTTGTTTTCATAAGCAACAATGGAAAGTCAAAATCAGAACTGACTTATGCTCCCTGTAGTCCCATTGATGTCAATGGGATTTCACAGGGAGTAAGCAGTGCTGAATCTGGTCTGAAGCATGGCAGTACGTGTAAATTCTTGTTTAACAGCAAGAATGGGCATTGCTCACTTAACTCCCAGAACCAATTCATATGTAACAAATCAAGAGCCAGGTGCTCACAATTGGCAGAATTGTTTCCCTGAACATTTTAAAATGTTCTGTCTAGCATTACCCTAGCAATTGTAGAAATTTACATTCTCTCCAAAATAAAAGCCTTCAGCATATTACAAATTAAAATTCCATAGATCTACAATGTGTATGATTAACTGCACCTTTAATAATACCCATTAAAATATGACATTCAGATGAGTTCAGTAGGGTCACTTTTTTTTTTAAATGCCACTGAAGTGTGATTTTTCTTTTTTATATTGACCAGCATGTTTTGAACACTTTTATTTCAATTTTAAATAGCAGTACCATTTTCTGAGAGTTGCTTCTGTTTTGTGGTTGACAGATGAAGGCTGGCTGGAAGTTGTCCAATCTTTAATTAGAGTTATTCCATTAGAAGATCCATTGGGGCCAGCTGTTATAACATTACTACTGGATGAGTGTCCACTGCCAACAAAAGTAAGTTAAATAATGCATGCGTTCTGTGGCCAAACTTCAGCCTGGTGTGGTTGCCACTCCCATGGAAGTCTCTGGGCTGCTTTCACCAGTGATGTAAACTGTGTCCTGAGTGTCAGTTGGCTAAAAACGGATGTTACTTATAAAGTAGGGTAACTTTCAAGGATCTGGCATTCAATGGGCTATTTGATGGTAGAAGTGTTTCAGGAAAAAATGGTGAGAAGAGAGTGAAAAATAGTTTGTGCTTGGAGGGAGAGTAGGGAGGTTTCTTTTGTTAGTTGCTTTTGCCACTATGCTCTCCTTCTGCCCTCTTGGTGTATTACTCCTTGTACATGCCCAGTGAAGGCCAAATCAGTGCAAATTCAGCTGCTTTACCACCTACTCTTCATGTTTTAAACCAGCACTTCTTTGTGTCAGTGTTGAATTCCTCATAACTTATCTATGTATAAGCCAAAACACTTTTTTTCTCTTTAGCTTACACATTTTAGCCATAAATGGATCAGTATTGTAACTTTTTAAAAAAGCTTTTGTTTGCTGCATACTGACTGTTGGATCTCTTTACTTAAAGTAAGATTAAAATGAATGGCCAGGTGTGTGTTCACAACTGGATAAATTGTATTTTACTACAAATAGAAGTCAGTCGTTTAGCTTTTTGCATTTTAAAAACTAAAATGAAGTGGTGTTATTGGGTCCCAATCCCGTGAGGTACTCAGCATCCGCAGATCCCATTGAATGTAGTGGGAGTACAGGGCACACAGCACCTCACGTGATTTGGCGTATGTTATTTTAAAGGCCTTTTAAATCTCGGTTTTGGCATGAACTCTTTCTGACACTGGCATTGCTGCAACTTCCATTAGTATTACACTTGTTACTGTGCCAACTTTAATTTTTACTGTACATTGCCACAGGGTGAGAGATTGGGAGGTTTCTAATTCATTGGCTCTTAAATAAAATTATAAACTGAGTAGCTGATGGCTCAAGAGTTGATCACGTACTGTAACTGGATAAGGACCCTCTTTCTTCTGTGGTTAGTGGTTCCAGTCTGCCTCAGTTAGTAGTGAGAAAGTCAACACCATGAGTCTGCCAGGTAGACTGAAATAAGACATGATCTCAGCCAGTTCCAGATTTAAAAACAAACCTACCGTTACAGTTGGCACTAAACGGCCCTTTTGTTGTTGCTCTCAAAGGAGAGGCCAAGTATTAACACCAAATCTTTCAAATGTGGGTGCTTGATGTTAAGCACCTAAATTAGTGGCTTGGTTTTTCAGAGGTATAAAATGCCCCAGTTTCCAATGACTTGCTCAGTACTTCTAAATGGTCTGGTTTTCAAGTGCATTAGTTTTAGGCATCCAATTTTGAAAAGGCTGGCCTAAGTGGGACATAGAGAATAAGCTATCTTCTCACCCTTGAGAAACTCCTCAGTCTCCTACGTTCAGGTTTGTGTGCACTGGGGGGAAGCTTGCAGTGCGGTTGTCCAGCCTTTACCTATTCTGGATAAATTGAAGACTTTTGCGGGGTTGTCAAGTCAGTATTCCCAACTTTTGGAAAGGTACAATTTTCCATAGAGAGTCAACCTAAAGCCACATTAGCTTTTTGATGTTTAACTTCAATCTTTCTTTATTTGTTTATACTTGCATTGGCAACTCTTTGGAATAGAGTCTTAAAAAAAAAAAAAAAGAAGGAAAAAAGTCAAAACAGTTAACTTTAGTACAGTTGTAAGCAACCTCTATTCCCGAGGTGTTTATAACTCAGAAAAAAAGTTATGGTTGTGTGACGGCTTGGATCACAGAAACCCCCTTGGGGCTGCCAACTGATGTGCCAAGACTATTTCTGCCCCTGCTTTCCCTGCCAGCCTGGGACTCCAGCACCCTGTCTTGTTGAGCCAGACACGCCAGTCTGCTCCAACACAGACCCAGGGTCTGAACCATGTGCCCCAAAGCTGCAGACGTAACTGAAAGCAGCTTACAGAAGTGTTCCTGTCTTTAACACTCAGATGCCCAACTCCCAATGGGGTCTAAACCGAAATAAATCTGTTTTACTCTGTATAAAGCGTATACAGGGTAAACTCATAAATTGTTCGCCCTCTATAACAGAGAGAGAGAGAGAGGCACAGCTGTTTGCCCCCCCCGTATTAATACATACTCTGAGTTAATTAATAAGTAAAAAGTGATTTATTAAATACAGAAAGTAGGATTTAAGTGGTTCCAAGTAGTAACAGACAGAACAAAGTGAATTATCAAGTAAAATAAAATAGAACACGCAAGTCTATGTCTAAGAAAACTGAATACAGATATAACCTCACAAGTTCCAGTAAGCTTCCTTTTACAGACTAGTCTCCTGCTAGTCTGGGTCCAGCAATCACTCACACCCCCTGTAGTTACTGTCCTTTGTTCCAGTTTCTTTCAGGTATCCTTGGGGGTGGAGAGGCTATCTCTTTAGCCAGCTGAAGACCAAATGGAGGGGTCTCCCAGGGGTTTAAGTAGACTTTCTCTTGTGGGTGGAGACCCCCTCCTCTCTCCTATGCAAAGTCCAGCTCCAAGATGGAGTTTTGGAGTCATATGGGCAAGCCACATGTCCATGCATGACTCAGTTTTTACCAGCCAATCCACATTCCTGGGAAGGCTCAGATGTGGATTGGCATCTTCAAGTTCATTGTTGGCTTAAGTGGTTTTTGATTGGGCACTTAATTTGCACTTTTCTCAAGAAGCTGACCAAATGTTCCGCTAGGCTAGTTTAAAATCAAGCCAGTACACAGCCAATATTCATAACTTCGAATACAAAAATGACACATGCATACAAATAGGATGAATATATTCAGTAGATCATAACCTTTACATAGATATGTTACATGGCATATGTAGCCTAAAACATATTCCAGTTATGTCACATATACATTCATAAGCATATTCCATAAAGCCTTTTGGGGGGGCACCATCACAGGTTGTTCTTTCAAAAGTTTACAACTGAACATTGACTTAATACAGCTTTGAAACTTTACTATGCAGAAGAAAAATGCTGCTTTAACCATCATAATTTAAATGAAACAAACAATCAGTTTCCTTACCTTGTCAAATCTTCTTTTTTTTAAACTTTCCCTCTATTTTTTTTAGTAGTTTACATTTAACACAGTACTTTACTGTATTTGCACTTTTTTTTTTTGTCTCTGCTGCAGCCTGATTGCGCACTTCTGGTCCCAAATGAGCTCTGTGGTTGACCGGTCAGTTTGTAACTTTGAGGTTCTACTGTAGTTTCACTAAGATTGACTAAAGGCCATGTCTGAGAATGTCATCCTCATTCTAAGTTTAGTTGTACTTTTTCACCTCCTGTCCCTTCCTCAATCATTGCTGGTTATTCTTTCTTTCTTTTCTATGCTCTTTGCGCGTTGTCAGCCCTATCTATTAGTTCTGTTTGTGGCTGTTCTTTTGGGAACACAATTACATTTCCCTGTAACTTCCATCAAAGCTCAGATTTTTTGCATGTTGCACTGGTTTAAATCTGGATCAGAATCTGACCCAAAAAGCATATAAACATCATACTTTATAAACTCAATTACACTAATCTTGTCCAAATGCCCTGCTGATAACTTCGGTGTGGAGAGTTGTTTTTGTTTTAATTAAAAGTTGGGCTTAGTTGTGAAGCTGGGGTCTGAATCAGCTCAACTGAAACTTTCCTAAAAGCACGGGGATAGAGGGGTTGAGATTAATCTGGAGTTGCAGTTTGGATCCATTTGTGGAACAATTTTTGTTCTGAATTTGGAATTACACTGGTGTAACTCCATTGAAATTGGTGGGAGTTACTCTAGATTTACTCCGAATTTATTCCTACATTAATAGCCAGAGGAAACGAAGGCTCAGCATAGGTTTCTGCTAGTCTTTCATTCTTGTTTAAAAGACTAGCACAGTGAGTATAAGCAGGATATGCCATTAGAGAGAGAGAGAAAGATGGTGTGGTTTTAGAGTCAGCAACAGCATAGTTTTGTAAAGTGGACTCGGGCGCTATCTCCATTTTTGTTATGCTCAAATCATTTTTTTACTGTATTTTCAATTTTATAACACAATCAACTTTTTTTTTTAAATAGCATCAGGATATTTGGAACAGATTAAACCACTTTGGTGGCAGTCCTCCCTGTTTTCTGCCATCTATCTTACTGATCCATTGAAGTTAAGGAAACGTTAATATTTCTCATACAGTTGGCAGCACATCACTTTTGAGCAATCGGACATACTGTGGCTCATTTGGCAGTAACCAATGAATTAATGTAACTCTTTAAGATAAATTAAACTTCTGGTCTGCTTTAAAACAGATAAACTATCACTTGGCATCTATAATATTATCCTGTTAGCATTGATATTGAAGCAGAGTCATTGAGTTGTATTGAATGACTGAGTGGAAAACAATGTGTTCCGTAATTCCTACAGTGTTAAATAGCATTCTGTCTTTGTTTTAGGATGCATTGCAGAAATTAACTGAAATATTAAATTTAAATGGAGCGGTTGCCTGCCAGGATTCCTGTCACCCTGCCAAACATCGTAACACAACTGCAGTACTGGGCTGTTTGGCTGAGAAACTAGCAGGTAAACAGAAGGAGCAGTCTGAAAGCTTAACTTTGGGTTTTCTATAGTGTCACAGCATAGCAACGTTCAGAGCTGACTTTGTAGAACTGAGGTCACGTTTTGGAACAAGGAGAGATCTTGTCTCCCAGCTCGGACCAAATCTCCTGCATGATCAAAATATTGATAAGGCTTAATTTCAGTAACCAGCAAACAGCTTGGCTCTGAACTTGGATTTTACTACACCGAATTCCCTCAATATTTGATTTACCAAATAAAACCTCAATCCACACGTGTATATATTTCAAGTATCTGCAAAGTAAGATTTCCTGACACACAGCCTTGATGCAATTACCAATGCTAACGTTTTTACAGGCCTAACCTAGGTGGATGAGAGAATTTCTGGGAACACATTAGCCAGTAGGCAAGATGATGATAAAGGACCAATTATTCTTATTAAAGAGAATGCGTGGAAGGATAATGGATGTTCTTTCCACTGTCATTCCACAGACAAATGTTCTTCTGTTGTAGTTACCTGAAGCAAATGCTCTTCAGCTACATTATTTAAAAGGACACTGAGAATTTACTTTTTTAAAAGTGACTTTTGTTTTTATGGGTCTCTTTATTCTCCACTTATTTATAATGCCCTGCCTGAAGCTGAAAGTGATGTTTCCATTCCCTTCTGATTGTTGCCCCATTGGGCAACTATATTTTTTTCTTTCTAGGGGTGCTTGAAATTAACATGTCTTTTTAAAATTCCTAGTTTGTGCCCCACTGTTGATATGAGCACAGTTCTAAAAATAGCATTTAATTATTGCTTCAGAGACCGCACTAAAGAGCATAAAACATTTTTGTGTAGGTCCTACGTGAACAGTGACTTTTGATGTAGATATTTGAAATAACGACAACTCCTCCTCCTTACCACACTCTAGATACCATAGGTCAAAATAAGACCCTATGTTACTTGACCGTTTCCATTTGGTTAGGTGAGAGCAGATGCTTCTCTAGAAATCCAGACAGTGATGGGGTCAATGCTGTTTTATAATAGTGCTTTTGTGTGTGTACCAATTTGTCATAGTTCGTGGATTTTATGAAGCAGAATGCCCTTCCTTCTACCACACTACCTTAAGCAGATAGCGTTCCTGGGCATTTTTAATTGGTCGGTTGCCACAATGCCAATCGCAGATTGGGTGACTAGGCATCAAGCTGGCAGTATTTGATCCTGTGGGCATTACTCATTTTGTGCCAGTGATTGAGGGAGCTGATCTTTTTAACCTTGATTTATTAATACAAAATGTCTGAGAAACTATCTGCTTTACATAAATATACATTGGGGACTGTTTTCAAAAATATGTAGGCATAAGTGTTATCAGATATCAAGGTGACAGGTGTCTTTATAGTAATACTGAAGATAATTAGAACTACACAGGTACAGCTATGGCACATGCACATGAGTATTTGTGCATAGAAAGGGAAGGTAGATCCATGACACTGCATTCAGATTCCTGATTTATGAGCACATTCATAGTAACTGCATGCCTAAATTAAGCATACAGTAGAGTACATTTTTTGCTTGTGTGCAAAAACATAGCCCTGGGTACTACTTTAATTTCTTTTTGTAAATGCAAGGTCTTTTTCAGGGTCAAAATGCCCCTCTTGGTAAACTTTAATTGATGTGGAAAGATAATGCAGCAGTTCCCATACATGCATTTCATTTTTAGTGTTCTTGCAGGTCCTGCAAGTATAGGCTTACTCAGCCCAGGAATACTGGAATATTTACTGCAGAGCTTGGTAAGTATCCAAGCACAGTAGCATTCTCGGCTGCTCTAGCGTCTTAATTGCTTCTGTATGCATAAGTGGTAAATGTTCTTGTTTTTCAGCAAATGTTGCGGTTAATTTTTTTTTCTTTTTTGTATGAAACTGCTTGCAGCAGAGCACAGTAAGATCAGTTTTTGTAATTGTGGGATCTTATCGATCTTTGTCTCTACATACAGCATTTTTCACTTAAATCAATCACAAGCTCAACATACAAAACCAAATCATCCAAATTAAAAATAATCAAAATAAAGGACAGACTTATTAACTTTGAACACTTTAGGCTGATGTTGGAAAGTCTAACATCAGACTATAGAAAGATTCCATTTAATAAGGAAGGGGTCAAAAAGACTTAATGAGAGAATGGAAAAGAAAGGAAGGACTATCTGTGAAAATAAAGACCACAAGTATTTTGTTTTATTTAATTTGTGAAGCACAGAGTGTGTGCCTGGCACTATACAGAACCTAGAGAAAATGAATCCCTGCTCCAAAACTCTTAGTGTCGTTCAGACCCTGACATTGATACTAATGTGCTATGGAAGCTGCGGTATACACCATTGTATTCCTAGACAACAAGTTAATCCGTTCACTTTGGTCAAAGTGAAGAACAGATTTGAACTAAGAAGTCGCTGTCTTGTGAATTCAAAGGTCAGGGATGTAGCTGAACATTAGTTTGGAGTAAAGGAAAGGATGTCCCTTATCTTGTACTTTAATGCCCTGTGATATCTCGCAGTGACCCTTATTCCTTCTAAAATTTCTGTTGTGCTCTTACTTCTGCAAACAGTTCACCAAAAAGTACTGTACTGCTAAAATTATCTACATTTCAGATAGACACATTCACAATAACCCATAATCAAGCTAAAGAAGCCTAGGTTCAGATAGAAGGCTTATAGTCTGGTTTATGTACCTTACTGCCAGTTCAGATCGGTAACTGGTGATCATGGTTGCAGAACACTATGACTAAGGATGGGTGTCTCTGGAGTAGAGGAGGAATATTTCGTGCTAGGAGCAATCCTAGGGATTTTGGACTTGGTACCCAGAAATGAACAGATCATGTTTATATTAAATCCAAAAGCAACATTAACATAACATCAAGGGCCTGGCCAAACAACTCCAGAAAATGTGAGTTTAAGATTGAAAGTCTGTCCCTCACCATTCCATCAGATGGAGGTACAGAGAGCAATCTGACATACCAGCCGGATTGCATTACCAGTGCAGCGGGTTAAAAGAAAAGCATTTTAATCCTGACCTTTGAATTTACTGGCATTGGGTAGTTTAAGCCCCTTAAAGCAAAACTAACCTTCAAATAGTTTAGAAGAACAGAGCTTTAGAATTGTTGTGAATGCCCAATATAGGAGAGGCTTCCAGCACATGATTAACTTAGGATCTTATGCAAGCCTTCCACAGAGAGAACTCCTGACACAAGAGGGCTAAAGCACTGAACAGTGTCAAGCAGCAGTTCTCAAACTGTAGATTGGGATCCCAAAGTGGGTCGTGACTCCATTTTAATGGGGACGTCAGGGCCATCATTAGATTTGCTGGGACCCAGGACTGAAGTTGAAGCCTGAGCTCCACCCCCCACCCGGCACGTCGGGGCTCGGGCTCCAGCCCCCTCTATCCCCTACTCGAGGCAGCAGGGCTTGGGCTCCCTTCCCCCGGGGTCATGTAGTAACTTCGTTGTCAGAAGGGAGTCACAGTGCAATGAAGTTTGAGAACCCCTGGTGGAAAGGGAATGGTGCATTGGACAGAATCAGGGTCATAGATTTTATATATAGTGAAAATCTTCACGAAAGTTAATAAACTCAATAGCCATTTTTTCCCCAAGAGCGAAAGCATTATTAGACATGCACAAACTACAGTAGGAAACTTTGCAGTAGTTATTTGATTCTGTTGTGGGAAATGCTGACTATAATAGGTATAAAATATTTCAAAAGGTTTTCTGCACTTATAGCTTACCAAGATTACAAGTAATTGGCATAATATTAAGGGAGCCAGTTTAGTCAAGTCTATCGCTGTTTGGTGGCTGTTTCTTGTCAAATGTCTTTGGAAACTGTAGAACTTGCTAGTTCATTGAATCCTTTCTAGGTATCATGGAACCAAAGACGTGGGGGAGGAGGGTGTTTTTAAGCAAAGGCACAATATAACCATAGCTTCTTTTTAACCGAACATAACTTTTTATCCGAGCATTGCAGTGGGTCACGTTTTATTTTTTTCTGTAATAACACCTGCCATTTAGCAGGCAGTTACAGGTTGGATGAAGCATCTCTTGTGTTAGCTGCCATTTCAAAGGGAGACTCACAACATAAGTCTCTGGTTCGACACATGTTACTTGCAGATGTCACCACTGAGTATGAGGAACTTGTGCAGATTATATATAGTGGAAGGGTAGAGCAGAATTGTCATAGGTTTTATTTGTTTTGACTTTACGTGTAAATTTTGTTTTCGTCTTTTATTCTGAAACTGGTATAGGCAGGTGTATGTGATCTCAAGCTAGCATGCTAAAAATAGCAGCCTGGACATTGTGATTCTCACACCTAGGAGGTTGGGTGGGCTGGAGAGCCCACACCACAGCATCCACACTGCTGTTTTTTGAGCACTAGCTCGAGCCCCACCAGCGAGTCTGTCTGCCCACTCTGGGAGGCTCCCTCCTAGCTGCAGGGTAGACATCCTTGAGGGGTGTTCCCTTCCTTCCCCCACGGTTCAGATAAATTGCCCCATTAATCTGGGGGATCTTGCCCATGCTGTGTCTGTTTTCTGGATGAACAGAGGATACTGTTTAATCTTTCACAAACACTAAATTTACTTTTTTTTTAAAAATCAGACTGTTCTACTAAGACCGTCCCACAAAGGGTTCCAACAAATTTTCAGCTTCCGGACTCTCACCTCTGGGAGGGGTCACCTCTTTCCGCATGGCAGAATGGCCTGCAGTTGGCCACATGCAGAGATCAGGAGACCTTCTCAGCTCTTAAATTGATGTACTGCGTGACCTGGAGCAAATCACTCAACTTCTGTACCTCAGTTTCCACATCTGTGAATGAGGGTAATGATACCCTTTTTTTAAAGCACTTGAGCTTTACGAATGAAAAGCCCCTATATAAGTGCCAAGTATTACTTATTACTACAGTTTACCAAATTCTAAAGAAATCACATGGCTAACCTAGAAGAAACTTTCACTTGCTAATAAAGTGCTTGTTTGATTAAGAAATAAACTACTTTGGGCAGGTCCACACTGGGGCGGGGGATCGATCTAGGAAACGCAACTTCAGCTACGAGAATAGCGTAGCTGAAGTCGACGTTTCCTAGATCGAACTAAATTTACTTACTTCGGGTCCACGCGGCGCAGGCAGGCTCCCCCGTCGACAGCGCTTCCTCCTCTCGGCGAGCAGGAGTTCCGCAGTCGACGGGGGAGCGTTTCTGGGATCGATCTATCACGTCCAGATGAGACGCGATAAATCGATCCCAGAAGATCGATCTCTACCCGCCGAATCAGGCGGGTAGTGTGGACCAGCCCTTTGTCTACCAAACTTTCTCTTGGGATAGTGCCAAACGGCTTGTTAATCATTATTAGCATCTCCTTCGTTTGTGTTAATTACTATAAGGGCAAACTGAGAACTCTACATAACACCTGATAAGGACATTTAAAATTATATGTCAAATATATAATATAATGTATGGATCAAAACTTTCTGTTTATATTATGGAGCATATTGAAGGCTAGCCTTCCTTTTTGCTAAGCCTACACTTCAATTATTTCAAATAGCTGCTTTCCATCTGAAATTTCTTTTGCATGAATTCTATTAAAAGGGAAAAAAAACTCGCAAAATTTGAGGTTACTAGAATGAGGCATCTTGAAGGTTTAATTCAGAAAAATGAGTTTTTCTGAAAAAAATAATCTTAGCATTTGGGGCTAGAAACTTTATTATTATTTTTTAATTCAGTGGCCCTCAATGAGAGCTAGTGTCACATCAGGGTAAATCAGGAGCAACTCCATTGAAGTACAGTGGAACCTCAAAGTTACAAACACCTTGGGAATGGAGGTTGTTCCTAACGCTGAACAAAACATTGTGGTGGTTCTTTCAAAAATTTACAACTGAACAGTGACTTAATACAGCTTCGAAACTTTATTATGCTGAAGAAAAATGCTGCTTTGCCTTTATTTATTTTTTTAGTAGTTTGTTTAACACAGTAGTGTACTGTATTTGCTTTTTTCCCCCTTCTGCTGCCTGTTGTGTACTTCTGGTTCCAAATGAGGTATGTGATTGACTGATCAGTTTGTAACTCTGGTGTTAGTAACTCTGAGGTTCTACTGTAGATAGACTAAACTGGTTTAAAAACTGTTGTGACATGAGAAATAGGTCCTGTGAGTACTTCTAGTATGGCCCACTTGCGCCCTACTACTGTGCCTGTTGCTCATGATTAAGGCTGCAGATCATTCACCAAGGTCATGAAAGTCACGGCTTCCATGACCTCCCCTGGAGCAGCAGTCCAGCACCAGTGGCAGCGGGACCCCTGGCTGCGCGCCCCCAGCAGAAGCGTCGCCTTGCATTCTCCTTCCTCTCCTCCCCTCCCTCCCCCCCAGCAGTCTTCAGGAGCGCCCCCTTCCAGCAGGTAAGATTTAGTCACGGGTATTAAAAGTCATTGACAGGTCAGGGGGCCATTACCTGTCCATGACTCCTACTAAAAATACCCATGACTGAAACGTAGCCTTACTCATAACATCTCTGCCTTTCTCTTGTGAAGAGTCTTGAAAATGTAATCTGACTGCGAGTTTTAAGAAAATGTTTTCATTATATTAGACAAACCTACAAAAAGATCTTGCACAGCTATGGCACGTGTTTAATACTCTCGTTGTCTTTAGAATTTCCAGTCCCATCCGACGGTAATGCTTTTTGCACTAATAGCACTGGAAAAGTTTGCACAAACAAGTAAGTATTAGCCTAGTACTTCTTACGGTAAAAACAATAGAGCTAATGTTGCCCCAGAGTGGTTATTTCCTTCATCTGATCACATCTGCTGTCCCAGGTGCATGCACTGGAAATAAGCATGTTGATGTTCCCAACTTGTAGCTTAAGCCTAGTGCACCGTAAGGATCAGTGATACCTGGGCTGACAGGGAATGGGATCGCTGTAGGAAAAAGTGTGCTGGCAGGAGGAGACTCCTGCTGCTCTAGTGACCCTACCCTCCTTGGAAAGAGAATGGGCGGAACACAATTCCGTCACTATACTGTGTGCTGTCCTCAGATATAGCTCCGATCATTGCCATGTAGGGTCTGCTATCCATCAAATGTAGCTTTGGGGATGGGAAGAGGCATAGGAGCCCTTTGACGGCCTCTCCATGGCTGGAAAAAAAATGTGTCCTGTTAATAGACTATAATTATTATTTTCCTAGCTAATAGCCCTGCTCTCAGATGATTTAGTACAGTAAAATGCTGAATATTTAATATTGCATTTCTTCCTGTTAATCTGTCAGGAGAAGGGACATGAACGCTTATACTTTTTGTTTAATATTGAGATTTATAATATTTCTATATTGTACTTGTAAAATATTTACCTTTTGTCTTTTAAATCACTGTTTCTTGTTTACATCTATTATTTTTTTCACTTTTAAATTACAGGTGAAAATAAAATGACAATTTCTGAATCCTGTATTAGTGACCAGCTTGTTTTGTTAGAGAAATGGACAGATAATCCAGACTATTTAAAACGCCAAGTGGGATTCTGTGCCCAGTGGAGTTTAGACAATCTATGTAAGTATAGGATTCTCACACTATGGCTTCTTTGCAGGATGGCTCTCTTTTGAGAGAGGTGTGTGTGTGTGTGTGTGTGTGTGTGTGTGTTGCACAGATACCATGTTTTGTGTAAGTATTTACTGATAGTTTTGTATGTCTGGTCATATTTGTATGTGCAGATATCCAGTGTCCACACAGAAATAAGGTGCATAAATCCATGTGCATTTGCATGCCTGATTTTTTGAAAAGCAAACCTTATGTAATTATTAAAAATTAAAGTTCTTCAACTTTATTTGCTCTGTAACTGCTGTGACGCTTCAGCAAAGAAGCTCAGAATAGCTAGATGGCACTTGTATTCTGACTTTGTCCCAAAGAAAACCATTGTGGTTTTCTTGGATATACCAATACCACGTCTGCACAAGGACGGATTATGACCTGTGACTTATTAAACAGACTAGATTCTCATGATTTAAGAAACCAAGAAAGAGTAGCTCTCTGGTAAACTGTCGTTTATTTAACAAACCAATCCAGGCATAACTAGTGGGCCCAAAGCTTTGACTCGCTGAAGGACCCCACACGGCTGCCAGCCTTGTTTAAGGCATACCCCTCTTGTTCACTACCACTGGGAGAAGAGACAATGAAATTACTTGGTTGGCCCCAGGCAGCAGCTTGTCTTGCTTATGCTGAAACCGAGCATCTACTTGTGCTTTGTTACAAATGGCAATAAATATATAGTAATGAGTCTGTGATGTACATTTCACTCCCTGAAAAAGACTTCTGTCTGATGAATTACAGTGTTGTTGGTTTCAGAGTAGCAGCCGTGTTAGTCTGTGTCCGCAAAAAGAACAGGAGTACTTGTGGCACCTTAGAGACTAACACATTTATTTGAACATAAGCTTTTGTGGGCTACAGACTGTAGAGCTAAATCAGTGGTTCTCAAACTTTTGTACTGGTGACCCCTTTCACATAGCAAGCCCCTGAGAGCGACCACACCCCCTTATAAATTAACACTTTTTTTATATATTTCACACCATTATAAATGCTGGAGGCAAAGCGGGGTTTGGGGTGGAGGCTGAGAGCTCACGACCCCCCATGTAACAACCTTGTGACCCCCTGAGGGGTCCTGACCCCCAGTTTGAGAAGCCCTGAGCTAAATGCTTCTCCATTCCTCCCCAGTGTGAAAGAGAATGATTTGGAGGGAAAGTTACAGAGCCGTTTCCATGGCATAGCACAACAGTTATCCTGCAACTTGCCTCCTAGTTCTGTGCAGTCCCAGCATCCTGTGTCTTCCCTGCCCTGATTCTGGGTGCTTTCCAGGGTGGAATTTCTAACAAAACCCAGTGTACGGTATAACTTTTATAATAGCTCAGGGCTGGAGCAAATGCCACCCTGAGTTAAAGCAAATATGAGGAGACCATGTTGAACAGCATGCTAGGGAATCCCACAGCTGGGCTTCTCTTCTCTCCACTGATCATGAGCTGTTACAAAGATGCCACCAGGGGCTGCTTGCTTTTACTTGAAATATTTTGCTTGCCATGAAACTCAAGCATTTGATCAGCCAGTGGGGGAGCACTGTGTGAGGGTCTAGCAGTCACGGAAGTGGTGGGGAAAGGACTGGAAGTGGAGGGGGAAGACAGCCTTAATTGGCTCAGGTCAGCTGTATAAACCTAGCCTAATAGCTGACAGCAGCAAGTTTAGAGTTTTCACTATTGCTCTGGCACCATTCCTCCCACAGTAAAATTCCACCCATGTTAACCGTCAGGGTGGTGTCTTGTGTGTCCTGAAGGAATCGCATCTTGGTATGTATTCTGATGCCCTTAATGCTTACTCATAGTTCCTTGAGAGGCACAATTAGCCCTTAGGTGCTTTTCAAATACACCGCTACCTCGATATAACGCAACCTGATATAACATGGAATTCGGATATAATGCGGTAAAGCAGTGCTCCGGGGGGGCGGGGCTGCACACTTCGGCGGATCAAAGCAAGTTCAATATAACATGGTTTCACCTATAACGTGGCAAGATTTTTTGGCTCCCGAGGACAGCGTTCTATCGAGGTCGAGGTGTGCTCAAAGCAGGACATGCCCTGCTTCTGGATATAGTTCTAACAAACATTGGGTGCCACGTAAAGAAATAATATTGCATTCAAGTATGCATAATGCCTGTGTTGCTTTAAAGTATGCCAAGTCTGAATTGGATCCTGCGTGTGTGTGTGTGTGTGTGTGTGTGTGTTTGTGTAGATTTGTATTTATTGAAATAATCTCGTTGGACTTGTTCCTGCAATAGCACTTTATTGAATTTTTTTCTGCAGTTTTGAAAGAAGGCAGACAGTTTACATATGAGAAAGGTGACTTGACCAATATTAAGGCCATGCTGAATAGTAACGATGTCAGCGAATACCTTAAGATCTCACCACGTGGACTGGAGGTAGGATGTCATTTGATTATTTCAGTGTAGAATTCTGTTTTGAAGAAAGCTACAGGAGATCACCATTTCAGTTCACTTTTTGTTCCCATTTTTTTACCCTTCAAAGAATCAACAAGTCTGTATTTCTGAGCTCTCTACAAAACTAGTGAAGGAATTCTGTTTTGGCAGTGGACTGTAATGTCTCTAACCTGCTTTTAGTACAAGAAATGACCACTGTAAAACTTCACCCCCTCTTTAGATCCATCTGGTCCTTCTCCCATGTAGTGCAGAACTGTTCCCTACAGTAGATTTTTGTTTGTTTGTTCTATTGTTGTTTTTTCTATTGTCCTGTCTAATCTTAAAAGCCCAAAGCAACAGGGATTCCATTTCCTTAGAGAAAGTACCTCTCACCATCAGGAAATTCAGCCAAAATGTTCTTTTTCTTAATTTTGTTCCATGACTGCTAGTGATATATTCCTAGAGCACTAAATTCCTGTCCCTCCTTGATGTTTATACCTATCCGATAGTTCTAGATCATTCCTCACTTGGTCATTTTTTTTAACCTTTAATCTTGGAATCCGTTCCACTAGCCCTCTGATCACTTCTGTTGCTCTTCTCTGACCTACATTCAACTTGGTTCAGTTTTACTGAGATTCTATCAGGTAGATAGCCTTTGCTGTTGTGAAGGGGGTTGCATTGTGTTTGGAAATTTAAGTGCTTTTACAATTTTACTTGTAAGGCACTTATCAAATCTACCAGACAGAATTCTTTGTGACTGCCAGCTAATTACAACTAATATATTTTCCACTTTGATTTTTCAGGCTCGATGCGATGCCTCCTCTTTTGAAAGTGTTCGATGTACGTTCTGCGTTGATTCTGGGGTTTGGTACTATGAAGTCACAGTAATTACTTCAGGAGTGATGCAGATAGGATGGGCCACCAAAGACAGCAAGTTTCTCAATCATGTGAGTACATGTGAGGTCACACAGCTGATACTCTAAATATTAGGGTTTTTTTTACTTACAGTGCCTATACAAATGGCATTTTATAGCCTATTGAAATAATTGTCCATATTTTATATGCATTGCCTCTTCCTCTTATTTTTTTTCCATACATTTGCGTTGTTACAGTTAGTGAATTTAGAACTCCTGAAAGGTGCTGGAGTGACATTTATCTCCAAAAGTACAGCACGGTCATTAGTAGCGAGAACTTTTCTCACCCACAGTTGCATGCCTCAACCCTGATCTGGAGCAGTAGGAAGGTAGTTCAATTTTTATGACCCATTCCACTCTTGGCCTCTGCTCCAACTGCAAATAAGGGTGTCAGTTACTGCCAACTGTGTTTTTGTGAAGTGATCGCCTGCTTACTAAGAGCTGATATGCTATTCACTCATTTGACTTAGGCCGTCAGGTGGTTTTTCTTACTTTTTTCTCCTATTTCACAAACTTGGTGACTAGAAATTAAATGGCCTCTAATCTACATGAAACCGTCTGCTCTGGATAGTTTAATATCTTTGAATGTGGGGATGGTAATCATACTGTTGTATTTTTAGTCAAGAAAGCAAGTATTAAACTGGATTGCATATTAAACTATTTTGCCAATCTAACTTTGTCTTTCTCAAGACCCCTTCCATAAGCTCCCTCTGGTGTGTTCTGTTTGCTCACACTTGCTCTGTTCAGTTAGTATTTGACACAACAAGTTCCTAGTGCTTGTATGTATGTCACTTTTTAAAAAATACTCTGCAGTTGCATGCATTAACTGGTCAAAGTCTGTGATCATGGGCTAGTTCAAATGATAACAGAAACGTGAGTAGGATTTTTTTTCCATTTCCCTACCTGGATGAATCCTAGTGAACAATGCCAATATAAAGAGTTTGCCTGTTCTTTTACTAGAGAGGAGCAAATAGCACCTGGCCTGTTCTGAAATGCTAACACTTCATTTTCCAGTCTGGCAAGGAATTGGAAGCTCTCCCTGTTTATGGCAGGAAAGACTAATTTCTGATGGAAAGAGTACATATGTGGAAATAGCATGCCAAATGTTCTTTCCCTGCCCTCCAAAAATAAATTCATACAGACACGAAATCTACCTGAGGCACAGATTGAGAGTAGCACAGAACAGCAATAAATGTCACTTGGTGACATCATTAGCATTAAGTACTGGTGGTTTCATTCTTCATTTCAAGCAGGTGCCTTGCCAGTCACATCTAGTTACTCAATCTGCCTTGCAAAATTCTTTTTACCTGTGACAAGTTTTATGGGGGAATAACAGGTTTTTTTGGTTTTTTTTCTTCTCATGATCTTCACAGAAAAGGCCATTGTGTCTTCACAGTAAAGGCAAATACCTTTGTGATGTGGCTTTTTTGTTTTTGGTTGGTTTTGTGTGTAGTGTTTTGTGTGTGTATCTTGGTTTGTAAATTTTCAGGCTGTTGTAAACTCAGGTGTACTCAGGCAAGATGGGGGTAGTGTAAAGGTTGCCATGGAAGCCTTGTTTTCAGAGTTGCCTGATTTGTATTCTCCACCTGAACACTACTGTTAAAGTTCCTTCTATTCTGCCTTTTTCTTTTTTAATGGAATCTGTCACAACGCTTTTCATAGCAAGTGTGTTCCGTTTACAAATAAGGATGGCTTTTATAATTGTTACCTTTGCAACCTCACCCGGCATCTGAAAATCCAACTTTCTGGCTTGCCCATAATCACTATTAATAGTTCTGCAATGGAAATGTATAGGCCTATCCTGTTGCCTCTGAGGCCAATTAGCATTTTACCATTGACTTGAGTGGGAACAGGGTAAAGTCCTTAGTTGACCATTCTTTTTGTGCACGAGCCAGAAAAATACTCCAGGTCTCCTCTATTGCGTTGGCTCTGCAGAGCTAACAGGCGCATCAAGTAGTAGACACTCATTCCTTGGTAAAGTCAGCAGGCAACAGATCTGCTTGCTATCCAGTCAGAATCCTGAAATTTGTGAAAATTTTCATATTACCATAGTCATTTTTCTGGTCGTCTTAATACTTTAAGATAAGGGGGCAGATTGTGTGGAGTTTTGTTTTGTTTTTTTATGTTATAATACAAGAATGACCAGAGTTAAAACTGCTCAGTTCCAGCTTTTGTAGAAAAAAAATCATTCCAAAACCTGATGTACATCATAGACCAAATACTGTGATGTGATGTAGATGTTGGTGTTGATGAACATAGGTTGGTAAGTGCCAAGGGAATGGAAGAGAAGGATATAGCGAGAAAAGCAGCTAACAGGACGGTGTAAGAAGGAATAAGATAAAGTAGATTCCCTGCCCCCATTAGTTACTCTTCCTGGTATCCTCTCCCTTACATTCATTCATGTAAGTTACTTCCCCTTGCTGGCATATAATTTACACATCTGATTACATCATCTCTAAATATGGCCCCTTTCCTACTGCACAGTATTGCAAAAGAAATGTAAAAAATTGCAAGCCTGTCTTGAATACCAGAAGTTGTCAACACTGACTGTAATGGAAACCGTTTGTGAAATGGAACAGCAACCCACCAGCCCTTAAACTATAAGAGGCTTAAAAGATTTTTCCCACTCACCATAAGTAGCTTGACAGTTTGGGGGTTGGTTTTTTTTCTGTCTGATGTGCTTCCTGTGAGGAATCTCTAAGTAGGGAGAATTGAGATAATGTCTCTATTTAAGGGTTAGAAGTTTGCTTTACTACACTTTATTTTTCCCTTGATTGGATATTTCTGGTATTTTCTGTTTAGCAGATTTTAATTTATCTTAGAAATGGGGGTTAGGGTTGTGTGTTTATTTATATTAATAATAATAATAAAAAAAAAACCCTCCCCACCATCTTCACCTCAAATTATGCCAGCCAGGCTTATCAGGTAGTCACATGCTCTTCATGTACGTGGAACGTGCTTTTTACATCCTTCCTGCACCAATGTTGGTGCACAGGGCGGAAACCAGTCTCTTCTATTCCTGTCTGTCATTTGCTGCTGCTTCTGTTGGCTCTGTGTTGTTGAGATGGACTAGTCTACCCTCCCTGCTAAGGGGGGTTCTTAAGAAGTCTCACGGGTGCCGTCACGTCTTCACACCATTTGGTCTCCATTTGACAGTTTCGTGTTGGAGTCTGTGCATTGGCATCCAAAGTACATGCCCCAAATATGTCCAGCAGTGCCTTCTGATTCCGGAGCAATGAGCTCCTGGTTGGTGACTTTTCTTCGCTGGTGATGAAGTCTTTCCAACCTATGTCCAGAATCTTTCGTAGGCACTTACTTTTGAATGCATCTAGTTTTCTAACCTTTTAGCAGATCTCCAGTTCTTGCAGCCCTATGTTAGCACCAAGATTACGTTTGAATTGAAAATTGTCAGTTTTGTTCTGGTGCTGAATATCTTTGATTGCCATACGTTGTTAAGTTTACTAAATACTGTGGATGTCTTTCGTATCCTTGATGTCACTTCCTTCTTGAGGTATCCGTTAACTAATATGGTACTACCCAGTAGATGAGTTGCTCTTCCTGATATTTTTGACCAGGGTGGATTTGATTTAAATCACTAGTCAGGAAGACTCAATTTAATCATGGATTTCTACATAAAAGTGCATTTTTGTTGGTTGTTATAACCTTAATACATATTCTTCACAACTTCCAGAGATAGATGTAGGTTTCATTTTTAGAAGGTACACACTATACATTTTTAAAGTGATTTATTTTGAAAACTTTTCAGATTAGTTTTTAGAGCTATATCAGAAAATGAATGATTGGTCATTTCATTTATCAAAGGTAATTGAAGCAGATAGTTCACCTCCCAATGACTTCATAAATATCTCCAATTCAACAGGTTAATCATTAATATTTGGAGGATTTTCTTGCCATGCTGTATTAGGAGGAGAACATCACCAGACCGATATTTAAATTGTTTTATTTAACTAAAACAACAACGTTATGTATTCTGGATTTTTTTCTTCAACAGCAAACATATAATATTTTAACAAATTCAAAAATGCATATGCTTGTTTTAGTTAAATATTCAAGATTTTTAAAATCAGGATTGTTTTTCTTAAAATTGTTTTTAACTAAAAATAGTTTTATCTCCATATGTTATTATCTCATAGAACTGGAAGGGACCCCGAAAGGTCATCGAGTCCAGCTCCCTTCCTTCACTGCTAGGACCAAGTACTGATTTTTGCCCAAGTTCCCTAAGTGGCCCCCTCAGGGATTGAACTCACAACCCTGGGTTTAGCAGGCCAATGCTCAAACCACTGAGCTATCCCTCCCCCCCATATAAATGAAATATTTAAAAAAAAAAAAAAAAAAAAAAAAAATCTACTGTCAGCCAGGTCAACATGAGAAACTTAAAATATTGGCTTCTGCAGCTAACTCAGTCATCTTCACCTTCCTTTTCCTGTTTGTTCATAATCTGGAAAAGAAAAACAAGCTTTCCTACTTTTTCAGGTCCCAAACAATTTCTCAATTTGGAATGAATTAGTCCAAAGGAAGAAAATATTCTTTCTACACCGGCAGAAGAAGCTACTGCTGTTAAAAGTGAGATGATCACTTCAACAGTCTCTGAATCCAAGTGCTTAAGTGACCCAGCAGTTCACTGGTGTGACTTTCTTTAAAATATCATCAACAAACATATATTTCTTGAATGGTTCTTATTCCCAAACTGGGTCTCTTTTACAGCCTGCTGCCATTATAGGTTTTTCCTTCTAGTGAGAAAATGCTATGGTAGATCTCAAATCAATGAAGGCTACACTCAGAAAGACCTCAAGACTTCTGGAATATGCTGCTCAAATAGTTTCTACTGCATGTCCTTCCCTTCTCGCATTGATCTCCAGACTTCTTCTCCTTGTCCAGATCTATTCCACTCCCAACAATCTTCTATTCATTGAACTTTTTGAAACTTTGCACTTTCAGAGAGAGGTAAGGGATTGACTCTGTGTACACAAATTTGCAGAGGGACAATAGGGTTATTTCTCACCTCTATATAGTATGTATGTATGTACACCTCTACCCCGATATAACGCTGTCCTTGGGAGCCAAAAAATCTTACTGCGTTATAGGTGAAACCGCGTTATATCGAACTTGCTTTGATCTGCTGGAGTGCGCAGCCCCGCCCCCCCCCCCCCCCCCCCCCCGGAGCACTGCTTTACCGCGTTATATCCGAATTTGTGTTATATCGGGTCGCGTTATATCGGGGTAGAGGTGTATTTAAAAACATTTTTGCTGTTAACAAGCCTATTATCTCTGGAGACACGAATCCACAATCTGAGAACTGCAAAACTAATCCTCTCTGATGGTATCTTCTAGACTGAGCACTGATTGGGTAGATAGAAAGATTAACGTAAATCTAAACAGAACCCCCTGGAACCGCATAAAATTGGGTCCCTAATCATGAACTATTGGAACTAATTTACAAAACTTTTCTTAGACATTACATGAATATATTGTCTCATACTATAGAATTAGAATTTATAATCCCTATCTTTGAGCTATCATGTATCTTAATTAAAACTATCTTTAGATAGGTTTTTTCCTCAAAGAATTTTATCAAAAAAATCCGATTTTAAATCCTTTGATTTTTATCCGCCCTGTTTTTGACTTCTGTTGTGATGTTACCATTTGACATCTGGCTTTCAAGGATATTTGTTTTAGCATAACTAATTTTGAGCCATGCTTGGCTTGCTATTTTTGCCAAGTTGTCTCTTTATTTGTAACTTTTTGGGGGTGCTGCTCAGTACCACAATATCGTCAAGGTCGTGTAGGCATTAGCCATCTAGCCATGCTGTACCCGTGTTTGTGTTTGTTAATACACTTCTTTGTTATCCAGTCTACGGCAAACAGTGGAGATACAATGCAGCCCTGTTTCACTCATGTCAACAGTGAACTACTCTGTCTGATTGCTCACCTTTATAGAGCACTTCACATCTCTACATGGTCTTGATGACGTTAGCTGGGATTCTATAGGACTGAACAATGTTCCACAATGTATGTTAGTGCAGGTTATCAAATGCTTCTCGAAAATCAATTAAATTGATGAAGAAGGGAGCTTCCCCTTTTAGATATTCTTCCGTGGTCCTTGGTGTGAATATCTGACTTACACAGGATCTCTTGGGCTTGAATCCAGCCTGTTCTTCTCTAAGCTTTGCATCCACGGCCGCTTTCATCCAATTTAGTATCACACTGCACAAGGCTTTCCCTACAACAGAGAGGAGTGTAACTCCTCTCCAGTTGTTACCGTCAGTAAAATTAATCCTTTTGGAATATTCTGACAATTATTCCATGTTTCTCTTGGTGAGGGGGGGGGTTCTCTTTTTCCGAAACTTCATTAAGCAGCTCTCTCTGTTTTGTTAGGATGCTGGTATCAAGTATTTTAAGCATTTCTGCTGTAATTTGATCATCTCTCGCTGCTTTATTTTTCAGATTTTTGATTGAAGCCTGTACTTCCGACATCTCAACTGGACTAATGTTTGTCAAGTTGAGCAAGTTCATTTGTAATGTATTTGGGGCCATTTATCTCGTTAACACTTGAAAATTGACTGAATTTAGCTATAATTTGGGAGCTGTGAGACTTGCATTGTTGGAGGAGTACGGGCATCTCTGCCATTATCAAATCCCACAGAGCAAGCAGAAACTCGTCTCTTCTTCTATACTGCTAATTGGTTCCTCCTCGTCACTGAGGAGAGGTGGCTTTCTAGTACATTGAGGGATATTGTGTTCAGTTACTGCTTGCCCCCAAATGGGTTTAGTGAGGAGTCTGTGGGAAGCTTTTTATAGTACAGTCTTTGGATTTGTTAGTGGGGGCAGGGGGGCAACAGAGGGCGTTGTTTTTCCCACAGTCTTGGTGCTGGCAGCCACTTCCTTTTATTTGAAAATAACTAATATAACTTGTCATTGTCTCAAGTTTTGTCAGCTCTTGAGTTTGAGAGTAGCTTCGGTTAGATGAGCGGTGGCATTGTGGAGAAAACAAGTAAAATGTTGCTGTTTAGATACCTAGGTTTGTTGTAAAGATAATACATCGGATATTAATTAACATATAAAATGTATAGTCCCTTTCATTCAGGGAGCTCAAAGCACTTGGCAGACACTAATCCTTACAACACCCCTGGGAGGTAGGCAAGCTTTATCCCTATTTAACAAGTGTGGAGGACCTGAGGCACAGAGGTTCAGTGACTTGCCCAGTGTCTCCCAACAAGTTGCTGGCAGAGTCACAAATAAACCCCATAACTCCTGACTTGCCGTCTTGGGCACTATCCACCAGACCATACTCCCTCTGACACATTGAAAACATTGTAACACCTGGGTACACAATAATACAACAATTGTGTGGAACGTTGCAAACACCTCGGTCATGCTAGGTTACCCAGTAAATGCCCTGATTCTTAATATTGAGTCATTCTGTCTGGTGAACATAGATCAGAAATGAGGTGCATGGTCAGAGCTGCCTGAGAGGAAGCTCACCTGGTACCTCTACTCTTTCTAAGCCTGGTTCAGTTAATGCTATTAGACCTTCATCTTTCATGAGCATTAAAGTCACTCCTAATTTTTTTTATTTAAAGGAGTAAAATCCATTTGACCTTGAAAGTCTCTCTTCCAAAGGATTTTGGAGGAGAAAAAAGTAAATATGCCTTCATAAGAAGAGCTGTGTAGTTCTGACGCATTTTTAGGTCGAAAGAAGAGTAAGGAAGTGATACCGAATGAGGGGGGTGTGGGTGTAAGTGTGAGAGAGAAAATAGAATATAAGAAAATTGAACTTCTTAGAATGAATGGTTTGGTTATGTAAAAATAGACCTCCAGCCCTTTCCCACCGAACAGGAGTGACTGCAGATTAAATTGCTGTGCTTTGTTTCTCTAAAGGAAGGTTACGGTATTGGGGACGACGAGTACTCCTGTGCATATGATGGCTGCCGGCAGCTGATTTGGTATAATGCCAGAAGTAAACCACATTCCCATCCCTGTTGGAAAGAAGGTATTTTCTTCATCTTGTGGCAGTTATCCTAGCCTGCTTTCTCCAGAGAGCTTTTTTAGAATACTCACAGGAGGAATAGCCTGTATTTGGAGTTTATTAACAGTGTCAGAGACTCTGAAGACGAGGTCATCTAGCCAACTTCTTGCCATTACAGGATTGTTAATTACTGTACGCTTACTGGTGTTCTGTTTGGTTTCTTAAATGTCATGTGAAACTGTCCACCACTTCTCATGGAGACATTCCACAGCTGAACAGGTCTCACTTTAGGGAATCCCAACCACCACCATCGGTTATTAGAGGCAGTGCTGATAGCGCCACCTTAGCTTAATGTTGCCTGATACTTCCTTTTATAAGATCCTGTTTTCAGTTGCTTATAACTTGGCCAAACTTAAGTCATTGGGGCGGAAATTTTCCATGCAAGGTGTTTACCTCAGGCTGATGTGTCTGTCTTCAGCAAAAATGGTTTGGCTGTTTCTGAGAACAGGATTTGGGAAATACATTGTTTGGCCCCTGTATATAAAAAAGAGGAAATTCTGGCAATCTTTGCTTTGAGAAGCTATAGTGCCCCCTTTCTTTGGAGTAGGAACTTGAAATTTGGGAGGAGGGCGGCCTTTTTTCTTTTCTTTCTTTTTTTTTTTAGGGATGTGCCTGTAATCCACACGAAAATCAACCCAAATTTTCCCAACTTGTAAAATCTTTAAAATACCTCAGTTTACACATGCTCTGTAGAGACTTCTTTAGATTTTTAGCAGCTTAATTTCTTGAAGATTGTCTGCATTGGGCATGTTCCATCCTGGGGAGGGAATGGAAAGAGGCGACCCTAAAGCCTGCATTTG
Organism: Emys orbicularis; assembly: GCF_028017835.1. Lineage (NCBI taxonomy): Eukaryota > Metazoa > Chordata > Testudines > Emydidae > Emys > Emys orbicularis. Next base: position 36,907,520 of record NC_088696.1, read on the forward strand.
CTAACTTTTGAATATTTAACTTAGCAGTGTTAATATTCCTTAAATGTAGCTGTCTGTGTGCAAATCAACCTAAAATCTTCCTTTCCTTAATTTCATCCAATTTCCTCCTAATTATACCCTTTTTATTGTGGTAAATAACTCTTCTCCCTCCTTAGTGCTTATTCAAATAGAGGTAGGTTGTTCCCTATTAGTCACTCCTTAGCCAAGCTATTCACAGTCAGCGTCTTAACCTTTCCTCAACAATCAGCACCTCCAACTCCCAATCATATTTGGTTTGTTCGTTGAATGCCATAAATATCTGAAACTTAATCTTAAAATATTTTTGGTTTTGCACATAAGGAGACACAATAGGATTTTTACTCGATTTGCAAGAAAAGCAAATGATCTTCTATTTAAATGGGAACCAGCTTCCCGCTGAGAAGCAAGTGTTTTCATCTGCTGTGTAAGTATATTTTCATGTTGACAGAGACAAGAATTAAAGTGCAATATGTATAATGGTTCTCATTAGTTAAAAGAAAAAAAAATTAAAATTCTGGGTTTAGTTTGACAGTAAACCAATATTTACCAGTCATAGATGCTATTGCTTTTAAGCGGACCTCCCTATTGAAAATACTGATAACAGTTAAAAATCAATGACATTAGTGTGAATTTACAAATGGATTTAAGGGCCAGAGGAAACACATTCTTTAGCCTAAGTTTAATACCGCTTTCTGTAGTGCAATTTTAGCAACTTACGGAACACTTGCTATATAATATTGAGGATTTGGGTTCTCTGGGAGATAAAATAACAAAACCTTGTTCTTGTTGCTTCAAATGTATGAACTTTTTGCATGCTCATAATTTACTCAGGGCTCCCCACGTTTTGTGCCTAGGCAAATAAGGGAAAGATGGGGTGGCGATGTTGAATCCTTTGCACTTGAACCTGTTCCCCAAACAGCAACAGACAGCCCCATTTTGGACAAAACAGTTATTCCTACTGAGTTGGATGGAGAATAGTGTTGTCACCCACTCAGGTGCATGTGTTTGCCTTCCACATAGATGCAACTTATCCTGTTTGTAGCCAGTAGAGGCTCTGGCAGACAGTGGCAATGGTCTTGGTTCACATATCTTAATTAAATTCGGAAACGAAGACTCAAGGAAAATATGTGCTGCTAAAATCAGGTGCCCTGGAGTTTCTCTCCCAAATAACTGGCTGAATTATAGTATTGGGAGTCTTGTTCCAGGGTGGGATAGATTCTGGTCCAATGAGTATGTCCAGCATGCTCTGTCTGTACTATTGCTTTCTGTTGTTCATGCTGTCCTTCAAATTGCAGATCTGGCTTTTTTGCTGCAGCTAGTTTCATGTCCTATCAACAATGTGAGTTCAATTTTGGAGCAAAACCTTTCAAGTATTCACCTTCAATCAAATTTAGCACCTTTAATGATTACGCCTTCCTGACAGCAGAGGAGAAAATAATTTTACCAAGGTAATCTCTTTCTGCCTGGTTATGCCACATTCATACAATATACAAATGTATAGGTTTGAACAGGATATGTCAAATTTCTGGTGTAAATGGTCTAACATTGTAGTCTCCTAGAACATAAATAACTTTGTGATCAGTTCAGCACGTGATTAGCATGTCCCTTTCACGTAAGGACTAGACTTCAGGCTCCACTTCAACAAAGCACTTAAGCACATGCTAAATTATGTCCATCTTCCTTCTGTACTCATTAAACTACACTGCCGGTGCAGTTTTAAAATTAAACTGATTTTACCTAGCACAGTGTTTAAAATACACATAGAAAAAAGCACTTCCTGCTATGTATAAACTGTGAAGTTAATTGAAGAAAAATGATCTTAATTAAAATTGGTGTCTTGTTTAAAAGTGACCTCATTTGTGACATTGGCCGTGTAGAAGCACTTTGCAAGCAATTGTAAAGCCTGAAGTGATTGTTCTCTTCTCCTAATCTCAATAAAAATACTTCCTTACTATGAAAGATGCTGCCAAGGAGAGATGTTGGAGTGGACTGGCAATTCCCCGATTTATGAACAGTTTAAGACCTTTTGGCTTAATTTATGCTCAGAACTTCTACTCGGATAAAATCAGCATAAATTTTGCATTTCTGCAAAAAGGAAAATTTTTCAATTCTAGCTTTAGGCAATCAGTAAAAGTGTGATCCAGTGCAGGAGAGCACAGTGCTGGGAACCAGTGGCCCTGCTTTGCCACTAACTCACCATGTAACCTGGGGTAAAACCCAAATTTTTAAACTTTGATGCCTAAAGATAGTTATTGTGACTGGGCCACTTGCCTCTCACGAGCACTTCCTATCTGGTGTGCCTGTGCTTGCACTTCTTTCAGCTTTGCACTGCTCGCAGTGCCTCCCACCGGCTACCGCCCTCGTCAGGTGGCTCTTTGTTGACTCAGCCGAATCACGCAGTCTGCATGTGTACAACCAACCCCCTTCCGGGGGTACACAATTCAATAGGGCCTATCACAGTGCCCTGAAGACGTTTCACCTCCTGGCGAGCCCCAACTGACCCCTGCTCTCCAGCTGAGCTGCGCTCTCAGTTCAGTTCACGCTCCTTCTGGGGGGTATCCAAAGTCCCACAAATGCTGAGAGTGGGCGAAAAAAATCAAGGGACTGAACCTCCATTGGTGCCGTCTATCCACACAGAGTTCCACTGAATTCACAGGAGTGCAGAGTGCTAGTAGCCCCACTGAAGGAGCAGGGCTGACGTTTTATCATTTCTTGGGTATTGGAAGGAATTATTTTCTTTCATCCGTGAAAGTTCTGATGCTTTTTCTCCGGCACCTTTCTATATTAACACTGGTGACTGTTAGTGTTTAGAGATGTGGCTGCACTGTTTACCCTACACTCTTTGACTGTTTCCTTATTTCAGCCTCCTCCCTGTGTTCATTCAAAACTTATCAAGAAAATGACATACTAAATCTCCTCATTTTTAATCTAATGTAAAAGGTCCCTCCAACTACTTAGTGCAGTTCTTCTGGACAGCAGCTAATGCTATCACTTCTTTCATCGATTTTTCTCACCTGAAATTCCTTGGTATTGGTAAAAAGAACAGGAGTACTTGTGGCACCTTAGAGACTAACAAATTTATTAGAGCATAAGCGAAAGCTTATGCTCTAATAAATTTGTTAGTCTCTAAGGTGCCACAAGTACTCCTGTTCTTTTTGCGGATACAGACTAACACGGCTGCTACTCTGAAACTTGGTATTGGTGTCAGTTGAGACTCTAATTCCATTGTTAGAATCCAAACATATGGAGTAAAGTTTTTATTAACTCAGTTCCTTCAGCATTTCCTTTATACTAACACACCATACATTCTCCTCTCCATCCTGGCCTTTTTTTCCTCTTCTTGTGTTGGTTGATATGTTGGATTGTCGTCCCTCTCTTGTATCTATATTCTTGTAAACAATTTTACAGTATTGTATGGTTTCTGAGACTTTGTGCATATTGAGAATTTTTTTTAAAAACATTCCTATTATACCAGTGTATATAATCAAACTAAATCATAAGAGGTGTTTTGTTTTGTTTTTTAATTTAGAAGTGTTCCACTTTGAAGTCACAGGAATTGGAGATGGAAAAAAGATGTATTGAGTCATCTAGTCTAGCCACCTCTTCCAACCTTCCCCACAGCGTAGCCAGAATAGGGTTGTTAGACTGTCCCAAATAATTTTACGTTCGTTTAGGAATGTTTTTACTGATTTGTTTTTAATTGTCAATTAAGAACAGTAGTAAAGAATTTGTGTAGGAGAAAAATACCTGCAGATGTGGTATTGGCCTGGATCCATTACTCAGGAGTGTAGTTTAGTGATAAATGTTTTTCTTGTACATCTATTTCAGACATAGACGTCTGGCTTTGTTGAAGCAAGTGAGTATCCGAGAGAACTGCTGCACGCTGTGCTGTGATGAGGTAGCAGACACAGAACTCAGACCGTGTGGACACAGGTAAATTTAAACACAAAGATCTTGTCCGTTTGCACCACATTGTGTGAAAATGCAGTCAAAGTCCGATTTCTGCTCATCTCTGGTGACTACCCAACCTGCACGAAAAGATCTGTCCCTTTAAAGATTTGAAAAAGAGTACAGGATAAATAAACACTAGTCATTTGACCAACATCTCCCTCAACAAAACAGATGTAATATCCAAGGGGGTGGGTGTATGCTGTTGCTAAGCATAGACCTGCTTTTGTGTGTCTTCACAGTTCCTGCACTACCAAATTTAACTCCTTGGTCTGGAAAGTGTCTTGAGATAAGTATAGTATAAAAGCTCCAAATAAAATACAATCTTGTTTAGAGAAAAATCAAGAATGGGACTGGATTTTTAATGCAGTCTGGATCCTTTTACCAAGTCCCCAGTTCAAATACAGTTAAATACTGACAATGTCATTGCCATGATGGTTTTTTAATTGCCTGTATGAAATGAGTTTGCAGTTAAGTGTCCAGCTCTTAGTGACCTGTGAGCACCACTATAATATGACTGTTGGAATTGACATTCTTGTTGGCAGTTAGCAGAAAGACAAAGGATTGAGTGGGTGTGCAGAATATACCTCCCTATCGCCTCTAGTTATTGACACTGCCATTGTCCAAACCATACCTGGTCTGTGGATTATTTAAAGGGTGACTGCACTAAAAATTGCAGCATTAAAGACCTAAATCCTGCAAGATTGATTGCCTCCTGCAAGGAAGGGGGTTCAGACTCATGGGCTTCCATTTACTCTAGTGGATGCTGAGGACACAGTACCTAACCTTCACATTGAGGAAAATCCATCTTGCTGACCCTTTTTCCACAGTGGTTGAATGACATTTTTGTATTGAGTGAATTTATTAGCATCTGGATGGTGTTGATTCTACTCTTATTTTAAAAAAAATCAGCATAAATTCAGATTTGTAACTGATCTTCTCTTCTTTAGTGACCTGTGCATGGAGTGTGCCTTGCAACTGGAGACCTGCCCGTTGTGTCGACAGGAAATACAGACTAGAGTCAGACAGATCTCTCACATTTCATGACACGTGGAGAAATATCATGGACTTATTTCTAATCAATTCCGGCCAATGCTGCAAGGGACAAGCATCTCTAACCAATCTATACGCACATCAAAACCATAGCCGTGACCAGATTTCATGCTACGCCATAGTTTATCTTAGAAATGAAATCTTAAATAAACTAACCCAACTTGCCAGTGCTGGGGAACTGGCTTCAACAATAGATAATAGTTCAACATTTTATGGCTGTTGGTTATCTCCAAGCAAGACCACAGGAGAGTCTCTGTCTGTCTGTCTGTCTTTTTCTTTCTTTTTTCTTTTTTTTCTTTCTCTCTCACCTATCACAAGTGCTGAAAAAGAATTTGCACTGGAAATATACACAAAGTACATAAAATCTCCTAAAACAGGGACATTCTGTCTCATGCTCTAAAGTCCTTATTTTTGGCAGAAGTCATGAATAAAGTAAGCCAACATGTCTTTAATGTAGCCTCCTGCTGGTCAGAGACTCTGTTTTCCGACAATGGATATTAAACTGCTCAAAGACTTGAAATCTGTACACAGACAGACTGGTTTGAAAAGAAGGTGCAGAGACTGTAGAAAAATCCCAATTTTTGATAACTCAGTGATTCCAAAGAACGTTCTGATTTCTTTTTTTAAACTGCGGAAAATTGGTGGTATTTTCACATTCGTAGTGTTTCTAATTACTTCAATTTCAGTACCCATGTTTAGTGTAAGAATTCCTCCTGAAAATTATTCTTTTCACTAATTGTAATGCTGGACGGGAGACAGTTTGAAATTTTGGGTATTTTTAAGGTACCACCAATCATCTTTTTTTAATCAGTATTGTTTTTTGAAAGTTATGTACATTTTGAAAATATTGAGCTATATTCTCAAAAGGTCTGGAAAGAATTCTGAGCAAATGTATTAATATTGTTTTAAACGAATACATGTTATTTGAATAGCACATTCAGTCCTGCTCTGTTTAACTTTGTCTTTAACCACAAATGCACATCGCCTACACTAAGAACCTCACACACGGTCCCCTGCACCAGGTATAGGTTTTGGGTCACACTTTCTTTTTGGTTGCCATCGTCAAGTGGTGATTCCTTTTTACTCCCCGTTATCATAAATTTGTGAAACTTAGTTAATAAGGATTCACTTCAGCAGGCAACTGTGGATAGATGGGTTGTTTCAATGTCCAAGTATAAATGTAGTAAAACTGAGCCAGATCCTCAGCTGGTGCAAATTGGTGTAACACCATGGAAGTCAATGATACTTTACCAACTTGGGCCAGTTTGAGAACCTCACCCAGAATCTCCCAAGTTTTTACACTTTTTTCTTTGGAGGTACAATAGCCTTGCTAACCCACACACAATAACTTAGACCAAAAAAATCCACACTTCTTGGCAAAGATTTAATAGCTGAGATTGCTGTAGTAAGCTCTTGTTCTGCAAGATGTATTTTATTTAAATAAAAATTTATATAAATTTAGTGTACTAGTAAATTATATTTAATACAAAGTATAGTTGGGGCCTGTCTGTACGGGCTGAGCATCTTAAACTCCTGTTTGTCAATGAGAGCAGAGAGCCTTGAGCACCTCACAGAATCAGACCCTTGAAGCTATTCTTTCACGTGATGCCTTCAAGAATTCAAAGGGTGATGAAAGTCACCCCTCTGCAGATGGCCAGCAAATGGCCTGTTCACCACTTGAGGGCTTGGACTTACGTACTGTGTAGCTCTTTGTGCTGGTCCTCTGCCCAAGGGTGACTTTCACCCCCAAAATGCAGATATTCAACGAGTCTCTCAATCACTTGCACAAATGAAGAAATCGGTTATAAACCCTTCTTCCTCCTGAATTTTCCAAATAGTTCTTTCTTACTAGACTGAATACAGACTAGCGTAACTCTTAGTCATCTTATTAAAGTTACAGTGATGTGACTTCTCTTCCACCTCAAAGCTAGTTCCTTCAGAGCTCTGTGTCCTGATTTATAGGTTGGAATAGTCACAATGGAAGATCCATGTATTCTGAGGATTTACATTCTTCCCCATGGATTTTCTTGTAATTTCCAAAATGTATTTTTATGATAGTACTGAGAGGTCCCAGGCAGAGCTGAGCCTCCTTGTGCTGAATGCTCTACAAACGCAGAAGTAGACCCAGTTGTTGCCCCCCAAAAGCCTAGAATTTAAGACTTAGGGTACGTCTATACTTACCTCCGGGTTCGGCGGTAAGCAATCTATCTTCTGGGATCGATTTATCACGTCTTGTCTACACGCGATAAATCGATCCCGGAAGTGCTCGCCGTCGACGCCGGTACTCCTGCTCCGCAAGAGGAGTGCGCGGAGTCGACAGGGGAGCCTGCCTGCCGCGTGTGGACCCGCGGTAAGTACCTTGTAGTTCGAACTAAGGTACTTCGACTTCAGCTACGTTATTCACGTAGCTGAAGTTGCGTATCTTAGTTCGAACTGGGGGGTTAGTGTGGACCAGCCCTTAGTTTCAAAATTAAGTTTCTAATTGCTTCTGATTGCAAAAATAGAGGTTCTATAAGTTCCAAGGCACTGTCAATGCTGCAAGGAACATGTGTGAGTCAGAACCGTATACATCTGCCTTTATAGAAAGGTGCTGATAGTTTCCATGTTTTTTCCCTGGTCAGGGTAGATTGGGGTAGAATTTTCAAAAACACCTAAGTGACTTAGGCTCCTAACTCCCATTGACTTTCAAGGAGACTTGGGCCCCCAAGTGCTTAAGTTGCTTTTGAAAATAGATGTGTTTGGAAACTTTTACCCTTGACACTTTATATCTTACCAGCAGTATTTTATTGGCTTCCTCCTCTTTCTGTACAGCACACAAGAGCTTAAGAGTAGGAACCACTGTTTACCTTAAGGTAGCCTGCGCAACTGTTTGTTCCGTATTAAACGTCATGATGTGTATGTAAAGAAGGCCTGAATATATAATTTTTTTTTAAGTTTTGGGTGGTGCAGTTCAGCTTGACTCTTGCACTATACATTCAGCTCTGTTTACTGTTTGTTCTTGGAAGACCTGTAGGGTATCTACACTGCAATGTAAGCCCATGTTTGAGCCTAACCCTCCTTGCATCTACGCTGCAATTGCGCTAACCCAGGGCTCAAACCCAGGGTCCCAGGACTCTGGAGGGTCCAAGCTAGAGTCAAGCCAGGACCCAGAGTCCAAGCCCTATTGCTTTGTAGTGTAGCTGTAGCCCTGCTTGACTCGGGTTACAGGAGTCATCTGGAAGTGTTCCACAATTCCATGGGACAACTTCCTTAGTCCTCTATATCCTTGCAATCTGCAATCCACTCTATTGAAAATGGAAGCCCCCACACTTGGCAAACGGCAGCAGCTCAGGTCAACATTAATCTATTCTGTTCCGATCACTGATCTGCAAGCACACTATCTCAGAGCCTCCTGGGTTTGCAAGGGCGAGCAAACCGATCAAGGCTTTTGCAAAGTGAGCTGCTTCCTGGTAATTTGCAGGGTGGGCAGTAAAGTTTTCCCACTGCACCGTAAGCTAGAGCAGTCACATTTGGGGGATGGGGGCAGCACTGCTAGGGACTGTGGAATATGGTTACTTTGACTCAGGTCTGTGCACTATAGTGTGGACACCAGAGCCCTAGGTTTGAGCCTGGGTCAGAAAATTCTTAACCTAGAATTACAATAGAGTGTAGATGCTGAAGCCCAGGGTTCCCGAACATGGGTCAGCTAGCTGACTTGAGTCCCACTAACCCTGGGCTTACCTTGAAGTGTAGACATACCCTTAAGGACAAGCTAGGAAAGGTGGTGGCTTCACAGGTACCAAGGAAGCGAAACCTGTGGGGAAAGCGATTTGTAGTGAAATTGTTTCAAAGCTTTGGATGTTTGTTTTGTTTGTTTGTTAAAGGGTTAAACAGCTGAGATAAGAGCTCAAAAATTTAATAGCCCACCCCCACAACCAAGAGCTGAGAACCCCACCTCCCCCCCATTTCTCTAGTCCTCCAAGGAAACCTTTAGCCACAACTGGGAAGGTCAGCCTGGCAGCTGTGATTATTTCTAAGGTGAAAAAGAAGCAGAAAACCAAAGAAAAGCTTTCATTTCTGTGTACACGTTATAAAGAAGCAAGAAGGACAAAAACATTTTCCCCACTCATAAAGGTTATCTACCATGAGTGGTTCTTTAAATCCAAATAACTTCCTTTTGCTAAGAGTTAATTATTTCCCTGCTCATCTTAACCAGACTTATCCCACTAAAGAGCTGGTCCAGTCTGGCTTGGACAGTTGTTCTTAACCTATCCTCTGCACATCATTACGATATTCATGGGTCTCCAGTGATCGACAGAGCCCTTTCTCTTGTCTGTAGATGAAATATTTGAGTATTAAGGCAGTGAGATGATTGGGGTGAAGGATCTTTCTCTTACAGGTGGGGGTGGAGAGAAGAGAACCAATTACTGGATAGGTCTATAGGGCCATGTTGCATCAAGTAGAATGGGAGTTCCATGGCGGGGAAGGTGGTTAAGCTTTAAATATACAAAAAATAGAGTGGCCTTTGAGTTATTTGGATAATCTAGCACGTACTATTGTCTTTTTTTTTTTTTTTTTTTAACAATTATGAAAAGATGTTTACAGGGCTGTTCACTCAAGTGTGCACAATGCTGTAAGGTTTCTATGAAATTTGATCCAGCAGCAAAGTCTGTTCAGTTAATAGTGTTTTTGAACAGCTGACCTTGTGTATTTCTGGTTTTGCCTTCCAAATGAAATACAAAGTGAAAACCTTTCTTGTCATGGAGCAGCTTTTGGCTAAAATCCTGCTGATTTTCACCTGGAGGGATGAGGAAAAGGCAGCTCCAAGGGGATCTTAGCCCCAGTCTGTAGAAGGCTTTGAAGAGCAGGATCAAGATTTTGAATTCCATCCAGAATTCTCTGGGAAGTTTGTCCAGCACCAGCATGCTGCATTTGCATCAATTGGTTATATAGCAGGTAGGCTGCCACGTTCTGCACCATCTCAAGCTTCTTTTAGTGGTTTCGTTCATTTCTAGGTAAAGCTCAGCAAGTGAGGCCGGAGATCACTAATGTGTGGAACAGTGGCCAGGCTTGGAGTTCAATAGCCAAAATAAATGGAATGGGATTTGATTTTACAGACCAGCAAGTTTATACTGTGAAACAACTACAGGCAAATTCAGCAGTCATGGTTAATCTTAATTGGTTAATTAGACCATATCTATTGAAAATCAGATTTGACATTGTTACTTCATAGTTAGGTACCCTTCTACGATCACTGTAGCAGTAAGAAATTAGATTTTTTTCTCATTCATGTTGTGCATCTGACAGCACTTAGTACAGTTCGTTTTATTATTTTCCCCATAGTTAATTTTTCTTTATAAACATTAACAGGGGAACAGAAAATTTGTATTTTTTTTTTTTTTTTAAATTGGGACATAGTATTGAAAGGATTCTCTATCAGAAAATGGATTTTTTTTTCAAATTATTCAACAACGTATTCCACTAAATGCTGACAATATGCAACATTATCTATTTATCTACAAGTTTCACAGCCTTGAATGTGAGATGTGGCGAGTGGGAGTGTTGTCCACTGCACCAGTTCTATTGCCTAGTGCAGGGGTGGCCAACCTGTGGCGCTGGAGCCACATGCAGCTCCTTGTAGAGGCACCAACTCGGGGCTGGAGCTACAGGCGCCAACTTTCCAATGTGCCGGGGGGTGCTCATTGCTCTGCCACTGGCCCTACCCCCACTCCACCCCTTCCCACACCCTCAGCTGAGCCGGCCGTGCGCTTGCTCCTCTTCCCCTGCACACCCTGAAACAACTGATCGGGAGGTGCGGGGAGGGAGGGGGAGGCACTGATTGGTGGGGCTGCCAGTGGGTGGGAGGTGCTGGGAGCGGGGTGGGGGAGCTGATGGGGGGGCTGCTGATGTATTACTGTGGCTCTTTAGCAATGTATATTGGTAAATTCTGGCTCCTTCTCAGGCTCAGATTGGCCAGCCCTGGCCTAGTCCCTCCTGAAAGCATCCTGGCAGTATGTTAATGGAATTGCAGCTCCTGGCTTTATTAAAACTTTTGGGGAGTGCTAATTACCCTGCATTCCATTTTTGAACAGGAACCAACCCTCCCATATCTCCTCTGTACAAGAGGAATTTCAAGTGTCAATTGATATTATCTGCTAATTAAAATACTGATTAGGATTCTGGGACCCACTTGGCAGAACTAGTAGGAAAGATTCATTCTAAAATGATTACACCTAACTGTGTGATATTTCATCTGTTCAACTTGTTTAATTACCTTTTACATGTACTTATTTAGTACTGGTTCACCACGGTAAAGATACTTAAACTGCTTCCTAATGATGGCTGAAACTGTGCTTCCGAGAAAAAGGGACATCTTGAGAATTGTATCTTATGTTAAATCATGTGAATAGCAGGATACTTTGTGTTCTGCTTAAAAAATAGATTATTTTTAAAAGTATCTATTTTGATTTTTCCTTTGTATCCTGCTATGGCACACTGCTTGTCTTGGGTTTGCAAAAAACCTACTAACAATATGTCCCTGTCATCACCAGTGTTGCTAAGGGCTAGTCTCCACGAGAAGTGTTACATTGGTACAACTCTCAGGGCAGCATAATAAATCCAACTCCCTGAGGGTACGTCTACACTACCCACCGGATTGTGATTGATCTATTGGGGACCGATTTATCGCATGTAATGTAGACGCGATAAATCGATCGCTCTCCCGTCGCCTGCTGAACACCAGCGAGGGGAGAGGCGGAAGCAAAGTCGATGGGGCAGCCGTGGCCGTCGATCCTGCGCTGTGAGGATGCAAAGTAAGTGATTCTAAGTCGATCTAAGATATGTCGACTTCAGCTACGCTATTCTTGTAGCTGAAGTTGTGTCTCTTAAATCGATTCCCCCGGCTATAGACCAGGCCTGAGAGGAAATAGCTATGGTGCCAGCAGCAGTGCGATTTTACTGAGTCTTGTGTGTTTTTCCTTAAAGCCTGAGCTCCTGGTGTAATGGGAGTAGGGGAGAATCGGATTTTTTTTTTAAGTTAGTAGTCCCCTTCCTGGCACCGGAAAGTACAAACAGCACCTTCTTTATTCTTTTAAAACATGACTTTTGTCGGATTTTGGGAAGAGCTGATTCGGGACTTTTGAAAGGCTGGGGGAAGTAGCAGCAGATCAGCTAGCCCCCTTTGCTTCCACGGGGCTATCCCATCCGCTCCCTTTTCTTGCTCGTGGCCTGGGAGTTGGTGCAGCGGCGTGGGGTGCGGCGTGGGCCCGGGTGGAAGGGAAAGGAGGTGGCGCCGGGAGCCCAGCCCCGCCCCGCACGTGCTCGTTCTCCCCGAGACCCTGCTCCCCAGCGCCGAACGGGGCGGGCTGGGTGGCTGCTGTAGCTGCAGCTCCACGGCGGGGTCCCGCACCGCTGCGTCTCGACGGCGGCAACGAGCCCAGCCTCCCAGCTCCGCTCGCTGCAGGCGCGCGCGCCCCCTCCCCGGCCGGGCCGGGCGTCGCGCGCTGCGCAGCCCCAGCCTCGCGCTCTCATTGGCTCTGCTGCCGCATCGCCTCCGGGGTGGCGCGTGGCGGAAGGGAGTGTTGCCTAGGCGACGCAAGGGCGGGGCGTGTGTAACGGACTCTATGGGGAGGCCTCCCCAGCTCGAGCGAGCGCGGCGGCCCCCGGCAGCCAGGTACGGGGGGGAGGGCCCCGGGGCACCGCATGTCCCGAGGGGCGGGGCCCCCATGGGGGAGGGACTGATACCTCTGGCCAGGGCCGCGTGAACCTTTTGTGTGCCCTCGGGGGGGCAATGGAGCAGGGGGGTCGGTCCCGAGAGCAAGGGGGCGGCCAGGGGCAATGGGGCAGGGCAGGGGCGCCCAGCCCAGCGCGAGGGCACTAGTTACAAACCGGCAGTGCCAGACGCACCATGGTCCGCCCGGCCCTGTGCTGCCAGCGTGCCCCTTCCCCTCAGGGGTGGGCCTGTGGCACAACACACAGCCCCTCACCTCACCCAACACCCCCCAAATCCCTATGGCCAGATCCCCCCCAGACCCACTGTGCCCAGGGCCCCCCGGACCCACCTACAAATGCACAGCGCCCTGCACAACACCCCCGCTGCCCACAGCCCCCTCACAGCCCAGCACCCCCCACAGAACCCCCACTGCCTAGTGCCCCAACACACACAGATCTTCCCTGCCCCCTCACAGCCCAGCACCCCCCACAGAACCCCCACTCCCTAGTGCCCCAACACACAGATCCCGGGGGCTGGGAATCGCTCTGGCCCCTCGGGAGTGGAGCGATCAGCCAGGCCAGGGCCTGCCCCAGCCGGGCTCCCTCAGAACCCACTTGCCTGGAGGGGCCCAGCCAAGCTCCCCACACTGTCTCCCCCAAACCTGCCCCAGTGCCAGGTGGCTCAGCTCCAGGGAGACAGACAGGCCCCCACAGGTGGTGGGAAGCAGAGACTGCCCGGAGCCAGAGGTGCACTGGGGTCCGTCCAGGAGGAAGAGAGAAGCTGGAGGGTGAGGCCAGGAGGTGGAGCGGAGCCCTCGGCCGACCAGCGGGCAGGCCGAGAGGAGCAAGTGGTGGGCGGTGGGGAGGGAGCCAGCGGGATCTCAGGGCACAGTACAAGCAGAGTAGGATGGGGCCTGGTCCTGCCCCTCCCCCCGGATTGACAGCAGTGGGAGTGTCTCTAACGGGGGGGGGGAGGGGAGGACCATGGGCCCTGCCTGGCCCCCGGGGGAGCTCCCCGTTCCCCTGCCTGTCTGGTTCGTGCAGCGCTGAGGAGACTGTGCTTCAGCCTGTCCTGGGTGCACAGAGCCGAGCCCTCAGCGAGCCTGGGCTCGTCCCCCCGGCCCGCACAGCTCTGAGAGACCCCAGCACAGCGAGCCCAGGCTCGGCCCCTGCCCTGCACAACTCCAGGACCCCCAGCACAGCGAACCTGGAAGGGCTGGGTCCCCCTCTGCTTGCCATGCCGGCAAGGGTCAGTAATTGGTTTGAAAAGACCTCGTCCATTCAGCACCCAGGTGATGGCCCAGGGTAGGGCTCGCTGTGTGCTCTGGGATACACTAGGCCTGGGGTGTCTGCCCAGACCTCAGTGCACTGGATTTATTGAACCGAATACGTGATACATGAGAACATTGACATTTCCCGACTGGATCATACTGAAGATCCATCTAGTTCCCATATCCTGGCTCTGACAGTGGCCAGTGGTATATGCTTTGGTGCCAGGTATCAACTGAAACCATTTTCGTGGGTTAAGCAAATTTCTGTAGGCCTGTTCTCCTATAGTCAGTGAAGGTAACTAAAGGATTCAGAGTATTAGAGGAGAAGCAGAGAACTCAGTAGTCATGGAAGAATATGCCTAAATGAGATCACAAAATCCTACAAGATGCAGGTCTTGTATTTAATGAATGTCTTATGGCTAACTAGGCAATGTTCGTAGATAACTTTGAAGATTTAAGCTGTATGTGTGCTAAAAGTAATATATTGTTTAAAAAATAAACACATTGCTGATATAGAAAACATTTTAATTCTTATCTAAAAATTTGTTTGGTGCAACAGGTGATGCAGAAATGATGGAGACTTTAGAAGAAGAAAACTTCGGTGTGTCCATGTAAGTATAATCCAGATTCCATATCAGCATTTTTATTTGTTAAAAATAGCTCCACTGTAGCCTCTTTTTGGACAAAGAATAACAGCCCAACTTTAGAGGAATGGTTCAAAAAAACATGGGAGGTTGTGATTATGGAAAAATTAACACGCCAATTATATACCTGGCAAAATAGACAGAGGACAAATACTTATATATTTGGTTACCTTTTATTCAAAATTCAAAGTGTGTTCACCTGCAAAAAAAACCCAGCCGCATACTTGTTCCGTTTTTTTAATATTAAAATGTGATAGACAAGCCTGGTGAGCGAAACTTGTGTACATAAAGATTTCATTCAGTTTAATAAAATCACTAGAAACGACAGAGGGGTTGTAAGGATTCTCACTTTGTAATCTTGTACCACCTTGTTAAATAGAAAGATCTGGTGACTAAATTCCTGTATAATCTTTTTTAAACAAAAGCTAACTGTTGTGTAATGATTGTTTTGTTTCTGATATTTACATGGTAAGGATTTGTAAACTTGTAAACTCTTCCTAAATAAATAAATAAAAATAGAAAAGGTTAAAAACCAAGAATGATGTTAGATGATATAGATGAGAAGACAGAGACTCATATAAGAACTTCAGAACAATGTGATGCACCAGAGAGGTAATAATAACAAGTGAGAGTTTAGGCAATATTGAACTCAAAATTGCATGAACCTTCCCTTGATATCCAGAAGGATGATAACCCCTCCTTGATCATGCTGTTCTCTCAGACATTCCTCTCACTGAAGGACCAAAATAAGCATTGTGACCCAGATCCATAAAGGCATTTAGGTACCTAACTCACCATTGATTTCAGTGGAAGTTAGAAGCCTAATAACTTTGAGGATCTGACCCTTTAGTTATAGGGATGTCTGTATCTTCAAAATTTCTCTCCCCTGCCACCATATAATTTCTCACTTTCTCTATTACCCTGTTTACGGTTGTTGGAAGTTGTATTTGAATGTGTTCCTTGCAGAGCGTGATGCATGTAGAGATGTATTCTTACACAGCACTATGGGCTCTGGTATTATTAATTGATGAGTGCTGTGGTTGGAATGAGTAGAAAATAGAGATTTTTTTTCTAGTCAAAATATTATTAGAATTCCCCTACTCACTGCCACACCAAATCTAAAACTAATGTTTAAACTATGTTAGAACAAGCTATACAAAAATGACAGAGATATTTCTTCTTTCATCGGTGTAGCCCATCACTCTCGTTAAAGAAAAGGCTGGGAGTTAGGTATGAATGTCTCCTGCTTTTGTGCATAAGTGAGAAACAATTACCCCATTGTCTTGAACCATAAATGTGATGCTAATGCTTTAGCTACGGTGTTTATAAGCTACTCTTGTTGTGGCACTCTGCCCTCTGGTGTTGTATCATGTACTCTGCCATTCATTTGTGTTATCTTTGTCTGAGCTGCAAAGGCATAATGGATGGTCTAATGGTGATAACAGCAATATCATTTTAAAGGATTTTTTGTAAATAGACAGTCTAAAGCAATATCCTTCATCCCATGAGAGAAAGAGGAGAGAGAGAGAGGAATTTGTATATTAATTAAGTGGGGCCTTCATTGAATGGCTGAAGATAAATATGTTCAAGAAAAATGTGCAACAAGGCTTGCATTCCCAATATGGGAGAAAAGCCTGTTGTGCACTTAATACATTAGAGAATTTATTTAAGTAAAGTTCATCCCTAAAATGCCATGGTCAGGGAGAGTTTGGTATCTATGAACAAATTGCACAATATAACATTGCCAGAGGGACCCAGACTTTTGAAGTGCTGCTAATGTGCTTCTCCATTTAAAGGAGTCCATTTGAAAGCGAGCATATGTTTTTGTTATAAAATGACAGCAGCAACATGTTTTTAGATTAAGGGATTACGAAATTTAGTTCTAAACCCCCAGTGTGGTGTACTGCATTAGAGAAATGTTTAACAATTCCTATAAATTACATCATTTACCTTTGCTACACTATGAAAAATATACGCAGTCTGGTAATATATGACTGAGTGCTCCAAAGGGTCCTCTGCGGATGGGTCTTGAACAGTTCCAGGAGAGTTACAACCACCTTTGTGAGGTGGGTACTGAAACTTCGTTGTGACACAGGGTCACGGTATGGAAAAGATGGAGAACCATTGCTCTGAACAAACCTTTTAAACATCTTCTGCACCAAGAGATTAATTACACTAACAAAAATACCCAGTAAAACAATTCTTTCCAATAAGTAACTACCCCCTTTAGTATACAGTGGAGACCTAGTGAGATTAACGTCTGTTACAGGAATAAACTTTTTATTATTAAGTAAAGTTTTCTGTGCAATGAGCTTTTTTATAATGTGAAGTTGGGAGATAATTCCCTTCTCTGATCTGCAGGCTGGGTTATTGTGCTAATTTGTCTTTAGGCTTTCATTAAAAAATTAATCTTTCCTTTCTTTGTTTTCAGCTCCTCTCCTTCAGATGCAGAATTTGATGCGGTTGTTGGGTATTTAGAAGATATTATAATGGGTAAGCTCCTGCATTTAGATATGCCTAAAAATGAGCAGTAAAAATATTGAGAGGCAAAATAAGGATTGAACTTCACTGACAGAGGTGTGTGGAGGAGACTAGAAACCCTCTCTTCATTGATAAAGTTGTGGTAAATAAAAATCCTGATAAATTCTCACGTGAAAACCAAGGCTTTCCATCCTCTCTGTCTGTCCCTCAGTGTCATATGACATCCCAGTTATCTTCTGGGTAAATGAATTGATTTTGCTTTTTGTGTTGTAAGTAACTTACACACATACAACCTCAGGTGTTAGGATCTATTGGTGCAAAGAATGCCACGAGCAGTCAGCCATTTTGCCCTGTGGGTTTGGGAGGATAAAAGATTCTAGATCCTCAAATCAGAAATTTGAAGTAAGAGGTTAAGGTTGAATAAAGAGGATTTACAAGATGCCAAGAGAAAGAGAGAGCTCATTGTGTTAACCAGTCATCAACCTCTTCAAGTTAACATCTTCCTCCTTATTCACACACCTTTCTAAGAAATCATAAAGTTTTTTATTTTCTTCACTCTCAGCTGCTCTCCTTGTGATAGGTGTAGCTGAATCTGGAGAAATGGTAACAAATTCACCAGTTTTGAGTGGGTTAATTTGTAAAAGAGATTAGAGAGTTGTGCAGATTTATTTTAACACCATGTGTAAGTTTGTAATATATATTTGCACCTGTTATGATATATTAAGTGCCACTCCCTGCCCTTTTGTCTTCCTCCAGTTTCACTCATTGATAACTGAAAAATTGGCCTCTAAGGGTTGTAGCTTTCTGCACTCATTTTCAGAGACGATATTCTTCCTGAATTGAAGAAAAATCCATTGTCTTTTTTTTAAAACTAATGGAGGGAAGAAAAATATACTTTGTCTTTTAAAAAAAAAAAAAAAAGTTTTTGTTCACTAATAACTCACATACGTGAACAAAAAACCTGATTGTTTGAAAACTAACAGCCTCTTTATTAAAAGTAAATTTTAAAGAACTACCTTAATATTGAGAACATGTGAAAATCTTTACTAGAAAAGTGGATTGTTCAAGTAGGTGCCCTAGCAGTTTTGCTGCCTTTTGCAAATTCTGTCTCTTTCCATCATTAAATGTACCACACTCGCAACATAGATCAACATGCTGCTATCCTGGTCATCCCAGCTGACTTGGCTGAAGCAGAATTTGAATCTGCAGCATTCTTTGCTGCACCAACACCTACTCTGCTAGCAGCCTCCATATAGTCTCATAGATTGGTCAGAAATTAAAGCTGGCCCAGCTAACAACAGCTGTGCTGTTATTGTGACTAAGTGCATATGTGCGGGGTTCCATGCTACAGCAGTAGGAGCTATTAGAACAGAACATTAGTGAATGTGGTTACTGTCTTGCAATGTGTGGATAAATTGAATGTAACTATATGCAATTTACTTATTGTGGCTCAGATGACGATTTCCAGTTAATACAAAGAAGCTTTATGGATAAACACTACCGGGAATTTGAAGATACAGAAGAAAACAAGCTCATCTACACTTCTATTTTTAATGAATATGTAAGATTTTTTTTTTTTTTTTGGGTGGTTTTCCTCAGAGTACTTAGCTTTTCTTTTAAAGTCATTGTTGGGTTCTTTTTTCCCCTCTGTTGTTAAAATACAAGTTCAATCAGAATCAAGTAAATCTAAATTATTAGCTATGGTGTCTTTGAAGTATAGCAGTAGCTTGCAAGCAACAAAAAATATTCTGGAGTTCCAAATTACTTTTTTCTGTTTTGCCAAGGAATCTTCTACAAGTGTTTGAGAACTGCTTAAGCCTTTTGAATGGAAGGTTGGTTTAGGCAGCCACTGTGTGGGGTATAGTTGTATTTAGATTAGTACACTAGGAACATAGGAATTGTCCTACTGGATTCAACATCTAGGCCTGTCTCGTGTCTCTGGCAGTGCCCAGCCATAGATGCTTCAGAGGAAAGTGCAAGAAGCCCACCAGTAAGCAGATTTGAGAATATCTGTCCCCCATGAAGGTCTCATCCTAACCTCTAATAGTGACTCTGAAGCATGAGACTTATTATCCCCCTCATTTAGGATCTGGTTGTAGTTAGACTGATACACAGGGTCGTCTTTACCCATACGCAAACTACTTAGTTGTGTGCTGCTCCAGCGGCCAGCCCGATCGCACGGCCGGCTGAGGCCAGGAAAGCTGACCCTGCACCACCCCCACCCGCCTCTTCCCCAAAGTTTCCGGCCCTGCTCCGCCCCAGCCCCATCCCCACTCCACCCCTTCCCCTGAGCTACATCCTGGGGGACTGCAGCAGGGGTCGGGAGCACCCTGCACTCACCAGGCGGCGGGAAGTGGAGTGACCCGGCCCCAGCCCGCTCCGCCACGCTGCTGGTGAGTGCTGGGGGGCGGTTCCCTCCTGCCCCCAAAGTCCCACGGCAGTGGAGCGGGTTGGGGCCGGGTCGCTCCACTTCCCGCCGCCCTGTGAGTGCAGGGTTAGGCCTGCCCTGCAATCACCGGGCAGCAGGAAGTGGCACGACCCGGCCCCAACCTGCTCTGCTCCGCTGGGTTGTGCTGGGGGGCAGTTTCCCCCCTGCCCCCCAAGCCTGCTCCTGCCCCCCACAGACCTTGGGTGCAGACCTCTTCTCCCCTCCCCCCCCACAGAGGCCTGGGGCCAGCCTCTGCCCCTCTTCCCCCTCCCCCCCCCGGGGGGGTTCATAGGGCACCACAGCGTCTAGGGACGGCCCTGCTGATACATTAGCTAGCAATTAAGGGGGAAATTATTTGATACGTTCTGTGTTCTTCTCTAGTGAATTGGTAGAAGTTCCATTGCATAGAGGCCAGTAAAGGAAGTGGGACAAAACACTATACAAAATTAATAGACTTGTGTAGTATTTTTTTCTGCTACTATATGGTATAATCCGAACCAATCATCATTAAAGGGATGCTATCAAGTTGAAAATCACACTTCTGTCTGTAATTTTTTTACCTACTATTGTAAATAACAGACAAGATTACTATAACTGAGCTTAAAGGAAAATAATGCTTCTGGGTTTTTTCTGTTTGCTTAATATATTTGACAGCACAATGTAAAATCAGTTTCTCGATTTCCTCTGTATAGTTAGTTTCCTCACTGTATGGGTTTTGTACAAACAGGAGAAAGAAAACATGTATAAAAGGGTCAGAAAAAGTGATTGTAAGACCACAAAAATTGTTTGGAGGAGCTCAGTTGTCAGTTCCTTAAAATTAATTAAAATTAGTTTCAAGTAGAGGGTGTTTACTGCTACAACCTGTGCTTGCAAACATGCTTAAGGATGGCTCTTTGGTGGTATTGCAAAGCACTGGCCTATCATTGAAAGTGCAGAAAGTTCCATCCAATGGGATTTGTGATGCATTTTGCCTAATGAAGACAAGCCTATGGAGAATAAGATGTAGGAATGTGAGAACACCACACTCCTTTATAAAGTCAGTATGTGGAATTTATGATTATGTCCTCTCTTTTAGATCTGCTTAGTAGAGAAATACATAGAAGAAAAACTACTTGACAGGATTCCTGGTTTTAATATGGCTGCTTTCACCGTGTCATTACAGTAAGGCTTTGGTTTGGGGTATTTTTCTTGTGCTTTTCTCTGTATTAACCATTTTGTACCTGGGACCAAACTAGGATTTGATATTTTTTTTCCCTTTGTGGAAGGGATTCTTGTTTAAAAAAAGGAAATGTGAGTTTGTCTATACAACTCTGGTAATTCACCTCCATCCTCACGTCCACAATCCCCTGCTATTCTAGGCCTCTGACTTGAAATGTTGTGCCAGAATGTATGGAAGGTTTGTGGTAGGCAGAAATGGAGACCAGAATGAGACCATTAAACATGCTTTCTCTTATTCCCCAATTCAGGACTCGAAGCCTGGGGTGAAAAGGCCACTTGCATTAAGCCCAGTAGGTTTTCTGTACTTAGGCTTTCAGAAACCGCCTAAATAAATGGCTTTACCCCAATCCCTATTTTATAAAAGAATGTAAAGAGTAATTCAGTTTTGGTGAAAAGTCTCTGTTTGACATTGTTGGAGGGTTACTCTCAATTTAAAGTAATTTCTGCTGTTCAGATTTAGCATAATTAATTATGTGGAGAATGAAGTTGTTAAAGGAACATATTTTCTTCTGCTGAATAAGAAAATCAGTGCTATTAGAAATGGACTCTCGTAAAAAAGAATAAAACTGCTTCAGATATTTGAATAAAGCGTCAAGAAATTTGCATGAAAGTACAGTAGTATGGTTAGACTATCCATCGGTGTAAGGTACAGGGCTTTTCAATAATATTAGGAAAATCTGAATTGCTTAGAATAAGTCCTGTGAAAGTGGATGTGTACTGACAATCTACTTAAAGTTCAATTAAAGTGAATAACTCCTTTGTTGCTAGTGATGTCTGAAATAATTAAAAGCAAAAGGACTAAAACTCTTTAAGATTTTTCACTTGGTTTTCTTTTAGCATTTCTCTTATTTCAGGCAATGAAAATGTGGACTAGCCAAGTTTTACTCCTCTTAAGTTACCGATCTTTCACTTTCTGGTTTCTGTCAACTGGTGCAATACTCAGATCTCTAGATTTAGGTATCATGGGGATAGACATAACTATATAAAAACCTTAGGTAGATAGAACGTTGCGATTGCAGATGTTTGGATTGCAGACACTACAGGGGATTGTTTATTTGTTTAATAAAGCTGTTTTACGTTAGAATTTTAAATACCTTCCTATTGGTCTTGTTTAAATCTTGATTTTTGCACAACCTAAATTATGTACTAAATTTGACCTCTGAGTGCCTTTAAAATCTGATGTCATGTCTTACAATTATATTAAACCTATAAATCTCCCACTTTACAGACAGCACAAAGACGAGATGGCAGGTGATATATTTGACATGCTTCTCACATTTACTGATTTTCTGGCATTCAAAGAAATGTTCTTGGATTACAGAGCTGTAAGTATTTTGGATTGTTCTGTTTTAATTAGCACAGTGGTAGCTGCTTTTGTATGGCTCCTGCATTATAGCATTGAAGGCAGTGTTGGGTGACAGCATTCATTCAAGAGATATAGGATCAAAAGGCAAATAGCCTTCATGGTGTAGCTGTTTAATAGGCTTGAAAAGCAGATCTGATAACTCTTGTAGAAAACCTGCACAAAGCGACTACCTGGTGAAATTCCTCAGTGATGCACATTTCTGCATCGTTGAATCCAGAATCTTTCCAGTACCCTTTCATTGGTTGAGGTTTTTTAAAGTCCCATCCATTGCTTCTTGCAGTGGTTGTACTGCAGTTTCCCTTTCTCTCCGGGCTGGCTGGGTCTGGGGGTTTTCTTACCCTTTTCTACATTCCTACCCACCTTCCCATCCCCAAATTGGTAACTAGGAGGAAGAAGGAATCCAGACAGGGTTTCTTTCCTAGGCCAGTCCAGCAGAGAGCACACTGATTTTTAGCTGTGCCTAAGTCTACCCACAGCTGGGAAAACATCAGCCAAGGTACTTACACAGCAGCAGCCCCCACATTCCCTTGTTAGTTTCTGGATTCATCCACAAATAAGAGTGGGAGAAAGAGGAGGCTCAGCTGTAGATTTTACACATCCCAGAAGCCAATTATGTGCACTTGTGGAGTTATGCTGCAAGGTGCGGTACTGTATTTGGTTTAGTAAGCAGAATGCTAATAATACCAATTATAATGTGCCTACTTAATCTGTTAAAATTGAAAACCCGCTTGTTTCGAAACCTTACTGAGCTGAGTATTGTTTCCCCCCCCTTTTTAGGAAAAAGAAGGTCGAGGTCTGGATTTAAGCAGCGGGTTAGTGGTGACATCTTTAAGCAAGTCCTCAATATCTTCTTCTCAGAACAGTTTACGACGCTAGTTCACAGCTGCCGCTGAGTGCTGCTTCTTTCATTTGGACATTCCAAACACTATGGGCAGTGGAGGATTACAGTGGTAATGGAAGCTGATTGCCTCACTACATCTCACTAGGCCTGATCCTCTAAACTGCTCTTGTGAATTACTGTTCGCATTGAGTGATCATAAAAGAAAATAACTCCAGCCCTTCCAGAATAACTGATTTCAATACACTGATAAGATATACGCACCAACCAATTTGGACTCTGGACTAAGGAGTTCACTAAATGGGACTGTATATGTGTTTCCTATTGGTTAAAATTACAACCCAGATATGTCACTCTCCAGAAATGTAAACTCAAAGAAAAAAAACCACAAGACTGTAATAACATGGATGATCATTTAACCTTTTCTGGGTAGGATGGTTACAGCTCCACCACCTCTGACTTCCCACGCTCATAATACCTTTCATTTTTTGAAAAATATCTTTTCAGTATGATTGGAAGTGCTGCAGCTTGTCTATGGGGAAGAATATGTTGTGACACATGCAGAATATATTTTGCACATATTTTAGCTTGAGAATTTCTCTCTCAGTTCTGTGGTAATTGTTGGGGGGACAGGAGAGGATCCACCAATGGGCAGATACCCAGTCTCACTCTGATGAACTTGCAGAGCTCTAATGTTCAGCTTTGCATGTAGGCGCCAACTAAACTAGAGAACTAACCAGGTCAAATATGTCTGTAAAACATAAGCTTTGCCTACATTAGGAACTTTCTTACCTTGTTTTTCCACAGCGATGGAGCATGGGTGCTACCGGGGTAGAAGGTATTGTGTAGATCAAGCACAGGCATTTTTACCACCACATCATCTAACTCCTTAGGTGATATGCTGATTAAAGTGCTTCTGCCCAGTGTACACTAGAGCTATTACCATTGCTAGCAGCTGCACTGATACTGAAAAACACATTAGAAATTTGCTAGTTGAGATGTACTCAACAACTGTCTGCAATAGACTTCTTTATGAAACCTCCCACTGCTGCAACACTCTGGGCGCTGCTACACCAGCCAGTAGTGACAAGGGGAGTGTTAATGTAGACAGAGCTGAGGTCCTGGTGTTCTTAGCACCATGTAATCTATCTTCTGTGAGCAGCAGGAAAAATCCCATTGTTGGCACCAGTGCAGCCAAACCACTAGGAGACTTCTAACAAGAGCCTAGTGTAGACAGACCAAAGCCACGGCAAATCAATGTTGTTATAACATGCTAGTGTTTTGGCTGTGCAGATGGAAAACTTGTTCATCTGTTTACATGTGAAATCCTGGCTGTATTAAAGTGAATGGGAGCTTTGCCATTAATTACAAAAGGGCTGGGATTTCACCCTGAAGTTAAAATGCAGTTTTCTAACATGGTTACAAAAAAATTCCTATCCACACAGGCAAGCATAAACCATGTTTATATTATAATATGGTCTGGCCACAAACCTTTTCAAACTCCTCTACTTTTGTAGAGTAGACACTGACTTTCAGTATTATGGAACAACTGTAGTTTCTTAGCCTGCCTATCCCTAAAAATAAAGTAGCAAAGAACTTCATTGAGCTTAAATTTCCAGTGTAGTGTTATAACTCTGCAGTTCAGCTGTTGGAGGTGTCCTAGTATTTCTGTTAGAAGCCTCCCACACATTCACTTTTTAAAAACCTTCCCCTTCAGGGTTTTGTAACTCTTCCAATAAACTATTTACTGATCTCAGATTTGATTTGGAAAATCTACATCCTGAAGCAATCTTAAAATCACAAGAGGAATCCTTTGTTGTTTTCACAAGCCAGTAGTTTTTACTTAGAAATCTCTATGAATGTGCTGTAGAGAAGGAACTGCATTATCCCAAATGCTTTGTTTGAATGCTTTTTGATTAAAAGTAATTCTCTTGGCTTTCTACTTTATTGAACATCAAACAAGCTAAACTTAATTCTCTTTGCAATGAAAGGCTAAACTGAATCACTTTTTAATACTGTGCTAGTGTAACGTGGACATTTGTTAAAGATATTAGTTACAGTATAATAGTTTGAAAGATAAATTCCTAATCCTGCAGACAGAGCCCTGTGGTGAAGCTCAATATAATGAAGTCAGTGGGACTGCGTGTAGGCTTGTCTGCCCACACAGATCCAATTGCAGGATCAGAGTCTAAAGATGTGAGGGCAGAGCATCATCTGGTGTAAAATGTCATAGCTCCATTGATAACAATGACAGTTTACACCAGCCTATGCTCTGCCCCCAGAAGATGTCTGCGTTTCCCATTTTGCTACAAGGCTTTGCCTACCATCTCTGCCATAAAGATCAGTATTTCCCAGGGGTACGTAATCCGCCGCTCAAGACCACACAGATACTTTGGGATGAGGAGATGAGAGAGATTCTTTTAGGTTAAATGTCTGGTCCAGGCTGAATGCAGTTCCTCCAGCTGTTCTAAGAATCTATTGGAGGAACTGCTGGGAAAGCTTGTACAGTCTCTAAGAAAATACTCATGGTTTAAAGACAGTGCTTGTAGAAAATTTGAATTGGGCTATTCTTTTCATTTCAGTGTATGGGCTAGAATTCTTTTGTCAGTATCATCTTTTTACACGTGTATTATATTGAAATTGTTTTTGTACTGGCAATAGATTGTCAGATTTTAAAAGAAAATCCTACTGAAATTTTTTTTAACAATTCATTGTTCAGTGTTGAATTGAAATAATTGATTAAAGTTACAAATGTGAATGCTCTTGTAGTTGAACTGGGGATGAGGGGAAAAGTATGTATTCCTTTATTGTTACCACTGCTCAGATTATTCCTCATTTGCAATGATGGAAATGAGCATCTCAAAACAATTCTCTTCCAAAAATAGTGATTTTATAGCTTGGTAACTTGTAATGTCAGAGCCTATAAGGTACAGCTTAGGGTGGTTCTTATCTGGATGTGGAATTTTATAAAGTGTTCACTGAATGCCAGAGTAGCTAAATTCACTGTCTGTAACACAACTTTCCCTCCTCCTTTCTGGTATATCTACTGTGAACTTTACACTCTAATCTCACCAATCCATTTTTCAGCTAGCCTTTGTAATTAGTGTATTGTGTAAAAGGGCAATAGAAAACTAACTAGTGTTTATAACTGCAGGTTGCTGGTTTGGTTGTATGCAGAGAACTATGGTTGTAGTTAGGAGAGCTAATTAGTCTATACATATTACATGTGTGCAAGGTATACATCTGTTGATTTAAACAGTCTTCACGTGGTACTCGTCACATATAAATGCTGAGCTAAACCTATGTTAAAGTTTAGCATGTTTGTGATCCAAACCTTTTTTTTAATAGTTCAGCTGTTAAATTCCCAATCCTGTTGTCATGTATTTCAATGGGAAAACCCCACAGACTTCAGTGCGGGCACCACTGGGACCTAATACTTTTTATTTTTACTCCCCGTTGCCATGAGTACAATTTCTGCCCAGTGTGTTTGCCCGTTTCTGCCCTGCATGTTTCCTACACTCTAGTATCTTCATTATTGTCCATCTCTACAACATTCATGTAACTAGAGTCTCTGATTTTATCTCTCATGCAGAGTTTTTTTAAATACAATTGAATTAAATTTCTACATACAAATGCAATATCTCTGTGTAAGTCTGATTTACTTTTCAGAGTTTAGTATTTCTTTCCTCAAACAAATGTGTAGCGTTATTTGTCTCCAAAGAGATTTTATCTTAACTTTTTTTGAGGGGTTTTTTTTGGTATTTTTATCCTAAAACTTGGAATCCGTTTAGAGCTGGAGTCAACTGCATATAGAAGAATGACAGAGCTTGGCCTAAACAGGTAGGAAAAGAATGTTTAGCTATTTTCCCTGTAAGTGAAAAAGTTGCCCAAACTATATTTAAGCCTTTAAAAAACCCTGAGCAAGCAAAGTATATCAAAGGAAAGCCAGGATGATGTCTGTATCTGATTGGGTACCAATGCCATTTTCAGGATTTCCTTCTCTCCCACTTCCACAAATCCCTTAAAGTTCATAAATTGGACTTGACTGGCCACATCCCCTGCTGGTGGGAATTGGCATAGCTCCATTTAAGTCAATGGAACTACTGCAGTTTCCCCAACTGGCGCTCTGGTCTTATGTCTTCATTGCTAGATCACCCACAATGTTATCTTTTTTGGAGATCACCTGCAGCTTGGGGGGGGGGGCTTAATGATTTGACTCTTCTCCCCAGTTCCGTGGGACCCGGATTTCACCCAAAATATTGAAGTCAGTGGCAAAACTCCCACTGACTTCCATGGGGCCAGGATTTCACCTTCTCTGTCCAAGGTAGAAAGCATGACAAACCTGTGACTTAACTCTAAATTTAAATATTAAAGCAGCATTGGGCAAACCCAATAGATTTGATAGCTATACACTTGGGACCAGATTCTGCGGGTGTGGGGTGGTCTTGGTGGCCTGCGATATACAGGAGGTCAACAAGATGTTCTAGTGGGCCCCTCTGGCCTTAAACTCTATGATACCCTTACTCATGGTGAGTACTACTTTACTGGGCAAGTGAATCTCTCTGCTTTTCATTTGGCACAAAGTTTTACCTTACAGTGTTTCTTTTCAGGAGGGAAGCAAGTTTCTACTAAAAACTTCCTTGACCAACTGTTGGATTTAGAAAGATTTTTATTTATAACATACAACTCGTACTTCAAATTTTAGAAATCAATAAAATAACGGTTGCAATCTCGTACCAGTGCCTAGCTTCCATTCCCACAACTCCGCCATTGCTCTGACAGAAGAGTTAATTTTACATTATTTACATTAGAGCTGCAAGTGGCTGGGGGAGGAGTCTTGGTTTGTTTTTTAGTGAATTTAGTGCCAGTGAAATGTGCTGGATTGGCCAGCCTGGGTGACTGAAGTCTTCTGGATGGCAGAACTGCTGCACGATAGGCAGGCCACGGATACACTTTCTGTAAGCCAGTGGTTCTCAACCAGGGGTCCGCAGCCCCCTGGGGGGATGTGAGCAGATTTCACTCGCTCTGCCAAGCAGGGCCAATGTTAGACTCACTGGGGTCCAGGGCAGAAAGCCGAAGCCCTGCTGTGAAGGGCTGAACCCCGGGGCCCATCTGGGGCTGAAGCCAAAGCCTGAGCAGCTTAGCTTTGTGGGGCCCTCCTGGCGTGGGGCCCTGGGCAATTGCCCTGTTTGCTGCCTTCTAATGCCAGCCCTGGCTTTTATATGTAGAAAAACAGTTGTTGGGGCATTGGTGGGCTGTGGAGTTTTTATAGTATGTTGGGGGGGGGGGGGGGCTCAGAAAGACATTGAGGACCCCCGCCCTAAGCTACTTTGACATGAAGAGACCAATTCCAGGGACTTCAGTCTCCCAAGTCTGTCTTTCACTATACAGGGATGCCAATTGTGGTGGGTTTTGTGCTGTGGACACTTATCCACTGTAAGCTGCATTAAAAGACCACGTGTCAGACGTAGGCCACCAAACAGCTATTGGCCGGTTATGACTTTCAGCCACTACTGACCTAGGTCGATCTGAATGAGAGACCTAGTGATGAGAGGCTCCCTCACTCAATGCAAATCCAGTGAGCCCTCCCACCCCTACCCCATCAACTGTAAACTGCCTTCAAGAGACCCAGTCCTTAGGGGGGGTTAGTTAGTCACTTGACTGGTTGCTGCATTGCTGCCAAATCCTTTCCATGCCTGGAAGCTGAAGAAAGTGCTCGCCCCATAGGCTATCATCACAACGCAGGCAAAGAACTGAAAGACAGCAACACAACAAAGCTCTGTTAGTTTCTCTGCAGCAGAGTATTATTAACCCTTGACGCTAACGCTGCCCCGCACAGGGCTTAGAATCTGTGGCACTCATTTAGCTAGCAGAGCAGCAGCTGCCCAATAAATGCCTGGTCTGACGGATGCTTGGATTACTGCAAATCCAGTCAGGCATCTTGCCTCGGCACAAAAGGCAGGGATGGGCTCTACCAATGGGTCCTATTCCTCCCTCTGCCACTGACTCACTGTAGGAGCCCAGGCAAGTTACTTAACACTGTGTCAACTCCTCCCCCCCCCCCCCCCCCCGCTGTGAAAGGGGGATCGTGTGTTTCAATATGTCACCTAAAGGAGGCGATGAGGCTCCATCCATTCCTATCCATAAAATGCAGGGATACCATCCAGTTTAAAATGGAAAGAATTTTTAAAAGTCAGTCTTACGATGCAAAGATCCTTTTAAAGAGCAGGAACCTGTGTCCCTCTACCAGACTTCATCTAGTGGTACCGCCTACGTGCGTGGCACGGGTAAGAAACGGGAGCCACTGAGCGTGACTGAAAGCTGCTTATTTTGATACTGGATCCACATAGGGCCCATCAATGAGAATTAGGCACCTGAAATACCTTTGAGGGTCTGGGCCAAAGTTCTCAAACATAA
The DNA here is from genome assembly GCF_028017835.1 of Emys orbicularis. Taxonomy (NCBI): domain Eukaryota; kingdom Metazoa; phylum Chordata; order Testudines; family Emydidae; genus Emys; species Emys orbicularis. The sequence continues at coordinate 36,936,891 of NC_088696.1, forward strand.
GTGAGACCCCTTGAGACATGGCCATTCCCGGAGCTGAGATTTCTAGCTGGGTGGAGCTGAAAGGCCCTTCTGAAGAGTTCCTCAGGATGCCCATCTAACCGGCTATAGCAAAGTGGTTTAAAGCCTTTAATAATCTCATGCACGATGGCCAAGCAGGGTTCTACCAGCGCTTGGCTGGCCAAGGCAATGAGACCTATCAGAGTTAGGAGGAGGATGGTCTTTCTCAAGGTGGGGACCTAAGCTAGATGATAGTGTTGCCTAGGCTCTTAGCTAGGCTGCAGCATGATTTTTTGATCATGTTTTGGCCCCCGCATGCTGAGCAACCCATTTTTTCCCAAGGGTAAAATGGGGAAGGAGAAAGTGGCAGCTGTGGGAGAAGCAGGAGGACGTGAGGCTGAGCCTTGGGAGAGGAGAGCTGGTGCAGGAGGACGCAGAGGAGCGAGAGGCCAGCTGCGCTGCACGGCTGCAGCTGGGTGACCCAGCCAAAGAGGCAGGGGCCTGACAGGCATGCCTCATTGTTATTTATGTAGCAGTAGTGCCTACCTGGTGAGCTAGGCATGGTCCAAGCACATGAGACAACCTGCTCATTGCCCTGAAGAGCTTAGTCTTTAAGACAACAGATGAAGCGTGGGGGAAAGGAAAACCCATCGCAGCATGATTGGGGGGTGGGATGGCCTTGTTTGGATTTATTTTATTATAGTTTTTCCATGAACTCTTCCCCAGCTGCTCTCCTAGTGAACCAATATTAGCTGACCGATTTCTGGTAGGCATCACAGTGGAAGTTGGGCTTGAGCAGGAATTTGCAGGAGAGGCTAGTGACCTGGTGTATCAGCCCGGGGAGAGGGGGCTGTGGGTAGGCAGCAGAATGCAGGACAGCACAGAGAGCCGTGGGAGAATCGGACAGAGCAAGAAGGCTGGCATTTTGCAGGGGAGTGGGTGGGGAATAGTGCAGTAGGAGGAAGCTGTGTTTTGCCAGCAGAGGAGATGCTGCAGAGCTGGGGTAGAGTAGGGTTACCATACGTCCGGATTTTCCCGGACATGTCCGGCTTTTTGGGACTCAAATCCCCGTCCGGGGGGAAATCCCAAAAAGCCAAACATGTCCGGGAAAATCCGGCGCTGGGGGTGCCGGGCGGCTGGCGGTGCCGGGGGGCCGGGCCGGGGGTGCGCTGGGCCGGGGGCCGGGGCCGGGGGTGCGCTGGGCCGGGGGCTGGCGGTGCTGGGCCGGGGGCCGGCGGTGCTGGCCTGGGGCCGGCACCCCAGGGCCCGAGCCGAGCCAGGCTGGAGACGCCGGGGCCGGGGCCGGGGCCGGCCGCCGGAGGGGACCAGACTGAGCCGCGCCTCCTCCCCCCACCCCCTCCAGCTTACCTGCTGCCTGCTTCCTGCTTCAGGCTTCCCACGAATCAAATGTTCGCGGGAAGCAGGAGAGGGGGCGGAGTTGGGGCAGGGACTTTGGGGAAGGGGTGGAGTTGGGGCGTGGGCGGGGCAGGGCCGGGGCCCCGTGGAATGTCCTCTTTTTGGACACTCAAAATATGGTAACCCTAGGGTAGAGGGTCATCTCTGTGTGCTCGGGGGAAACTGAAAGCCGTTGTTCTTTCAGCTGATTCTGAGACGCCACTAAAATGGAACTAAAGGTTTCACCGGGTTCATTAACTTATCGGTGACACCAGCAGTAAGGGTGGGACCTCATGTGCCCGCCCGCACGGCACAGACCCTGTGTTGACACTAAAATCGCTCTGAGGAAGCAGGTCTTGCTAGAAAGGTGCTAGCAGTTTCCCTGGCTTGCCTAGAGGGGATTACACGGACTGCTCTCCTTTGCCTAGGCTCTGTACCTCGAAAGCCGAGCCTCTCACCAGGAGTGCCGAGCGGGCTGGCAACAGACCGTGGAGGGAACGCACCAGTCGCTGAACCAACAGTCCCTGTCCAGCTGGGTCACTTCCACTCCTCTTCCGAAAAGGCTCGCTCCTTTTTCCTGCTCGGTTTGGATCTCGGGCAGGTAAAAGTCATTTGGGCTCTAGGGCCAGAGTTGGGTCTACGAAAGGCAGCTCACATCCACCTAACTGTGTGTCTACATTGCAGGGTTGTTCCTGCCGATGTCAGTCGCACCCTACCCCGACCTAATGACTCCACCTCCACGAGAGGCGTACATACGAATGGCCCTACTGGGTCAGACCAAGGGTCCATCTAGCCCAGTGTCCTGTCTGCCGACAGTGGCCAATGCCAGGTGCCCCAGCAGGAATGAACAGAACAGGGACTCATCCAGTGATCCATCCCCTGTCGCCCATTCCCAGCTTCTGGCAAACAGAGGCTAGGGACACCTAGCGCTTAGGTCAATGTAGTTAGGGCGACGTAGTTTCCCCAGCACCGGGCAGTCGGGCTCCCTGTGGGAGCTCCCCCATAATGCCCCTGTTCAGTCGGGAGCGCTCCGGGTGAGGATACGCTCCACTGGCAGAGGGAGGGCAGGATGGACATGAAAAAACAGTCATTACCGCGGTGGCTGCAAGTCGACCCTAATGTAGGACGACTTAATAGCGTAGCGTAGACAAGGCCTACGTGAACACAGCACAGTCCAGAAGGGTCCCATAGCAGAGGCACATAGGAAAAGCAGGGGCCGCATTCTATACTTACTGATGCAGCTGCTCTTTTATTGTAGTCCCCAGGCAGCCTGAATAGAGACTGAACGGCGGCGGAGCACGTAATAAACGCAGTCACGTACAGGACAGTCGCAGCCGCGTTGAATATCACTAACTAGGGAAAGAAAAGGCTGTTTTATGACAAAGGGACCAATCTCTTTCCTTTTCTTCCTGTCACTTGTTTATCTGTCACTCTGATTTGCTCAGACCTGGCTGAAAACCAGGCCCCTTTCAGATGTCTCAAATGGGGCACCCAAAATGACTGGTCCCTTTTGAAAATGTCAGACAGACAGACAGACACACACACACACAAAATATATTAATTCATCTGGCTCCACCCCTAGCAGTACCCCCTGGTAGAGAGGAGTTTAGCAAAGATCTCTGGGTTGGACAAACCCATTCTCGTGCAGACAGGCAAGACCTGGTTTCCCCACTGCGCTCTCCTATGAATTTGCAAATGGTATCAGAAATGCCCAGTGCAAGAAGCATTGTGTTATAGCCCAGTTGGCTGCCTCTGACTTAATTAACACCACTTAAAAGTGAGCACCGCTGACTGCTTCACTTCTGATGGCCATACCAAAAACCTCCTGCACATGCTGCCATTCCTTTGAAAGGGTGAGGAAGAAGCATTCCGTTTTGGGTAGGCCCATAGAATATGCATTAGATGTTCTCCTGATGATACAACTATCTGAAGTGTGCTGTTTTCTTTGAACAGTAGGTGTCAGGTTGGTTGTATGCACAACTCAGATTACTGCAAATGCATCCACACTTGTGCTCACCCTGCTGATTTGCAACAGCAAATAAAGCATGCACTACATCAGCAGTTCTCAACCAGGGGTCCGAGGCCCCCTGGGGGGGCCAAGAGCAGGTTTCAGGGGGTCCGCCAAGCAGGGCCGGCATTAGAGTCACCGGGGCCCAGGGCAGAAAGCCGAAGCCCTGCCACCCCGAGCGCCGCCACCTGGAGCTGAAGCCAAAGCCCGAGCAGCTTAGCTTCATGGGGCTTCCTGTGGGGTGGGGCCCTGGGCAATTGCCCTGCTTGCTACCCCCCAATACAGGCCCTGGCTTTTATATGCAGAAAAACAGTTGTGACACAGGTGGGAGTTTTTATAGCATGTTGTGGGGGCCTCAGAAAGAAAAAGGTTGAGAACCCCTGCACTAAATCATGCCGAAAGTGTTTGAAAAATCTGGTTGTAGGGTTAAAGTAATATAATTGCGTCTGGACTTTTGCAGTGTGATCTGTGGAATCCCATAGACATATTGCAGCTTTGGGGGAGTCCTTAAAAACCCCATGACTCAGTGACACGGACAGAAGAAAACTAAACAGCTAGTGAAGAGAGATTTATGCATGAGGTTGGCGAACGTGACGAAGACACCGCATCACTGGTACTAGCAGAATCACTCTGGAGTAAGTAGCGACTATGCAGGTAATTAACAGGACAGCATATCTTTCCCACTTCGCTTATGGAATGGGTGCACTAAAATGGGGGGGTTGTTAAAGAGACGGAATTGTACTGGACATAAAACCCCCTAGCATTGCCCAGGGAAGCCGCCTGGCGTTCTGCAGAGAGGAACACTCGCTCCATGCCTGATATGGGCCAGTCCAATATGGGCTTTTGTCTAGATTCCAGAGGTGCTGGGGCATGGGGTGCTGGGGGGGGCTGCTGCACCCCCTGGCTTGAAGGGGTCTCCATCATATGCAGGGTTTACAGTTTGGGTCAATGACTCTCAGCACCCCCACTGTACAAATTGTTCCAGTACGCCTACTAGATTCCTGACACGAAAGCTGGATGCAGTGTTGGTTGAAGGTTAATCCCTAATAACCCACTGCCTGTTTGGGCCAAAATTCAAAGAACTACAGTAACGCTGGTGTAAACCCAGAGTCATCCCATTAAAACCAGCTGAGTTCTTTAATGTTTATTGAAGCATCACCAATCACAATGTGCCCTTTACTTTCCACTGTAAAAGGCTTTTTAGAAGCATAGTGAAATGTGTCTATTCCCTGCAAAACTTTATCCTTTCCTAGGCCTGGTTTAAAACTAGAAAATTTGCAGTGGTGTAATTCAGTTGCTATAGTTTCACCAGTACAAACCATTAATAAAGATGCATTTCTGTGAGTTTAGTTTATGCTAAACTGCTACACATGTGACTTAAACCTTTGTAAGTGCAGCTCCATTAGAGGTGGGATCGGTGTGACTCAATTGATTAACTTGTGCAAGTTTTCTAATATACACAAGCCCCTGTTTGGTAACTTTGTGCTGTATCCCCCCCCAGTGGGATACAGGGATATAAAGCAGGTATGACTTCAGTGCAGTTGCACCTGATTTGTATGAATGGCATTACACAAGTGTGAAACTGGCCCGGGAGAGGACAGTGAAGCCCATTGTGTTTTGAAGGAAGCTGAATTTAGCGTTAATTTCCATGCAAGTTAGAGTGCACGGAGGCCAGGTTTATACTCAGAATTTAAGTCAACCCAGTTATGTCGCTCCGGGGTGTGAAAAATCCACATGGTGAGCGATGTAGTTAAGCTGACTCTCAGGGTAGGCAGCCATAGGTTGACAGAAGAAGTCTTCCATCAACCTAGCTACCACCTCTTGGGGAGCTGGATTATTAATTACACAGATGGGAGAACTCCTCCCATCTCTATAGTGAAGGGCTAGAGTGGCACTTTTCATATGGCTTTTTAAAAGCAATGTCTCCGTAATTGATGGGTCGAGTTAAAAATCAAATAACATGACAAGATACAGGTATGCTGGATGCAGATTCTGTCGGAATCAATCTTAGGGTACATCTAATCGTCAGCCCCATGAAACCATTTAACGTGGAATGATTTCCCCTATGAAATACACCATTTATCTACAGCTACAGGGGCTTACCACAACAGGCCAGGGGATCATGTAGAGCTTCATCTGAAGCTGTAGTAGATACATCACAAACAGAATGACTGTTACCAGCCAGAAAAAGATGGCTACAAACAGCACCCAGCCATATGCGGGAATGGGTTGGTAAAATGTACTGGCAATGAGAGCCCACACCAGCAAGCCGAGCACCTGTGGAACAGAAAGGAAAAAGTGGTTAATAGGAAGGAAACCAATCTTTATAATTCTTCTTTCAGGGAGATTTGCCATTGATGTCAATGGGAGCAGGATCCAGCCCTCAGTTAATGAGCTCTGTCATTCATTGTTTGCAAGTGCTTCCTGCTTAAGTTTTGTAGATATATATCTGGAATGTCAAGCCTACACTTTCCCTGGCTTTGCTGGAAAACTCTTTCGAGATCTCAGATGTGGTTTATTTGATGGGATGGGGATGTCGACTCTTTAACAAAGAGATCTTTTCTCCCAACTGTTTGTTTAAGCATTTGAGTTAAATGACGTGTTAACAAAAAAACAAATGAGACAAATGGCTTTCAGCAGTCTGAACGTAAATCCCTTCCCCTCTTGATTAATCAGGTTTAATTGCCTGGTAACTGTGATATCATAATCCTACAAGTTGTCCATAGAGTTTTTCGGGAAGACCTCTGTCATAACTATAAAGGGAAGGGTAACAGTTCTCCTGTGTACAATACTATAAAATCCCTCCTGGCCAGAGACTCCAAAATCCTTTTACCTGTAAAGGGTTAAGAAGCTCAGGTAACCTGGCTGACACCTGACCAAAAGGACCAATAAGGGGACAAGATACTTTCAAAACTTGGGGGGAGGAAGGCTTTTGTTTGTGCTCTTTGTTTTGGGGGTTGTTCGCTCTTGGGACTAAGAGGGACCAGACATCAATCCAGGCTCTCCACATCTTTCTGAACAAGTCTCTCATATTTCAAACTTGTAAGTAAACAGCCAGGCAAGGCGTGTTAGTTTACCTTTGTTTTCTCAGCTTGTAAATGTACCTTTTGCTAGGGTGTTTATCTCTGTTTGCTGTACTTTGAACCTAAGGCTAGAGGGTGGTCCTCTGAGCTCTTTAAGTTTGATTACCCTGTAAAGTTATTTTCCATCCTGATTTTACAGAGATGATTTTTACCTTTTTCTTTAATTAAAAGCCTTCTTTTTAAGAACCCGATTGATTTTTTCCTTGTTTTTAGATCTAAGGGGGTTGGATCTTGATCCACCAGGAGTTGGTGGGAGGAAGGAGGGGGGATGGTTAATTTCTCCTTGTTTTAAGATCCAAGGGGTTTGGATCTGTATTCACCAGGGAATTGGTGAAGAGTCTCTCAAGGCTACCCAGGGAAGGGAATTAGCATCGAGAGTGGTGGCAGCAGACCAGATCTAAGCTGGTAATTAAGCTTAGAAGTTTTCATGCAGGCCCCCACATCTGTACCCTAAAGTTCAGAGTGGGGAAGCAGCCTTGACAACCTCAATATCTAATGTAAAAATCAAGCATGAAAGAAAACCATTTGAGCCCTTATTCAAATATCACAATGAAGCTAAAATGGCACAAAACTCACAATTTATCCTCCTTTCCAGGTTACTGTTAACATTTCTTTCAGGTGGATGGAATCTGTGGTCAGTCCTGTTGCTCGTTTTAGAGAGGATGGACTCTCCAGTGACATGCATTGGGTTGATCTGACCCCAGGGAAGGCAGGTGGCATGATCATTGTGTGAAATCAAGTCCTGCAGTGGGCAGGGCATTTTCCCACGGTCTCTTCCCCACTTGGGTTTCTCATCACTATTTATAAACAGTGACAGTGATTACTTTAAACCTGCGGGGGTTGGCTGGGTTCTTTAATGAAAGGAGTTCCCTCCACCCCTGTAGGGCTGACCTCCTTGCTTTTTTTCTGTCTATGACCTTGAGATTCCCTGGTGTGTGTTATTGATCAGTGTTACTCATCAGAATAATGACTAGTCATAACGGCTGATATTGACATAACACTTCATAGCCAGTGATCTCAACCTACACTCACCAAGCTGGTCCCATGTAATCATGCCCCACCTGCTCTCATTTTCCCCTCTCAATTCCTCTACCCTTCCCCATCCTCTGTCCTGGCTCTGTTCCCCAGTCTCAACTTCACCCCGGCCTGGAACAGTCCCTCTCCCCTCAACAACCCTCTCTCTCTTCCTCCAAATTCCTCCTTAACACCAGCTTCTTCTCCATCTCCCATCCTGCTTTTATCTCAGCATGAGGAATCTTCACCTCCTCCCTCTCCTTGACCTGCTGTCTTGTGCATGTGGCTTGTCTGACTTGGCTTGGCAGTTCCTTGGGGCAGTGGGTGTATCTTACAGGAACGCACCGTGTAAACACAGGGTGCATTGGCTCTGGGGAGGGGAAGGGTGAACCTAAGGCACTGCAGGAATCCCCTCTGAAGTGCCAGGAGGCAGGCAGGAGCTTGTCTGAGAGTCTTGCACAGTAAATGGTGTGGAGCTCGGTAAGAGGGAAAAAAGGCTCGGAAGATTATGAAAACACGGGCTGTATAAGGAAAGGGCCCTGTGGTGGGGTGAGCGCCTCCCACTAGCCATGCAAGGGCTGGGTGGGCCCAATCAGCTAAATAGGCTGCAAACAGGGGAGCTTTAGACCAGAGGTAGCTGGTTGGAGAGAGGCTCACCTGTGCAGGAATAGGCTGGGCCTATAAAGCCAGGTAACAGGCCCCAGACAGGGCCGCTGAGAAAGGGCAGTTGCTCCCTGGGAAGAGGGAGGGTGTTTGGGGGCTGCAGGGAGCTAGTCTGCAGCGCCTCCCTGGGAGGAGGAGCTGGTGCACCCCAGAGAGAGAAGGGGAACCAGAGTGTAGGACGCAGCGCAGAGATGGGGCCGTGAGGGCAGAGAGAGGAAAGCCCAGAACCGCTGAGCTGAGGGTCCCTGGACTGGAACCTGGAGAAGAGGGTGGACCCGGTTTCCCCTACCAGCTACCGAGGGCATGGCCTAGACCGGAGGCAGCAAATGAGAAGACTGCCTAGGACTGCTGATGGACTGTACCCCGGAAGGGGGCAAACTGAGTGACCTGGCTGGAGGGCTAAGTCATGGAGTGAGAGAGGAGCTACAGACCAGAGGGGTGGCATGCAAACCGCAGAAGGGGGCGTCTACCTTGAGAACTAATCCCCTGAGTGACCAGGAGGAGGCGCCAGACCAGCAGTGAGTGGAGCAGGCCCTCAGACAAATCACACTTTACATGGGCTTCCCCACACCCTGCCTCCCCACAGTGAGAGAGCAGGCCAGGAGCATTCCCCTGGGGGCGGAGAGGGCTGAGACCTTACCTATGCCAGGCAGTAATTTACTGACTGAATCTGCATTGTTTATAAGCAAAGGGTGAATTGGCTTAAATGTGTCTATGGCCAGGGCTACACCTGTCTAACTAGAGCTGCTTTTCAACTCAATTTAGTTAAAACTGGTGCAACTTTTTCTGAGGCTGGCTCTGCTTGGGAATTGGCCTAAAATGAGGAAGGGGCCGGGCGATCTCAGCTCAGCCTTTATTCCCAGAGCGATGTCTCTGCCTAGACGCCGCGGCGAAAGGCGCGTTAGAAATGCAGAAGAAGGGAAGGAATCGTGGGTCCTTGGCAGAAAACCTGGGGGTGGGGTGAGGGGCTGAGGGTGACGCTGGCTGAGAAAACACCCGTCTGTAGTTACGTCTTGGGAGAAACCCACTCTTTCCTTACCTAGTGATGCCGCAGCCCCGTGGCAGGTGCCATTGGTGCAGCATCACTGTGTTCATACAGCTGGGCCCTAGGGGTTTCCATCACACCATTGGGAACATTGTATTTGTCATTTTTGTCTGTTCCTGTAGTCTTCGCTTACTGCAGCCTGGTTTCCTTCTAGATGTTTTCTCTCTTCATGGCGGCTGCTTTCCCTTTGCCAGGGCCCCGCCCCCAAGGTCCCTACAGATCCTTTGCCGCCCTTTGGTTGGGGGGGAAGCTGGAGATGTACCAGAATCAGGTTACAGATGCATTTGGAAGGGGGGATGAAAGGATGAGTCTGCCAGGGCCTTTGCAAACACATCTCTCAACCTCAAAGGTGGAACCCCATGGGGAAGGTTGGGTAGAGGGGTCATAGGAGGGACAAAAATGCATCTGTTGCAGCCTGGCTGATGGAAAAATGCTGGGGGGGGGGCAGGGGGGGTTGTTCTCTTAACCCCCAAATGCCTGGTGATTAATTACCATTAATAGTCACTCCAGGCCTCCGTGAAATATTAGGAATGAGCAGCTAAAACTTTGTGTCACTGGGAGTTAAGCAATTGATTTGCCAGAAGTCTGAGGGCCTCCCCTCTCTTACTAATTTCAACAAGACACGGGTTTGGCCCAGTGTGCAGTTCAGATGACACCAGTTTAGCCCAAATAATGAACACCCGAGCGTCTACCTAATGGAAATCACTGCTTGGCTGAGTGTGTCAGCACTCGACACCCTGCAGGGGCCCGAAAGACACCCTGCAGGGGCCATGTAATTAGAGTTGCCAACTTTCTAATCGCACAAAACCGAACACCCTAGCCTGGCCCCTTCCCTGAGGCCCTGCCCCTTCGCTGAGGCCACACCCCCTACTCCGGCCCCTCCCTGAGGCCCTGCCCCCCGCTCACTACATTCCCCCTCCCTCGGTGGCTCCCTCTCCCCCACCCACACTCACTTTCACTGGGCAGGGGCGGCGGGTTGGGGTGTGGAAGAGGGGTGAGGGCTCTAACTGGGAGTGTGGGCTCTGGGGTGGGGTCAGAAATGAGGGGTTCAGGGTACGGGAGGGTGCTCTGGGCTGGGGCAGGAGGGTGAGGGCTCTGGGGTGGGGCTGGGGATGAGAGGTTCAGGGTGCGGCAGGGGGCGCTGGGGTAGGGGGTTGGGGTGTGGGAGGGGGTGAGGGCTCTGGGGTGGGGCTGGGGATGAGGGGGCTCAGGGTTGGGGCTTGGGGTGCAGGCTTACCTCCGGTGGCTCCCGGGTGCAGCGGGGGGGATAAGGCAGGCTTCCTGCCTGTCCTGACTCTGCGCTGTACCCCGGAAGTGGCCAGCAGCAGGTCCAGCAGGCAGCTCTGTGTGCTGCTCTCACCCACAGCCACCGCCCCTGCAGCTCCCATTGACCGCGGTTCCCTGCCAATGGGAGTGTGGAGCCGGTGCTCAGGGCGGGGGCAGCGCACAGAGACCTGTGGGGCCCTCCCCACCCCCTGCCTAGGAACTGGACCTGCTGGCCACTTCTAGGGAGCAGCGCAGAGCCAGAACAGGTAGGAACTAGCCTGCCTTAGCTCTGCCGCACGGCCGACTGGACTTTTAATGGCCCAGTTGGCAGTGCTGACTGGAGCCACCAGGGTCCCTTCCCAGTCAAAAACCAGACACCCGGTCACCCTCCACGTAATAGACACTGCAGGCTGCACTCGACCCAGACCTGCCTTGATGAGTAACCACAGCAGGAATGAACAATACATACAGCAAAGCCCACGACAATAAAACAGCCTGTTGGAAGCCAGGGGTGTAACAGAGGGCGGGGCTGGAGAGTGTGCCCAGGATAGGGAGATAGTGTTGTCTAGTGGTTAGGGCATCAGACTAGGCCTCAGGAGACTAGAGTTCTTCTCCCATCTCTGCCACTGACTCAATGGGACCCTAACAAGTCAGTCACTTCACTTCTCTGTGCCTCAATCTCCCCCCCTGTAAAATGGAGCTAGTAGGGCTTGGCCACGCTGAGATCTCTGGGTGCCGAGTGCTCAGAATAGTTTTGATTTCATTATAGCCACGGGGGGAGAATTCCAAAGGCCCTGCCTTCCCCCCAACTGAGCTTTTCTATCTCGGGGAAGGCAGCAGCTCTGCTCCAGCTGAGCTCAGTGACAGGACACAGGGCAGAAGCTGGTTCCCCCCGCTCAGCCGGCTCAGTTTTATTTAGGGCTTTATACACTAAACTATACTACACCTTGCACCATTTTTGTTTAAATGACACTCTTGAGACCTCAGTCATGAAGCAATGAAAGGCAGGTAGAACACACAGGAGCTATAATACTCAGTCAAATATTAGTCATGCTCGTTACCCACTGAATAATAAAGCAAATAAAGAAGGAGGAACAGAAGTGGGGGCGAAATAAAAGCTGGGTAGAAGAAGTGAAGAAGGGGTGAGTAAAACATACCCTGTAGAGGAGCACAATTAAGAGCTCTTCATTAGCTTGTAACCTAGACACACCTGCCTGACCAGCTGTTTCACTGACGGGCCTGAGCCAAGCTTTCATGCAAGATTTTGTAGCTACTTTCCAGTGAGTTATGGTTGCAGTCGCTGTACTTCCTGGGTTCTATTCCTGGCTCTGCCACCGACCTGCTGAGGGAGCTTGGGTGAGTCACTTTGCCTTTCTGTGCCTCAGTTTCCCCTTCCACTTTTTTTTATTTAGATGGCAACCTCTTTGGGACAGGGACTGTCTCTTACGCATGTACAGCGCCTTGCCTTGCACTATTATTATGATCTGTATTACCACAGTGCCTAAGAGCCCTAATCATGGACCAAGATCCCATTGTGCGAGGTGCTGTACAAACAGAACAAAAAACAATGGCTTCTCTAGGCATTACCGTAACACAAATAATGGTTTCTACTTATCCACCTTTGCCATGCTTCGGCGAGCTGTCCTTGATCTCCCTCACGTACTCTACATAGCTGAGCGCTGCTGCCTGTTGGGCAGGGTGATGACAGTCTCCTAATTGGTTTATTGATCATGGCCTCTCTGTGCACGGCCTTCCTCGGAGAAGCTGTGAGTTTGTACTCACTCCCTCTGCTCTCAGCCCCAGGGCCGGCTCTAGGCACCAGCAAAGCAAGCACGGGGCTTGGAGCGGCCCATTTCCAGGGGCTGCATTCCGGCCAGGCTTTTTTTTCAGGGCAGTTGCACTCTTGGAGCTGCGCCACTTAGACGGGGCAAAGGCGCCGCGCCCCCGGCCGCAGCGGGAAGTGGAAGTCCCAGCCCCGCGACGCTGAGCTGCCAGGGCCCAGCCGCTACCTGGGGAGGAGAGGGCGAGTCCTGCCGGAGAGCCGGGGCTGCGCCGCCTTGTGCCACCCCTTATATCGGGGTCTCTCCGCGCGGCCGGGTGGGGGAGGGGGGAAAGCCCCTGCAGGCGCTGGGAGAAGTGACATCACTTCCAGCCCCACCTGAGCTTGGGGCGGCAAAAACCCTCGAGCCAGCCCTGCTCAGCCCCCTCTGTAGTGTGGGCAACCCCAGCTCTCAAGGATGAAAGGGAGTCACTCTGGACATTTGCTTTCTGGCCTTACTGAGCAGCTCAGTCTAAATCGAAGTAGTAAGAGCATTGGAGACCTGATTCTCTTCTCTTACACCAGTTTTACACCATTCAGCTTCAGCGGAGTTACTCTCGGTTTACACCAGCGCGGGAGACAGGAGAATCAGGCTTTGTGTTGACAGAGGAAATTCTGGTTGATTTTTTTTAACTCAATTTCTTAATTAAAACTCCACATTTGTAAAACCAAACGGGGTTGTGCCAGCCCAGTACTTGGCCAGGAGACCTCCTGGGGGATGCGGAGACCGTCCTAGAGATGGCATGTTTCCCTCGGAGCCAGGACTGAACCAATGCCCCAGCATGGGGCGCGAGGGCACTGCTGCTGGCATGCACTACCCACCGTGCTGGGGCACTGGTTCCGTACCAACCAGTCTTTAGGGGAAATGCCAAACCAAGGTTCTGGTTCTTCAGTGAGCACAAGCAGCCCACAAGCTTTTTGCAAGAGTTGGGGGTGCCAATCATGTGCCCTAGCTACGTCACAGGGTGAGTAAATCAATGATGTTCCCTCTTTCTAAATTCCAGCTCTCCCCTACTCCCGCTGTTTCACAGAGAGATATTATTTAGCCCTTCTCCTTCCTTTAAACTTATAAAAACCCATTGTCGCTGACTCAAAACAGCTGCTGTCTTTCCACCCCAGAAGTAGCTGCATTTCTTACTTGCGCCATCTGTAAAGCTCATGGGATTCCTTCAGGAGGATGGGCACTATAGAGACCGAAGGACTATGTTTGAAGGAAATGCTACTGATAAGCTAATGACCCAGTACGTCCCCAACGTGCTGGTGAGCTATTCTGCACCGCTGATGTCAATGGGGTGTGGCAGGTGGGAGACAAATCAGGCCCTATAGCTCTTTGCTATGAGACCTGACAGATGAGCCCAAACCGCAGAGCTGAACTCTCCGAAACTTTAGGCTGGCTCTGGCCTTCCCTGGGCGGCTCGCTGTTCAGACATTGTGCTGAATAGTCCGCCTAAATTTTCCTTTTCACGATTTCATCCCATTGCTCGCCCTCGTTACAGCCCCAGGCATCTGCCTAAAGAATCCCTCCCTCCCCCCTTCATCTGCATCTGGCCTGCGACTCTGTTCCAATAGTGACGTTTGCCACGCCCCAGTATCTGCCTCGTCACTGGGGGGCGTCTCAGTGCATCAGCCCCAGCCTCAGCGATTTCTGTCCTTATTGCCCTGCTGGGCTCTGGCCTGGGCACCGTCCAGACTGAGCAATACCCCACCCTCCACCTGGGGACCTGCAGCCTCTTCCCAGCTGTTTCCATGGTTATCCCTGCGCCAGCTCGCTCTGCCCCTCCCCCGCCAGGAAACACAAGCCCTCTCTGGGGACTCAGGTCCCATTGTCTTCCTCTGCCCCCTCCTCCACAACTGGAGAAGCAGCAGAGCGAAAGCTTATGCCCAAATAAATGTGTTAGTCTCTAAGGTGCCACAAGTCCTCCTGTTCTTCTTGCGGATACAGACGAACACGGCTGCTACTCTGAAACCTGTCCACATACATGTGCATAAGTGCATACAACAGGCAGGCACTCCTACAGATATATGTTCACACGCATCCACACCCACTCACAGCTCGGCAGGCGCTGGAGCTATTTTTGAGGGCAGAGGACCCAAAAAGCTGAGGCTGGGGGGCAGTACAGTAGCGGGGCCCTCTTTTCTCCCCCCCCTCCTCCTTGCAGGAGGCTCTCGGGGAGATGTCGCGTAGCAGAGACCAGGAGGTGGTCGGGGGGAAGAAGGGACAAGCAGCTTCTCCTCCCTTCCAGCAGCTAGAGGTGGGAGCGGAGCATCCCGTTTATCTGACCCCTGCGAGCCAGAGGCTAATCCTGTAGCTGGTGCCGCAGAGCAAAGCGGTAGAATTTCCAGCACGGCCCCTGCTCTCCGCTCCAGGCGGTGGTCGGGCCACTGGGCGTCCAACCTGGCCCCTGGCCCCGCTGGTGGCAGCTACGGTTGCCAACCCTCCAGGATTGTCCTTGAGCCTCTAGGATTGCCCGGGAGGCTCCAGGAATTAAAGATTAATTTTGAAGGTCACATCATGCGATGAAACCTCCAGGAATACGTCCAACCAAAACTGGCAACCCTCAGTGCAGCACCTGCCCCATCTCATTATCTTCTATTACTGGCTGTGGCTCCCTGGCAAACTTGTCAGGGCAGCCGATTCTTCTCCTCTGCCTCAGAGGCGGGTGGTGACGCCAGCTGAACTTCCTCCTCTTGGGGACCCCCCAGGGAGTGCCGCACGCCCAGGCTGCCCCTCCGAGGAGCAATGTTCCTTAGCCCCCCACTGCACGTGGGGATGGGCTCCCTGCGTGGCCTGCTGCCTTATTGGACTCGCAGCCCCAGCCTCCGCAGCGCGCTTTCCTCCCCTTTGGTACCCCGGACGCTCAGGAGCTGTGCGAGTCCCGTCTGCCAGCCAGTTACCAGAGAACAAACGCATCTTGTGAGCACCCTGGTCTGGAAGGGCCCTGAGCGCTGCAGGCCGGCAGCAACAAGGCTCAGCTGGGAGGTGTTTATAGACAAACTCCCGGGGAGTTTGTTCCGGCTGATTTAATAACCCTCCCTCCCCCACCCGGGCTCAGTGCTTAAAGGCACAGTTTCCCATCCCCCACGCACCCCTTTGCCAATACCAGGGTTTGTTCCCCCACCCCCCGTCAGAAAATAATGGATTAACTCTTCTTCCAGCTGCGAGTTCTTACACCTGAGCTTCGGCAGAGGCTTTTGACCTCCTTATGCTACTGCGTTATCTGCAGCGTCCCGGTCCCAGGATATGAGAGACAAGGTGGGTGAGGGCTTATCTTTTCCACCCCCAGAAGCTGGTCCACTAAAAGATATGACGTCACCCACCCACTCTGTTATCTGACATTCAGAGCCCTGGTTCCTCACAGTAATTACTCCACCCCAGTCACACCAGAAAGTTCATGATGATTTAACACCTGCTTTGCCTCGGGCAGCGCCTAGCAAACTACTGATAAAGCAGCTGATTAGGCCTTTCCACAGAAAGCGATCAGACGCTCCACCCAGGCCTGTGCTGCTGCCAGGCAGTCAGTGCAATCTCAGAACTAACAGACGTGAGGCAAACGGAAGTGCCTTTGCTCACCCAGTTTGTTTTTAGCACCTAGAATGAAGAGGCCCTCATTGAGGAAGGGTTGTCCAGTGGGTAAGAGCTTGGCCTTGGAATTGGGAGGCCTGGGTTCTGTTCCTGACTCTGCCACTGACCTACTCTGTGACGTTGGGCAAGTCACTTTGCATCTTTGGTCAACCCCATCCCACCCCCCACTTGTCTAGGTCTTTGGGACAGGAACTCTCGCTCACTGTGTGTCTGTACAGCGCCTAACACAATTGAGTTCTGATCTTGATAGGGTTCGGTGCTGCTGGAGAACAATCAAGAAGAATGATATAATAACTTTCTAATGCCAAATCGTGAGATCCTTATTCAACTTTTCACGCAGTCTGTCTTTAGGATTGGGCCCTAAAATTCGAGGTGGAAAAGGTCCTCCAATCCATCTCCCTGCCAGTGCAGGGTTGTTCCTAACTTCCAGAGCCTTGTCCAGCTTGGTCTTAAATGTTCCAGATGAATAGGGGCTTCCATTTCTTCCTTGGGAGGCTCTCTGTTCAGACATTATGCCAAATAGTCAGCCTAAATTTTCCTGTTCACGATTTCATCCCTTTGCACTGAGGTTGAAGGGCTGCTGAAAGCTCTTAATAAAGCTGTTCATGGCATCCAAGAAGAATTTGGCAAAGCACCTTGACCCAAATGCAGACCTTGGTATCAACGCATGGTCAGTACTGGCCTCCCGGCCACTGCACCTGCGAACACAAGATCTGAACTTGGCCATGTGTCCGTTGCGTTTGGAGGACTGGCTTAGTGAGCCCAGCAGATCCATCTAGCGAAGAATGGCTGGAAGGAACAGATTATTTCCATGGAGCTGGGAGTGCCAGGCACGATGCTAACAGCCTACATAGAATCCCTGCTCTGCCAAACCAAAGAGCAATGCTAGGTGCCGGGCTGTGAGTTAAATGGTTATCTTGGGCTGGCGGGAGGAGGTTGGCTTTCAGAGATGGCATCCAGCACAAAACAGGCCCTAATATCAAACTATTTGAGGGCTCAACATTCTCGCTTAAGTTGACTGATTTAATCGGGTGGATCCTAATGCCCAGCGGGGATATTTCCCGCACCAGATCCCTTTGCACGGCCCCATCTTTGCGGAGTGATAACGATATTTAATTGCATGATCCACTGTTGATTATTCAAGTCAGTGACTATTACATCATTCTGGGGCTGCATTTTTCATTCCGGAGACAGGCCTGAGCAGCAAAGTTTGGACCAGACTATTCCCAAAGTTCGGGCACGTTTGGATCCTGGGTATTGGATCAGCCCATATCCGAGATAAGGGTCAGCTGCGCAGTATGGATCCAGATGGGAACTTTCCCTGCGTTAGGCCCAGCAGGGTCCTGATTCCGACTCGTCTCTGGTTCTGAGATAAATGGGTCTGACAGACGACTCTACATCCATTAAGCCTCCATTGACATAGAGAAGAATGATTCTTTGAAAGCAGTTGGCTGGTGCCTTGATTTACCACCAGGGACTCTACGTAAGTCTTCATTGCTTATTGTCAAGAAACACTAGAACACAAAAGTCATTGTCCTTCTGGAGTACAAAGGCCCTGGTTCCCAGAGGCCCTGCTCTCGCCTCAGTCTGGACAATGCCTTCTTTTTTCCCCCATCAATTTCCAACACTCGTGATTGCAAAATACGCATTAGAAAAAAATCCCTAACAAGGAGCTCAGGGAGCAGGAGATGCTACAGAACAGTTGCCTTGCTTCATGTGAGCTCCACCTCTAGCCTACCTTCTTCACAACAGCTCAGAGCTGTGGCCCCTACCTATGGCTGCTGCCTTTAAAACACTGGCCACGAGGACCAAGCCGCAATGCCAGATGGGCACATTTGTGTTGCAGCATCTTGACACGGTGCCAGTGTGAGGTCACCGCAGGATGATGTTCTGTGGGCACCAAGAATGGTTTGGGGACCTGAGTTCTAAAACATGTTGGTGCAATTGGCATGGAAAAAGAAGGGCATGAAGCAAGCGCCTGATTTAACAGAGAAGCCCCAGGACTGGGCATGCACACTGAGCATTGGCATGCACAGTTTCAGCAATTGCACACACAAATCAGGCCTGGCATTGCATGCGCACTTTTGCATGCACAATTCTGTGGACACATGTTAGAAAATCAGGCCCTTTATGCTTCTGGAAGCCTAGATTCAGGGCATCTGCCATACGTGCTGGACTGCTGCCCTAGGGAGCTTCTCTTCCTGCTACTCCCATTGTTTGAACTGCACGGCGTTTCATCACAAAATCCAAACTCGGTTCCAATTTACTGAAGGCTCCCTCCAGGTCTTAAGGTTTTCTTGGAGCTGTTCTACGGTTTACGTTAGACCTGGGAGTAACCTGCGGTTTGCGTGTGATCCTTGCTGATTTTGAATCATAGAATATCAGGGTTGGAAGGGACCTCAGGAGGTCATCTAGTCCAATCCCCTGCTCGGAGCAGGACCAATCCCCAGACAGATTTTTTTGCCCCAGATCCCTAAGTGGCCCCCTCAAGGGTTGAACTCACAACGCTGGGTTTAGCAGGCCAATGTTCAAACCTTTTGACCAAGCTTCACTTTGAGATCAGGGGTGAGCAGAACAAATCCCCCATGGATACAATCAAATAAAATACTCCTGAATTTAAGCCTCGTGGTCCTTATGGCCCAGTCATGCTCCCGCTGACTTCACTGGGGCAGGATCTGGCCTTTGTTTCTTAATCACAAGCTGCTCGGGGTGTTGGTGCTTCGTACAATCTGTGTATCTCGGTTCTGGCTTTGGTTGGGCCTCCCTTGAATGTTTTCCTTGGCTAAAGGGCTTGTGTCTTACACCGGTCACTCCTCCACCTTGGGCTGGGATCATAAACTAAGTGGCATGGGGCCGGGTGAGTGGTTTGATAGGAGGCTGACAAGGAAACTAGGGAGAGGTGTTAATAGGGAGGCAAATCTCTTCCCCGCTAACGCAGCACTGGAGCAATGCCCCAACTGGTGTGAAGGGTTGTGTGTTGCTGAAGGTGCTGTTTTGTGAATGAGATAGAAGACTGAGGCCCTGACCGCTCGTGCAGATTAAAGATCTCGTGGCATTTTTGTTACTATAATGGGGCTAATGACAAACACCTAGATTTGATTAAAGTCCTAGCCAACTTCCAGTTTACCTAATTTCATTTTGCCTACTTAAAATTGCCCTTCTCCTATCAATTGGATAACTACTGCTTCTTTACTTCCTATCCTCAACTATTGTGTAGAATTACTGCACGCTATTACACAGCTGCCACATTCCACTGTAGAGGTGGTTGCATTTTGTTGGTGAGTAAATAGTTCTTGTCTGGGGCCTGCAAAGCACTTTGGAATCTTCCTGTTTGACAAGTTCCTGAGAAAGCAGGGCCGCTCCAGTTCGCTCTGTATTCCCGACCTCCTCACAATCTGGTTTGGTTGGTATCACTCAAGAAAGTATTGTGGATAGTTCTCTGAAAACATCCACTCAATGTGCAAAGGCAATCAAAAAAGCAAACAGCATGTTGGGAATCATTAGGGAAGGGATAGATATTTTTTATCTTATCATATTGCCTCTATATAAATCCATGGTACACCCACATCTTGAATACTGCATGCAGGTATGGTCACCTCAACTCAAAAAAGATATACTGGAATTGGAAAAGGTTCAGAAAAGGGCAACGAAAATGGTTAGGGGTATGGCTATTAGCCAGGATGGGTAAGGAATGGTGGCCCTAGCCTCTGTTTGTCAGAGGGTGGAGATGGATGGCAGGAGAGAGATCACTTGATCATTACCTGTTAGGTTCACTCCCTCTGGGGCACCTGGCATTGGCCACTGTTGGTAAACAGGATACTGGGCTAGATGGACCTTTGGTCTGACCCAGTACGGCTATTCTTATGTTCTTATGAATGGCTTCCATATGAGGAGAGATTAATAAGACTGGGACTTTTCAGCTTGGAAAAGAGATAACTAATGGGGGAAGAGGATAGAGGTCTATAAAATCATGGCTGGTGTGGAGAAAGTAAATCAGGAAGTGTTATTTACTCCTTCTCATAACATAAGAACTAGGGGTTGTCAAATGAAATTGATAGGCAGCAGGTTTAAAACAAACAAAAGGAAGTATTTCTTCACACAATGCACAGTGGAATTGTTTGCCACAGGATGTTGTGAAGGCCAAGACCATAAGAGGGTTAAAAAAAGAACTAGGTAAGTTCCTGGAGGACAGGTCCATCAATGGCTATTAGCCAGGCTGGGCAGGGATGGTGTCCCTAGCCTCTGTTTGCCAGAAGCTGGGAGTGGGCGACAGGGGATGGATCACTTGATGATTACCTGTTCTGTTCATTCCCTCTGGGGCACCTGGCATTGGCCACTATCGGAAGACAGGATACTGGGCTAAATGGACCTTTGGCCTGACCCAGGATGGCCGTTCTTATGGGGATATGACACAGACGGTATGATTATGGCTGACTGTGAGAGAGGATCTCCTAGCTATGGGTACAGGTAAGGAGTCCAGGCTTGGTATCTCAGGTCTATCAGCACCTGCAATGCCCTGGACCATGACCTTTTGTTGCCTCCCCTCTGGCACCAGCATGGTCTGAGAGCAATGGCCTTACAAAGGGCTTGCACTGTCCTCTCTGTCACTCCACTCTGTCCCCAGTCCCGTTCCATGTGTACGTACAGCCCCTGGGAGGGCAGGGAGCGGGGGATCCCTTTTCACGGAATCGCAGCACTCTGTTTTCCCCAGGGTGGGGGTGAGGATGAGAGCAAAGTGGCTGCAGCTCAATCAACTCAGGATGGAAGTGATGCTGATTGGCAGGGGCAAGCACTGCGGGGAACGTGGGCGGGCTGAGCCTGCACCCGCTATTGGAAGTCTATTGCCTTCCCTTTTCCGATACAGCCCCCAGCCAAGGCACTTACTCAGTCCGTCATTGCTCAGACACTCCCAGGCCTGGGCAAGGAATGATCTTGTCACAGCGGTCCTGGCCTCTACCCCGCCTCACTGGAGTATTGCCACGCCCTCTATTTGGTGTTACCTTTGAAGAGCATTCAGAAGTTGCTGTTGAAGGTATACGTGGATACTTCGTTACACTGATACTCCGCTCAACATTCCACACTGGCTACCTGGGGGCCGAGCAAGGTGCTGGTTTTGATCTTCCAAGCCCTGAATGGTCTAGGGTCCAGCTTAGTCAAATAAAAACCAGCCGCGTCTACTAGTGCCAGGGAACTGGGAAGTAAAAGTAACTAATCTAGTTACATTTGGGGCTGGGGGGTGCATGGTGGAATAGACCCCGTGGATGAGCAAGTAATAAGAAAATCATCTGAGGTGGTCACAGGGCCAAGGAATCATTTTAATGGATGGGTTTTTATCCTGACAATTTCCCCTGGCATTTAAAGAGTCCTAGGCTCCCAGATCCTAGGAAAGGGAACCGATTCACATATCTGAGTGGGTAGAAAGACTGGGAGGAAGGGGCACTGGCAGAGGTATTAGAATGAAGGGGGGGGGTGATGTGATCTCTAAACATTACAGCCCTCGTTCAAATTAAGAGAAGCTCAGACTTCCTCTCGCAAAGATCTTCCAAAGGTGTTTCTTGATCTAACTCCATGTCAGATTGTCAAGGGGTTGAGTGTAATTTAGTACCTGTTTAATGGAGTTTCTTATGCCGTTTAGAGTGATCTTCATTACTACAGGAGGTGAATATTCTCAGCATGAAATCTCTTTAAAGCTTTACCTCTTATTCCTCATGATATGCTTTTCTTCTGGCTACTGAGCTTTCAGTACAAAATGTCCGTGTGATTGGGTGATGATGTAGGGAGCAAACAAGCTCTTTTGTCTTGTCATATTATGAGACTGGACCCTTTAAAAAAAAGGGTCCTTCTTGTTTGTCTCTAATTTGGTCACAGTGGCTCGTACTTTACAAAGACTCCAGTGTCTATTTTCCATGGGAAGCCAACCGGAGCAATTCCCTGTTTCAAGGTTCTCCAGCTACCACCATATTCTGGCTACAGCTCTCCCCACGAAGAGACTCTGAGCACTGAAATGTGTTTAAAGCACGAGACAGTTGAAAGTCTGGATGGAGGTGCTGTTACCCTTAACTCCTCCTCCACTCCAAAGATCGCAGAATGTGTTACTAGGGTAGTTGTTCCACTGCTTTGCAACCCACCATGTGTGGTTAATTTTGGTTAATCAAGTGACCTGATTGACTAAACAACCTTTCATACTTTACAATCAGAATGCAGTGCATGAAAATAACCAGTTCATAGCACAGTGGATCACTATGTAACACAATGCTAATGTGCTGGGCCCAAGTTTTCCTCTGTTACACTGTTGCAACTCCAGCCTGGAGCAGTGGAATCTTGGTTCTGTTTTCACTTGCACTGGTGTAAACCAGCAGTAACTTGCTGAAGTCAGTGGAGTTACATTAGTCTAAACAAGCACAGATTAGATCAGCATCAGGCCCACAATTTTTCTATGGCATTCAGCTGTTCTCACTTTGATTTCACTACAGTGCAATGCCACTGACCTCACTGGACTTACTCCGGATTCACACCATGAGCGGAGAATCAAGCCATTAATACTTGTATAGACTTTTCTCCCCTCATTACATGTCAAACCATACATCTAATTCTGTCCCTATGACACTGCCCTCTAACTAGCTATTACCTATTTAAAAAACAAACAAACAACAGTTCAATGGCCCAGCCTGTGCATTTAGCTTGCTGGAGTGTAACTGGTCGTGGTTGGGGCCACTGACTTTGCTCATTCCCCTAATGCAATCATGGAGCGCTGTAAAAGTGCTCAGGCTTTGTGCCCTCACCTCTAGGCGTTTGTTCACACTTTGCTTTGAAATTAGGGCAGAAATGGCCCAATTTTTAGCACGTCAAGAATTCTCGCCAGAAAAGGGGAATCTGAGTAAAGTGACACAAGGGTGGTTGGGTGCCCCCTGGAAGCACAAAGGCTGCAGCCCCAGGCTCGGGGCCTGTCTCTGCCAGCAGCCACTCTGCTCCTGCTCCTACCCCGGGGAGGCACAGAGGCTTGCTGGTGAATTTCACCATCGAAACCCAGGCTGCTGGCAAAGGGAGAGGAGGCGGTGAAAGTGACCAGACAAGCGGGCAGGGGGCTGAGAGAAACGCGTGGGCCAGGCGCCCGTGTGCGCGGTGTCTCGTCCGGCGGGGAGCTAGAGACTCCCAGGCACAGGTGACTGGGATCTGTTTACAGCCCCGGCTACTCGCACAACACGTCGGGCTGGAAGGCGGCTCAGGGCGTTTGCACAAAGGGTTGGAGGGAAGAAGGTGGGGTTTGCCCCCCCCCCACACCAGGTGCCTCTTACCTGTGTCTGTCGCGGGGGGCTCAGAGCTGAGCCCCCCCCCCCGTCTCCCTCCTGGGGGAGCAGCCCCCGTGCCAGCCCCCCCTGCCGGGAGCTCGTACTCACCAGCTCCACGATCATGAGCAGCCCGAGGCAGGAGCGGAGGAAGCCGAGGTCCAGGGCGAGGGAGCGCAGCGCGGGGAGCGGGCCGTGCGCCCCGGCCGGGGTGCTGGTCTGGGTGCGGACTTTGGCTGGGAACTCGGCCATGGCGCGGAGGGGCGGCCCCGATCCTGCAGCCGCGGGCTCAGGCTCTCTCCATGGTGCGGGGCGCACCCTGCTCGCTGCGCTCCCTCGCCGGCCTCGGGCAGGCACCAGCGGGGAGGGGACCCGGTTACCCAGTGACAGGAGCCGCCTCGCCTCGCCGCGGGCCCGGAGTTCAGTCAATGATTCTCCCTCCCTCCCGCCTGCCGGCCGGGAGATTAACCCCTCCGCTGCCGCCGCAGCCGGCTGCCCGGAGCTTTCGCAGCCAGAGCTCGCGTGGGCGGGCCGGGCCGGGCCGTGGGGCGGCCCCGAGCCGGGACTTCGGGCGGCCGGGTGGGTTTGTGTTGGAAAGAAGGTAACCGCGATAGCTAGTCAAGCGTCTCCCTCCAGTTACCTGCTGTCTCTCGGACTCTCTACATGGATCCTCTCTCTCTATCGCCATTCCCCACACCTCTTCTATCTATCTATCTATCTATCTATCTATCTATCTATCCCCACACACACCCTCTATCGATCCCTCCCTCCCAGCCATTCTCTCCTATTGCATCCAAATCCCCTGTTTTATTCCAATCCCTGGTCATGGCGATTGTTTTTGTCAGTGTCTCTTGTTCTGTCTGGGGTGACTTAGAGCCGTGGCTCTCAACCTTTCCAGACCACTGTGCCCCTTTCCGGAGTCTGCTTTGTCTTACGTACCCCCAAGTTTCACCTCATTTCAAAACTACTTGCTTACAAAATCAGACATAAAATACAGAAGTGTCACAACACACTGTTACTGACAAATTGCTGACTTTCTCATTGTTACCATATGTGATAAATGGTGGGGAGGGGGACCTCCCTTTTATGGACACTCAGCCAGCCACTTAGCTATAAAGTTCCTCTTGGTGGCGCTTGCTTTACCTGTAAAGGGTTTAAAAATCCCCCAGGTAAAGGAAAGGGAGTGGGCACCTGACCAAAAGAGCCAATGGGAAGGCTGAAACTTTTTAAAATGGTGCAAAAAGCTTTCCCTGTGTGTTCTGGGGTTGTTCTCCGGAGAGAGGAACAGAGCAAAGTCAGGACTATGCTGTAAAAAGCTTTTTGCCAGGTATGGAAATCATCCAATTAAGAACTACCCAAATATGTCAGTAGATCAGGAAATGTCTAGAAAGCTGCAATTAGGTTATTTCTTTTATTTTCTGTAAGGCTTGTGAACTCCTCTGTGCTAACCCCAGATGTTTTTGTTTTGCTGGTAACCTTTAAGCAGAACCTCAAGAGAGCTATTCTTGATGCTTAATTTTTGTAATTGTTTCTTTTACGATCTAGCAAAAAGCCTAAGTTCCAGATGTATTTTCTTTCTATTTGTTTTTAATAAAATGTACCCTTTTTAATAACAGGATTGAATTTTTGGTGTCCTAAGAGGTTTGTGCACATGTTGTTTCATTAGCTGGTGGCAACCGCTAATTTCCTTTTGTTTTCTTTCTCAGCTCTTCCCCGGAGGGGGGGGGTGAAAGGGCTTGTGGGTACCCCACAGGGAGGAATTCCCAAGTGCACCTTCCTGGATTCCAAGGGGGTTTTGCATTTGGGTGGTGGCAGCGTTTACCAAGCCAAGGTCAGAGAAAAGCTGTAACCTTGGGAGTTTAATACAAGCCTGGAGTGGCCAGTATTAATTTTTTTAGAATCCTTGCGGGCCCCCACCTTCTGCACTCGAAGTGCCAGAGTGGGGAATCAGCCTTGACACCGTATAATGGTAAAATAAATCAATTGGAATACAACTATTGTACTTACATTTCAGTGTATAGTATATAGAGCAGTATAAACAAGTCACTGTCTGTATGAAATTTTAGTTTGTACTGACTTCGCTAGTGCTTTTTATGTAGCCTGTTGTAAAGCTAGGCCAATCTCTAGATGAGTTGACGTATGCCCTGCAAGATCTCTGCGTACCCCCAGGGGTACACCTACCTCTGGTTGAGAACCAGTGTCTGACTTAGAGGAGGAGTAAAAAGCCCGTGAGAAAGCAGGAATCCTTATTAAAGCCCAGAGCTGCGGACACTGAAGTGGCTGGCAGTCTTTTCATTGACTTCAATGGGCGCAGGATGAGGCCCATAAATACTTGGCCCTATAGTGTAACTAACAAGTGGCGTGAAGAACAAAAAAGCATCTGCAAGGCGGTTGAGGTTTACACCATATTTACAAAGTTTTCCTGGGTATCAAAATCCTTCTCTGGTCAATGTGAAATCACAATTTTCAGATATGGGGGGGGGGGTCTGCTTCTGATTTCAGGCACACTGGTGTAAATCAGGAATCACTGGGGTAAATCAGTGGAGTCACACCAGTGTCCAACTGGCTTTTAAGCAAGATCGGAATGAGGGTGTTTGTCTAAAGCCCGCTGGCACCATATCTAAGCAGGGTGCAGTAGAGCTGTGCACTGCAGGAGAGACGGATAGTACGGATCGGAGAGGAAGAAATCATTTTGCCTTCTGCTCCCGAGGCACAGGTACATTTAAACATCTCATTCCAAACGTTTTCCCGGGAGCACTGGGAAGTCAAAGCATGTACGGGGACTGTGTCATCAAGATGTTCTTGAAGGGCCCCATACTGCTTCCACTAAAGTCAATGGCAAAATTCCCACCGGCCTCCCTGGTTACTGCCAGGACTGCTATAAAAGTGTGGAAAGCTTTGCTCCAAATTAGCAGTTTGCTGATGCCAGCTACCAATGGCAACATTGAGAGGCAATTGCTACAAAGTTACAGAGCACATGGTGTTAAAAAATTCAGTCCTTGTTAGTTAGTTAATTAGTTATGCGGTGTCCAAAGTGTGCTACAAAGTATAGAACAACCCACCAATTGCCAGTCGTTTGTCTCCCATTGAAATCATCATACCTGATGCTCAGTTGGTGTAAAACCATGTAGCTCCCTGTAAATCAATGATAACAATATACACCAGCTGGCCCAGTGGGACTTCAGAGTGGCAAGATCATTACAAGTCTTCATGTTGCTTCTATATGGAAATATTTGAATTGCTTACCTATAGCTAGCTAGTTAGCTGCCTCTGTCTCTAATGTACACAGTCCTAGTATCTGCGTAAGACAAATCACCATCTGTCGTTTCTGCAGATATAATTGCAGCTGACAGTATCTTTGGTGCCAGGCTATGCCACAGACTCACAACAGAAAGGTCAGCGGGTTGGGGTTATCACTGTTCGCAGTATCCTTCTGTCCTTCCAGTTGCTTATCTCAACAGGGTAGGAGTCCACAAGGCACCCTAAGGCCTTACAGCCTTTTTAACTACTGTGGCCAGAAGGGTGTTATATGTTATAGACGTGCAAAATATTATCGTTATTATTACTACTATTTGTTATCATTATTGGGACCCAAATCCAGCTCTCTTTACACAACCCGTAGGCGATCAACGCTTCTACTAACTCCTACGGGAGTATTGTTTGATTAAGAACAGAATCAATGCAATGGGGTTTGGTCCATAGTTATCGTCATGCCTTTAGATTCCTCAGGGGCACTCCTTAGGAGGACACACCTGCATCTCCAACTCCGGTTTCAAGCCCCAATGCCCAAGGTCTCTATTTTCCCTTGGTGATCTCACCCTGGAGAGACAGCTCCCGAAGGCCTTACTCAGCCAGAACTCCGGTTGAAGTCAGCCATGGAGAAACCTACAGTAACTGTATTGTTAGTGAAGATGCTTCTGTGCTGATGGGAGAGCACAGGAAACTCTCCTGCCGATATGGTGGTGTCTGCACTGGGGGTAAAGCTGTAGCGCTATATGTGAAGACAAGCCCTTACAAACCCAGGGTAGCAGAAACCTTTGCTGCATGGGGAAGAGCAGGTGCCCTTTGCTGTAGCATTCTCCTCACAGGCCTGGCCCCAACCTCTCCCTCCCCAGGGCTCTTCTCCCCTTCCCCTCCCCACGGAGGATTCTTAGATCCCAATCTAGAAAAGAGAAAACTTCCCTAAAGCCAAATGCATAGGACATTGTAGGCCAAGATGTGGCTTGTATGCAAAGGCATTATCTTCATCAAGCTTCCTGATGGCTCTGTTGTTTCTCTTGCTGATGAGCTTCCAGGAGGCCAGAGGTAATGGATTCCTCTGCCTTTCTGCCCATGAAGGGGTTTTCTGATTAATGATTCTCTGTTCTCTGCCTAATAAAGTCACTGGGTCTGATTCTGCTCTCACGGTGCTTTGTAATTCCATGGGCTGCAGAGACATTACTCCTTAACACCAAGTGACAGCACAATCGGGTCCATTGTCTTTCCGTGGCCACGCCTAGGGATCTGATGGGGTAAATCGAACATGGCAGTGGTAGGCCTGCTCGCAGATAGAAACATGGAGCCAGGCCCCCCTGCCACGTACAAGTTGGTAAATCAGGAATAACTCCGTTGAAGTCACTGACGGACAAGTGCAAGTGAGTTCAGAGTCAGACACCTGCATTCCAATCATAGAGACTTGCACCCTCGCTGCAAAGTTCAGCTCTGTATCCAAGTCGGAGGGATTTTGATCTGGGATTCTTGTTCAAACCTATCACTATTTATACCCAGTTTCAGAGTAGCAGCCGTGTTAGTCTGTATCCGCAAAAAGAACAGGAGTACTTGTGGCACCTTAGAGACTAACAAATTTATTTCAGCATAAGCTTTCGTGGGCTGCAGCTCACTTCTTCGGATGCATAGAATGGAACACACAGACAGAAGATATTTACACATACAGAGAACATGAAAAGGTGGAAGTACGCAGACCAACTGTAAGAGGCCAATCAACTGAGATGAGCTATCAGCAGCAGAAGAAAAAAAACCTTTGAAGTGCGTAGAGACTGTCCGGTTTGGCCAATGTACCTGGCAGAGGGGCATTACCTGCACATCTACCAACGTGATATATGCCATCATGTGCCAGCAATGCCCCTCTGCCATGTACATTGGCCAAACCGGACAGTCTCTACGCAAAAGAATAAATGGACACAAATCTGACATCAGGAATTATAACATTCAAAAACCAGTGGGAGAACACTTCAACCTCTCTAACCACTCAGTGACAGACTTGAAGGTGACAATTTTGCAACAAAAAACCTTCAAAAACAGACTCCAAAGAGAGACTGCTGAACTCGAATTAATATGCAAATTAGATACAATTAACTTAGGTTTAAACACAGACTGGGAATGGCTGGGTCATTACACTAATTGAATCTTTTTCCCCATGTTAAGTTCTCCTCACACCTTCTATGGGTCATCTCGATTATCACTTCAAAGGTTTTTTTAATTCTGCTGCTGATAGCTCATCTCAATTGATTGGCCTCTGACAGTTGGTATGCGTACTTCCACCTTTTCATGTTCTCTGTATGTATAAATATCTTCTGTAGGTGTGTTCCATTCTATGCATCCGAAGAAGTGAGCTGCAGCCCACGAAAGCTTATGCTGAAATAAATTTGTTAGTCTGTAAGGTTCCACAAGTACTCCTGTTATTTATACCCGTTTCATAGATTCATAGATTCTAGGACTGGAAGGGACCTCAAGAGGTCATCGAATCCAGTCCCCTGCCCGCATGGCAGGACCAAATACTGTCTAGACCATCCCTGATAGACATTTATCTAACCTACTCTTAAATATCTCCAGAGATGGAGATTCCACAACCTCCCTAGGCAATTTATTCCAGTATTTAACCACCCTGACAGTTAGGAACTTTTTCCTAATGTCCAACCTAGACCTCCCTTGCTGCAGTTTAAGCCCATTGCTTCTTGTTCTATCCTTAGAGGCTAAGGTGAACAAGTTTTCTCCCTCCTCCTTATGACACCCTTTTAGATACCTGAAAACTGCTATCATGTCCCCTCTCAGTCTTCTCTTTTCCAAACTAAACAAACCCAATTCTTTCAGCCTTCCTTCATAGGTCATGTTCTCAAGACCTTTAATCATTCTTGTTGCTCTTCTCTGGACCCTTTCCAATTTCTCCACCTCTTTCTTGAAATGCGGTGCCCAGAACTGGACACAATACTCCAGCTGAGGCCTAACCAGAGCAGAGTAGAGCGGAAGAATGACTTCTCGTGTCTTGCTCACAACACACCTGTTAATACATCCCAGAATCATGTTTTCTTGTTTGTTCTGAGCCTGGCTTTATTGGGTGAGGTTCCCTCCCCATCCCCCAGCTGAAAGATTGACACTGGCTCCCTGGTATTCATGTGTTTACGTTCCTAACTCAGTTCTTTTCTCACGGAAGGGCGAGGCGAGTGGTCATGGGGCTCTGCATTGTTAATTGTCACTGTGATAGAGAGCTAGTTGTAGGGCACAGGTCAATGAAGTTGCTGCCGGAAGACTGCAAGTTTGAGTGAAGTTAATTAATCTGTTTCTGTGGAGGGATTACTGAGACCTGGATGACAGGTTTCAGCGTGGTAGCCGTGTTAGTCTGTATCAGTAAAAACAACAAGGACATCAAGAGACACCTTAGAGACTAACACATTTATTTGGGCATAAGCTTTTGTGGGCTAGAACCCACGTCTGGGCTCATGAGACAATTGGCTCAGTAACTGGGAGGATATGTCATTGGGACTAGGAACAGGAAGCAAAGGGAGGAGAGAAATCTGGGAAAGGCACCTCCTCCTGCTGTGTACCTGCGTTGTGTCCTGCCCTGCTTGGATACTGAGGATGAAAGGTACCTGTGGTGAAAAAGAAAGAGACGGTGTGTGTTTGTGAGTAGGAGACCATATAAACAGGCTAGGCAGCGCTGCTCAGTGGGTAGCTGCAGAAGCACCCATGTGACAAGCACCACCGATGCGAAATTGGATGGGATCTTTAATAGTGATTGTGCAAATAAAGGGGCCTCTTCATTCACAGAAATAAAATGACACGACACACTCCTAAGTCCTTTCTTAGGTAAACATCCCAATGACTTCAAGGGGAGGTTCGCCTGAAGAAGGACCTTAGGATTGGGCCCCAGGCCTCAAGGCAACTGTAGCTATGGTTGTTTTCTTCTTTGATTACACATTTTCAGATGAAGATAATGAATATCCACACCCACGAAACTCCTAGACTATAGGGTGTAACTGTCCAAAGAGCAACTAAGTGCTTCAGTCTGGCAACTTGTAAATAGAGGATCTTATCTTGCAAATGATACTCACATGAGTAGGACTGTTCGTGCCACGAAACCAGCCAAATTAAAATGAGAATTTAGACATGCATTTTGAACAGGGAGTCTGATTAACCATTGGAACACACTACCTCGGGAAGTGGTGGATTCTCCAGCACTTGATGACCTCAGAGCTAGAATGGTGCCTTTCTGGAAGACCTGCTTTAGCTAAAGACAGGTTACTGAGTTCAATGTAGGTGCAAGTGGGTGAAAGTTAATGGCCGGTGATAGACGGGAGCTCAGACTAGATGGTCTAAAGGTCGCTTCTGGCCTTAAATCCAATCAATCTGTGACGGCAGCTCCTGGCTGGCTCCCCATTAAGTATCGAGCCCAATTCAAGGTCTCTATCCTGATATTCAAAACCTTCCATTGGATTGACCCCAGAAGCCTGTGAGATCACCTCCCCCTCCACAGCCATGACCTCCTTCAGTAGCTCCATTCTACTGGAACAATCAAAGTATCAGCCAGTAGCCGAAGGCTCATGAGTGTGCCAGACTGTGGAAATTCCTTCCTGTGAGAGAGGACTATGACCACAGGCTTGACCATTTTCAGAACAAATTGCAAGCCCTTTCCCCACTTTCAACATAGCTTTCCCTAAGTAGCTCTTCACACATATGCTTAGGGCTTAGTCTGAACCATATTGAAGTCAATGGAAAGACTCCCAGAGATACCAGTGGGCTTTGGATCAGTCTTTTACTCAGGCCTGGTTTGTGGCTTAAAAGTTCGGTTGACGTAGCTATGCCACTCGGGGTGTGAAAAATTCACACCGCTGAGCACCGTAGTTATGCTGACCTCACCCCCAGTGTAAACGTGGCTGGGTCTGTGGAAGAATTCTGCTGTCGGCCTCGCTAACGTTGCTCAGGGAGGTGGATTATCTACAGTGACGGAAAAACCCCTTCCATCACTGTAGGAAGTCAATAGATAGCTGCAGCGTTGTAGCTGTGCCACTGTAACACCGGTAGTATAGACATGGTCTTAGTCAATCTCACCCTCTTAAATTCACTCCTAAAAAAATATTTCTGGTTAATTAGATTTTCTCCCACATGATAAAGCTGGTGGAGATACAAGCAAATCTTCACTGTACGTGAGATAATGGTGTTTCTAATATCCATGGTCACCAGGAGGCCTAAAAAGCACCAGGTCAGTTTGATGCTTGAATGGGCTTTAAGTAAATATTATACAAAACTATGGCAAATGGCCAAATTCTGTCCTGTGGGAGTGTCACGTGTCTTGTGTTCCCAAGATCCCGTCACCCGGGGCAGGAGTTCAGGTGGCGGCTGGAGGTACAGCACGCAGAAGTGTTTGTATTGGGAGGAGCAGGCTGGCCATGTCCCTAGCCAGCAGACCATGCTCCACTGTAGCCATGATGCACTAGCCAGCATGGACGAAGCCGTTCCCCTTCTCTAGTGCCCTCCAGGGAGCTGTCCTACTGCTGTGTGAAGAGAGAAGTATCCCTCACCCTCTTCCCCTTCCAACTCACCCAGGCAACACATGGGATTGCACCCTAAAATTCACCTTGGGGTGCTGGGGGCTTGCGTGTCACTCTGGAGGGGACATGCTGGCCACAGGACCCCTCTGTGGAACTGCAGCCCTTTAACAGACTGACGGACGGCACATTCTGGACATTTTAGATCACGTTTTCCCCTCCTCTTTAGAACTGTCTCAGAATCACTGAGCACCCCAAAAGGTTCCTTCCACCCTTTGGAGAGAGGCATTTACTTGTAAAAGCCCTAGAGGAAGAGAGAAGCCACACAAAGGTCTTGCTGCTGCAGCTAAAGAGCATGTGGTATTCGAGTTAGCAAATGTTATTGCAAAGCGCAGGAACGTATCTTAGAGGAGGAGGGGGAAAAATAGCCCATGGCTGGGGTATTGCTGAATGTTTAGAGTCGGGGATCAGACAGTGGAGAGTGGGATGGATGGGATTGTCCCTGCTAACTTCCCCTCAACAAATAAATGACTGCTTGGGGCTGAGTGATGTGGGGGCAGGGATAGCTCAGTGGTTTGCACATTGGCCTATTAAACCCAGGGTTGTGAGTTCAATCCTTGAGGGGGCCATTTAGGGATTTGAGGCAAAAATCTGTCTGGGGATTAGTCCTGCTTTGAGTAGGGGGTTGGACTAGATGACCTCCTGAGGTCCCTTCCAACCCTGATATTCTATGATAATCCAGAGCCAATTGGCTTGTGTTAGGAGTGGGTAGCCTGGCTCTCTTGTTTCTACAGTCTCCACTCTCAGCTCTGCACACATTGCAGTGGAGTTACTCCTGGTTTAACCCACTGGCCCTGACAGCAGAATCAGGCCTGATGAAGTCCCACCAGCATGAAGTGAGCTCAGACCCAGGCTCACCATTTGTACAGGGCTCCAGGAGCCAGGTCCCGCTGAACCCCAGACCACAAAGCCAGCCTGTTGGTGACCTACTTGTGGCACTGTGTCCTCAAATTCTCCATAGAGATATTGTTATGGTATGATTGTGGCATAACAAAGATGTGTTTTATGCAAGATAAGGCATGTGAGAGGTCATTGGAAAGGTTATGATTTACAGAATATGAGTATCCAGTTTGTAGGCATGTATCATTTTGGTATCTGAAGTTAGGAATATTGTCTATGTATCTATTACAAATGTGTTTACACCTGGGGAACGCCAACTAGAAGAATGCAATTAGTCTAGATGGCTCGTTGGGAAGGGTCATTAAGGAGAACAATAGGTCTTAGAAGAGGCTAATCTCCCACCAGGAAGCCTTCCTGGGGACTCTGCAAACAGGCTTTGTGTTATGGCTGCAGAGACATGTGACCAAGTCACATGGTACTGGACTCCATGATAATACTAGTGTTTTTCCACTGACCGGGGGCGGGAATCAAACTGAGAGGCAAAGGATTCCAGCCATAGGCAAAGACTATTTAAGGCAGGGGAGTGACATTGTTGTGGTTCGTTCTTCATTGACTCCGAGCCCAAGGACTGCTGGAAACAC
This sequence comes from Emys orbicularis, assembly GCF_028017835.1. Classification (NCBI taxonomy): domain Eukaryota; kingdom Metazoa; phylum Chordata; order Testudines; family Emydidae; genus Emys; species Emys orbicularis. The sequence goes on from NC_088696.1 coordinate 36,970,353, forward strand.
CTGGGAACAAAAAAGACAGGACTAGGGGGAAGGGCTGAACCCAGGCTGGAGGGTTGTCTGGCCTGTCAAAGAAATATCTGGAGTTTTAAGCTGCAAGCAAGTGCAGCCTGCCTTCAAGAATCTCTGCAATCTGTCTAAAACAACATTTAGGGTGAGAATTTGCTACTTATAACCAGTTTCTTTAGTATATTAAGTTTAGATTGCATGTTTGTTTATTTGCTAGGTAATCTGCTTTGATCTGTTTGCTATCCCTTATAATCACTTTAAATCTATCATTTGTAGTTAATAAACTTGTTTTGTTTCATCTAAAACCAGTGCATGTGAAAATCATAACCTGGGGCAGAAAGCTGTGTATATCCCTCTCCACATTGAGGGAGGGGGTGAATTTCATGAGCTTGCGCTGTACAGCGCAAGATGGTACAATTTTGGGTTTACCCTCTAGAGGGCAGTGTGCACTTGAGAGCTAAGCAATTCCTTAGCTGAGCCTCTGTCATAACTATAAAGGGAAGAGTAACAGCTTTCCTGTGTACAGTACTAAAATCCCTCCTGGCCAGAGACTCCAAAATCCTTTTACCTGTAAAGGGTTAAGAAGCTCAGGTAACCTGGCTGACACCTGACCCAAAGGACCAATAAGGGGACAAGATACTTTCAAATCTTGGGGGGGGGGGGAAAGGCTTTTGTGTGTGCTCTTTGTTTTAAGGGGTTGTTCACTCTTGGGACTGAGAGGGACCAGACATCAATCCAGGTTCTCCCCATCTTTCTAAACAAGTCTCTCTTATTTCAAACTTGTAAGTAAAAAAGCCAGGCAAGGCGTCTTAGTTTTACTTTGTTTTCTCAACTTGTAAATGTACCTTTTACTAGAGTGTTTATCTTTGTTTGCTGTACTTTGAACCGAAGGGCTGGTCCACACTACCCGCCTGATTCGGTGGGTAGAGATCGATCTTCTGGGATCGATTTATCGCGTCTCATCTGGACGCGATAGATCGATCCCAGAAGCGCTCCCCCGTCGACTGCGGAACTCCTGCTCGCCGAGAGGAGGAAGCGCTGTCGACGGGGGAGCCTGCCTGCGCCGCGTGGACCCGAAGTAAGTAAATTTAGTTCGATCTAGGAAACGTCGACTTCAGCTACGCTATTCTCGTAGCTGAAGTTGCGTTTCCTAGATCGATCCCCCGCCCCAGTGTGGACCTGCCCTAAGACAGAGGGGGGTCCTCTGAGCTCTTTAAGTTTGATTACCCTGTAAAGTTATTTTCCATCCTGATTTTACAGAGATGATTTTTACCTTTTTCTTTAATTAAAAGCCTTCTTTTTAAGAACCTGATTGATTTCTCCTTGTTTTAAGATCCAAGGGGGTTTGGATCTGTATTCACCAGGAGTTGGTGAAAGGAAGGAGGGGGGAAGGGTCAATTTCTCCTTGTTTAAGATCCAAGGAGTTTGGATCTGTATTCACCAGGGAATTGGTGAGAGGTTTCTAAAAGCTTCCCAGGGTAGGGAATGGTGGCAGAGGGACCAGAACTAAGCTGATAGTTAAGCTTAGAAGTCCTCATGCAGGCCCCTACATTTGTACCCTAAAGTTCAAAGTGGGGATACAGCCTTGACAGCCTCGCCATGCAGAGCTGATTTCAGTGTCTGTGTGTCCCTACCTGTGTGCTGGTGAAAGTATGAGACTGGGAGCGTGTCTACAGCTTGTCACAGCATTACAGGCTGAAGGGGAACCCGGTCAGGTGGGCTCAGTGGTGCCCAGGGGTGAAAGTGGTGCCCAGGGGTGAAAGTAAGTTAAAGGACTTACCGGTACGCCGGAGTCCTGAGCGGGGGCGTGGCCTCAACCAGAAGAGGCATGGCCTCCGCCGGAAGAGGCGTGGCCTTTCAAGATTTAAAGGCCCTGGGGCTCCGGCTGTGTCTGGGAGCCCCAGGGCCTTTAAATCACCCCAAGCTACCAGCTGCAGAGGCAGCTGGGAGCCCCGGGGCTCAGGGGCGAATGAAAGGGCCCGGGGCTCCGGCCGCCGCAGAGCTCCGGGCCCTTTAAATCCCTACCCGAGCCCAGCTGCCTGAGCTCCGGTGGGGACTTAAAGGGCCTGGTGGTGCCCCAGTTCCAGGCGGCACTCCAAAGGTGGGGGGGAACCCATCACACCAGTCTAATAGGATTCACTGGTGGTTTAGCTCCTTTGCCATTCGGCAGGTGGCTGAGAAAAAGCAGTGTGGCTGGGACTCCCTTATGCCCATTGATCTCGCGGCATTAGGGTGGCTGCTGGGGGCTGTTGGCAGCTGGCAAAGATTAGAGCAGCTGTCGGGTGTCCCACAATCAGGGACCTGCAAAGGTGTCAGAGAAAATGGTGTGTGGCCCCTTTCGTAGCAGCCCCGCATGCTCCCCAGCCGCAAACTGGGGGTCTGAGACATACTTAGCATCATAGTCGTGCGCACGGGGAGTGCCGGGTGTGCACGGGCACACCCTAATGCAGGGGTGGGCAAATGGCTCCACTCTCCCGGTGCAGCAAGCCCGGGCCCCTCCCCTGCCTTCCCGGGCCAGCCCCCGCCTGCCACACACCCACGCAGGTCTCCCTGCCCTGCCTGCCACCCCCCCGTGGGTCTCGCCCCCCCTGCCCCAGAGCGTCTCTGCCTGAAAGAAAGCGGCGTGGGCCTCTCCCATCCCATGCCTGCTTTTGCTGCTGGTGTAGCAGCACATTCCTGCTCAACGGCTGTCTGCTGCCCCAGGGTCCTAGCGCCCCCCATCCCTAATTGGCAGGGCAGGCTTCCCTTACCCTGCCCTTCCGCCCTAGCCCTGAGCCTCTCCAATGCCCCAAACCCCTCAACCCCAGCCCCAGCCCTCATCCCCCCACACCCTAATCCTCTGCCCCAGCCCTGAGCCCCCTCCTGCATCATGAACCCCTCATCCTCAGCCCCAACCCTCATCCCCCTGCACCCTAATCCTCTGCCCCAGCCCTGAGCCCCCTCCTGCATCATGAACCCCTCATCCTCAGCCCCAACCCTCATCCCCCCACACCCTAATCCTCTGCCCCAGCCCTGAGCCCCCTCCTGCATCATGAACCCCTCATCAAAGCCACACTGCTGCAGCGCTGCCCAGGGCCGCTCCCTGGATGCGGCTCGCTGGGCTCCGGGAGAGGGGGGAGGCGGGAGTAAGTAGCATGGTAATCCTCTCTGAGCCGGGCACCCCTGGACCCCATCCCCCCCCCAGCTCTGAGCCCAGCCCCTCTGAGCCGGGGCACCCCCTGACCCCCCCCCACAGCCCTGACCCCCAGCTCCGAGCCCAGCCCCTCTGAGCTGGCCAGCTGGGCACCCCCGACCCCATCGCCCTCTGGCTCTGACCCCCAGCTCCGAGCCCAGCCCCTCTGAGCCAGGCACCCCCTGACCCCATCCCCCCCACAGCCCTGACCCCTAGCTCCAAGCCCAGCCCCTCTGAGCCGGGCACCCCCTGACCCCATCCCCCGCAGCCCTAACCCCCAGCTCCGAGCCCAGCCCCTCTGAGCCAGGCACCCCCTGACCCCATCCCCCCCACAGCCCTGACCCCTAGCTCCAAGCCCAGCCCCTCTGAGCCGGGCACCCCTCGACCCCATCCCCCGCAGCCCTAACCCCCAGCTCTGAGTCCAGCCCCTCTGAGCCGGGCACCCCCTGACCCCATCCCCCCACAGCCCTGACCCCCAGCTCCGAGCCCAGCCTCTATGAGCCGGGCACCCCCCGACCCCATCCCCCCACAGCCCTAACCCCCAGCTCCGAGCCCAGCCCCTCTGAGCCAGGCACCCCCCGACCCCATCCCCCCACAGCCCTGACCCCAGCACCGAGCCCAGCCCCTATGAGCTGGGCACCCCCCGACCCCATCCCCCCACAGCCCTGACCCCTAGCTCCAAGCCCAGCCCCTCTGAGCCGGGCACCCCCGACCCCATCCCCCGCAGCCCTAACCCCCAGCTCTGAGTCCAGCCCCTATGAGCTGGGCACCCTCCGACCCCATCCCCCCACAGCCCTGACCCCCAGCTCCAAGCCCAGCCCCTCTGAGCCGGGCACCCCCTGACCCCATCCCCCCACAGCCCCGACCCCCAGCTCCGAGCCCAGCCTCTATGAGCCGGGCACCCCCCAACCCCATCCCCCCACAGCCCTGACCCCAGCGCCAAGCCCAGCCCCTCTGAGCCGGCACCCCCCGACCCCATCCCCCCACAGCCCTGACCCCAGCGCCGAGCCCAGCCCCTATGAGCTGGGCACCCTCCGACCCCATCCCCCCACAGCCCTGACCCCTAGCTCCAAGCCCAGCCCCTCTGAGCCGGGCACCCCCCAACCCCATCCCCCGCAGCCCTAACCCCCAGCGCCGAGCCCAGCCCCTATGAGCTGGGCACCCCCCGACCCCATCCCCCCACAGCCCTGACCCCTAGCTCCGAGCCCAGCCCCTGTGAGCCGGGCACCCCCTGACCCCATCCCCTGCTGCCTTGACCCCCAGCTCCAAGCCCAGCCCCTGTGAGCTGGGCACCCCCCGATCCAGAGCCCAGCTCCCCACCCAGCCCTGGGCAACAGCAACGCCACCCCCAGGCAGTGATAGCCCATTGGCACCAACCATCACCATCACCCAGCGACAGCCCATTATGTAATTGCAAATGTATACATACCATTAAAGCATTTCATGTTTTTAAATAATGTATTGCGTGTATTTTCAAATTATTAAAAATTAATTTTTGAATGTATTTCACTGGTTATTTTTTACATTTCCAAATACATGTTACTAGAGTATTGCAACTTTTTTTTAGGGAAGGAGCCCCCGAAATTGCTTTGCCCCAGGCCCCCTGAATTCTCTGGGTGGCCCTGCCGGCGGGACCTGAGCTCCTCCTGCTCGGCCGCAGCTCACAGCCCCGCCCCCTTACCACGCGGCTCTGAGCAGGAGGAGCTCAGGCCCTGCTGGAGCCACCACGGCGCGGCTGCGCTGCCCAGGGCCGCTCCTGGATGCGGCGTGCTGAGGCGCCAGGGGAAGGCGGAGGTGGGGGGGAGCCTCCGACATTCTTGTGGGGGCCCCTGCGGGGCCCGGGGCCTGGGGCAAATTGCCCCACTTGCCCCCCCCCCGGGCGGCCCTGCATCCTCAGCCAGAACCCTCATCCCCCCGCACCTAATCCTCTGCTCCAGCCCTGAGCCCCCTCCTGCATCATGAACCCCTCATCCTCAGCCCCACAGCCCTCACCCCTGCACCCCCTCCTATCCCCAAACTCCCTCCCAGAGCATGCACCCCCTTCCCCTTCCCACACAGCCCCTCCTGCCCCCAAACTCCCTCCCAGAGCCTGCACCCCCTCCCTCTGCACCCCCTCCCACTCCCAAACTCCCTCCCAGAGCCTGCACCCCCTCCCTCTGCACCCCCTCCCACTCCCAAACTCCCTCCCAGAGCCTGCACCCCTCACCCCCTCCTACGCCCCCACCCCCAGCCCAGAGCCTGCACCTAAACTCCGTTTCAGAGCCTGCACCCCTCACCCCCTCCTGCACACCCACCCCTTGCCCCAGCCCGGAGCCTGCACCCAGCACCCAAACTCCATCCCAGAGCCTGCACCCCAGACCCCCTCCCCCACCCAAACTCCATCCCAGAGCCTTAGGCAGGTGGGGGGCGGAGTTGGGGGGGGGGCGGGTTCTGGGCACCGCCAAAATTTCTACAAACCTGCCACCCATGCGTGGGGCAGTGTGTCTGGTTCTGCGCAGAGCAAAACATGCTGCTAGGAGCTTCGTGGTAAGGGGGCCAGGGCCGGTGGGGTTGGATAAGGGGTGGGGGCAGTCAGGGGACGGAGCAGGTGGGTGGATAGGGGGTGGAATACCAGGGGGGTGGTTAGGGGTGGGGGGTCTCTGGAGGGGGCAGTCAGGGAGCAGGGGGGGTTGGATGGGGCATGGGAGTCCCAGGGTCTATCGGGGGCGGGGGATGGATAGGGATCAGGGGAGTCAGGGGACAGGGAGCAAGGAGAGTCCTGGGGGGGGAGTTAGGGTGGGGGGTCTCTGGAGGGGGTGGTCAGGGGACAAGGAGCTGGGGGGGGGTTGGATGAGTCGGGAGTTCTGGGGGGGGGGCCTGTCAGGAGGCAGGGGTGTGGAGAGGGGTTGGAGCAGGCAGGGAGCAGGGGGGGGTTGTATGGGTCGGAAGTTCTGGGGGTCCTGTCAGGGGGCGGGGGTGTGGATAAGAATCCTAGGGAGGCAGTCAGGGGACAGGTAGGGGGTAGGGTCCTAAGGGGGCAGTCAGGAGACAAGGAGCAGGGAGGCTTAGCTAGGGGGTGGAGTCCTGGGGGGGCAGTTAGGGGCAGGGGTCCCAGGAGGTGGTAGTCAGGGGACAAGGAGCAGGGGGGGTTGGGGATTCTGAGGGGGACAGTCAGGGGGCAGGAAGTAGGAGGGAGTGGATGGGGGCGGGGCTCAGGCAGGGTGGGGGCGGGGCTAGGGCGGGGCTCCCTGGGTGCACACCCTAATGAAATGTGCTGCGCACGCCTATGCTTAGCGTGGCGAGAGAATCCAAGAGTAGAGTTCCTTCCCAAATCCACTCTGATGCAGGTCAAACTCTGATCCTGAGGGGGGAGGAATTCCCTCCTCCTCCCTCACGTTCCCAAAATGATCACCTCCAAGCATCCAGACGTCTGGGAACGGTTAACGATGGCCCACTGTGACCCAGCCCCCCAGAGCCTGGCAATCCTGTGAACTGCCTCCAGGCTATTAGCCCACCGAGCAACAACATCCAGTGTAGCGTGAGTATCACGCAAGTTCTTTGCCTCACTCGCCTTTAAGCTCAGAAGGCCAGATCCTCAGCTGCTGTAACTCGATTGACTTCAGTGGGGCTGACTGACGCCAGTCGAGGATGTGACCCAGGGTCTTTTCAATGCTTACATCATGCGCTGGGCTCGGGGCTGTGCCACAATTGTCTGCGTTTTATCCCTCACAAGGGCACATTTTCAGCTCCGTGTTCCATCGTTTGAGACAGTTGAGAGGCGCCCCTGCCTGACCCAACCCAACCCAACCCAGCCACGCCGGAGCTGGGGCCTCTCACCCAGCCCTGAGCTGCTGCAGTGAGAGAGGGCTGGGGGGAGTCCTCTCTCCCCACCACAGCCCCAGGGCAGCCTGCACCCCAAGCCCCTCATCCCTGGCCCCACCCCAGAACCTGCACCCCCCACATCCCAACCCCCTGCCCTAGCCCTGAGCCCCCTCCCACACTCCGAACCCCTCATCCCCAGCCCCACTCCAGAGCCCGCACCCCCAGGCAGAGCCCTCACCCTCACCCCTCCGCACCTCCACCCTCTGCCCCAGCCCTGAGCCCCCCTCCCACACTTCAAACCCCTCAGCCCCACCCCCACCACACATCACCTCCATATTGGTGCACATCCCAAAATTCATTCCACACATGGATGTAAAAAATGAGAGGGAACACATGAGTGCTGGGTCACACATGGCCTATTTCTAATTGCTCATCAACACAGTCCAAAAGGCGAGACAACACCTCATTGTCAACAAACACTTTCCCACCATTTGTTCTTTCAACCACAATGGGTGCGGGGGCAACCCCCGGTCTCAGACTGCAAGCTCTTTAGGGCAGGAACTGGCTTTTTGTTCTGTGTTTGTACAGTGCTCAGTCCGTGCCTGGTCTGTGACGAGTGCTCCTATGAGTTAGCACAATACTGCCATCCACAGTCAGCTGATCCTCATAAGCAAAGTCCTGTACGCATAAATGATTGTCAGCTGGTTTGGATTTGCTGAAATTGCGCATTATGGCCCGGGTGCAACAAGAGACTTTAGCAAGTACATAACGTTAAGCAGATGAGTAGTCCCATTAACTTCAGTAGGATCACTCAGTCCTGCGCTTGTTCTGAATCAGGGCCTCGTTACATTCAAGTGGTACGAGATGGCCATACCTCTCCATTCCGTCCCAAATGTCTGTGCTCTTCCATTCAGCATCTGCACATCTGACCCTCTCCCATATATTCTTTGTTGTCTGATCTTCTTTGTCCTCTCCGATACATAGATAGCCAACCTGTTGCATACACGCTGTGCAGCCTGGTATATTAAGATCATTGTTATTAAGAATATTTATAGTTGCCCATGATGCAGTGGCAGGGAAAATATTATTTTAATACCAAAAACACTACCAGGCTGTACCACTATTGAGGTCAATGGGAATAGGCACAATAGTAAACCCTACATCTGGGAATACGTGGCCATAAGCCCCTATGCTGCAAACAATAACCAATGAGCAGGGCCGGCTTTAGGACCTGCGGGGCCCAATTCAAATACCCGGCGGCGGTCCGGGTCTTTGGCGGCTCTTCGGTGGCGGGGGGTCCGCTCCGCATCTTCCGCAGCACCGAAGGACCCCCCGCCGCTGAAATACCGCCGAAGACCCAGAGTGGACCGCTGCCGGGTGAGTAAGGCGCGGGGCCCTCTTCGGTGCGGGGCCCGATTCCGGGGAATCGGGGGAATTGGCCTAAAGCCGGCCCTGCCAATGAGCATCCACATATGGATAAGTCAGGCATGTGCATGTTTGGCTCAGGGCCTTAATGAACAAGAATCAATACTAAATAAAAGTCGCTGCCAAATAAATGAATTAATACATATCAATGTTGATTGAAGAGGACTATTAAATACTGAATAAATAAGTGAACACTCCATGCAATGCACAATCTGTGGAACTCCTTGCCAGGGGATGTTGTGAAGGCCAAAAGTATAACAGGGTTCAAAAAAGAACTAGATCAGTTCATGGAGGATAGGTCCATTAATGGCTATTAGCCAAGACAGATTGGGAGCATTGACCCTATGCGCCAGTTGTCCCTAAAGCTCCGACTGGCAGAAGCTGGGACTGGATGACAGGAGATGGATCATTTGATAATTACCCTGTTCTGTTCGGTCCCTCTGAAGCAGGTGGCACTGACCACTATTGGAAGAGAGGACATTGGACTAGGACCATTAGCCTGACCCAGTATGGCTGTTCTTATGTTTAATAAAAAGCAAGGCTCCAGTCCTGTAATGCACTTCAAATGAGCACAGCCCCTGAGCCATGGGAATGCGTCAGAATGCAAAGGGGGTCACCTGCGTGGGGTTTATTGCAAGATGAGGGTCTTGATGAATTTAATAAAAATCAATATTTGTTAAAAATTACTGAGAAATTAATAAAGAGCAATACTCTTAAAATTATTGATGGTAAAGAAATGAATATAAATTAATACTGAACACAATTAGTGCAAGATCAGTACAAGAATAAGAATTAGTGCTGATTAAACATTAATGATCATTAAGGCTGCGAGTCTGTCACGGAAGCCACAGATTCTGTGACTTTCCGTGACTTCTGCAGTGGCAGGTGCTGGCTCAGGGGTTGCCCGAGCCAGGCAGCCCCTGGGCCAGCAGCAGCAGTTTGGGTGTGTGGGAGAGGGCTCAGGGCTAGGGGCAGGGGGTTGGAGGGTGTGTGGGAGGGTGCTTACCTTGGGGTGGGGGGCTCCCCGGCTCCCACTGGCATGGCCCTGCAGCTCCTAGGTGGAGGGGCCAGGGGGCTCCGCGCGCTTCCTGCGCCCACAGGCCCCGCCCCTGCAGCTCCCATTAGCTGCGGTTCCCGGCCAATGGGAGCTGCGCAGCCGGCGCTTGTGGTGGGAGCAGCGCGCAGAGCCCCCTGGCATCTCCGCCGCCTAGGAGCTGCAGGGACACATGGAGCCAGCCCCGCCAACCCTCCCCCCCAGCACCTGCAGTGCCCCCTGACCGCCCCCCCCCAGAACACACAGACCCCTACCCAAGGTTCAGTTCGGGGTATATAGTAAAAGTCACGGACAGGTCACAGGCCGTGAATTTTTGTTTCCCGCCGGTGACTTTAGCTAAAAAATACCCGTGACTGAAACGTAGCCTTAGTGATAAGCCCATACACACCAGGCTGAAATACCAATGGTGTCAGCACATCTAGCAACACCATAGAAAGAGGAATGCCCAGGAAGGACCCCTCTGGCAGGGTCACGTCCCCCAGCTCAGAGGAGAAGGAAGCTGCAGGCTCTCAGTGGCCATGGGAAATAACCAGGCGCATGAACAGGCTGTAACTGCAAACTATGCACCCATGAGCTGGGCAGACGCCAGTGGCGTATGAATGTGACAGAAGGTAGAGCCCCTTCTGCCAGCGAAGTCAGGATGGCCGAGCGGTCTAAGGCGCTGCGTTCAGGTCGCAGTCTCCCCTGGAGGCGTGGGTTCGAATCCCACTTCTGACAAAGCTTTTTTTTTTTTTTTTCCTTTCTGTGACCCCTTTGAAGCCCTTTATATTTCAAATGTGCCCTTCCCGGGCTCCGCTGCGGGGTAACCGGGCAGCACGGGCACAAACAAAACAACGATTTCACACCCGGTTTTAGGCGCTCTGGGAGCCGGGGGCACCGCAGCGTGAAATCCAAAAGGTTGAGCTTTGTCAGAAGTGGGATTCGAACCCACGCCTCCAGGGGAGACTGCGACCTGAACGCAGCGCCTTAGACCGCTCGGCCATCCTGACAGCCGTGAGCGTCAGCGCCCGCCCGTGGGTAGATAAGCGTCTTAGTCTCCGCGCAGCCGCACTTTGACTTCATCCCCCAGGGAAACTGAGCGCAGCCGCACTCCGCCCGAGCCCGGACTCCGCGCAGCCGCACTTCGAATCCCTTCCCGCGAGCGCGGGTCGCCCTTGGCCCGGGGTCCTCGCAGGCCCGGTGGGGGCGAGACCGGTTGGGTCTGACCGGCCCCTGCCACGGGCTCCCCCCTTCCCCGGTCCGGCCTCCCCCCCGGCTCCCTTCACCCCCCCTCCGTCCCGCCCCCCCCAGCTCCCTCCGGCCCAGACCCCCCCCGCCTCCCCGGGTCCCTCCGCCCCCCTCCGGCCCAGCCCCCCCCCCGGGCTCCCTCCGCCCCCCCCGGCTCCCTCCGTCCCGCCCCCCCCGGGCACCCTTCGTCCCCCCTCCGGCCCAGCCCCCCCCCGGCTCCCTCCGCCCCCCTCCGGCCCCGCCCCCCCGGGCTCCCTCCGCCTCCCCCCGCCCCCCTCCGGCCCGGCCCAGCCCCACCCCGGGCTCCCTCCGCCCCCCCCCACCCCCCGGCTCCCTCCGCCCCCCTCCGTCCCGCCCCCCCCGGGCACCCTTCGTCCCCCCTCCGGCCCAGCCCCCCCCCCGGGCTCCCTCCGCCCACCTCCGGCCCAGCCCCCCCCCGGGCTCCCTCCGCCCCCCCGGCTCTCTCCGCCCCCCTCCCGTGCTCCCTCCGCCCCCCTCTGTCCCGCCCCCCCCGGGGCACCCTTCGTCCCCCCTCCGGCCCAGCCCCCCCCCGGGCTCCCTCCGCCCCCCTCCGGCCCAGCCCCCCCCCGGGCTCCGTCCGCCCCCCCGGCTCCCTCCGCCCCCCTCCGGCCCAGCCCCCCTCCCGGGCTCCCTCCGCCCCCCTCCGGCCCAGCCCCCCCCCCGGGCACCCTTCGTCCCCCCTCCGGCCCAGTCCCCCCCCCGGGCTCCCTCCGCCCCCCTCCGGCCCAGCCCCCCCCCGGGCTCCCTTCGCCCCTGTTCAGCAGGGACCCCCCCCCCCATCCCTCCCACTCCACCGGCCAGCCCCGCCCGGCTCTCCTCCTTCCTCCCTCCGGCTCCTTTCCCTCCCCTCCAGCCTGGACTCCCCCTGGCTTCTCTTCTCCTCCGGCTAGGACCCCCCCCCCCCGGCTCCTTTCCTCCCTGTGGCCGGAAACCTCCCCCCCCCCCCCCCAGCTCCCTTCAGTCCCCCAGCTGCCCCCACCATGGCCTGGACCCGTGCGCCCCCCCCTCCCCCCAGCTTGTCATCATGAGCCAGCTGCAGCGTGGGGTTAGGGTGGGGGTGTAGTGGTCGGGTCTAGCCCAGGTGTGATGTGGTTTGTGGGTGTCGCTGCGTTATTAGCACGTGGCTGCCCCAGCCCGGGCGACGAACTGCGCAGGTGTGAGGCGCATAGCATAGACGGGGCCTAAGGCACCTTTATCCCAATATTACTGTGTTCACGCTAGGGGCTGTATTGGTATCAGTATCAGTAGATCAGTAAAAATCACCTCCCTAACCAACATAGTCGTATTGGTACCAAATCTGTGTGTTGAGCAGGCCTCACTGCATTACCCCTCACCACCTACCACACTGCAAAGTGATGAAAACGCCAAGCCAGGTCCACACTAGGACATTTTGTTGGCAGAGCTATGTCGGTCAGGGGTGTGAAAAAAACACATCCCTCCAGCCAACATTGCTAGGCCAGTAACACCCCCAGTGTAGACGCAGCTATGCAGGCAGAAGAGAGCTTCTGTGGGCAGTTAACATCATTCGGGGAGGTGGTGGTGTTATACCATCACAAGAACCCCCTCTGTGGGCACAGGCTGTGTCTACACTAGGTGACTCTACCTGTATAGGTGTACTGCTATAGCTGTAGCAGAAGAGCATGTGTAGTGTAAACTAGCCCACAGTCTTTAAAGCTATCCTTTTCTGTTTCAGGAGGCTGTTTTCCAGGCCAGGCATCCATTTCCTCTTACAGATCAGTATCTTTCCTTGCTGAAGGTATTATTTGTTGCATGAACACCTTGGATCTATAGTTTTCTTGTTTAACCTGCCTGTCCCCTTTCAAAAGTTTGTCTTCCTGCTTCTTCCCTCACATTCCACTGATGCTAATATGGCTGGAATATTCAGTTACACTTTCATTAGCCTCATAATCACTTGTGCGTGTCCTTTTTTATCCGCTGTTTATTTTAAGGCATTTTTGTATTCAAACACGAGCAACATGCTGGAACAAGACTCAGGAGAGTGTTACATTTCTGCGCTGCAGTGGGGCTAACGTACCCAGTGGGAACATGATATACAGTACAATCAGTCCTCTTGTTTGGCAGTTTTTGGCCAAAAAGACATGTAAAATTGTGAGAGACACAATGAGAGCTCTGTGACGCTCGAAAGCTTGTCTCTTCCCCCAACAGAAGTTGGTTCAATAAAAGATATTGCCTTGGCCACTTTGTCTCTCATATCCTGGGATCAACACTGCAAATGTATTATACTTAGATAGCATCAGACATGCTGTAGAAATATTAATTACTTAATTAAGATTATCCCTATTTTTATAGCTGGGGAAAATGAAGTATAGAGAAGTTAATCACACAGAGCTGAGAAAGGAGCTCGGATCTGTTAACTGTGCCAGACTGTTGATCATTCTTACGCTGTCTCTGTGTTGTTCGCGGCCTCTGGAATATTTATTAGCAGTTGTATAGTGTGTCAAGCTTCCAGAGATTTATGGGAGCATCTAAATGTTCTGTATTTTTGTGGGCAACCTTCCTATGGTCTGGTCTACACTTAAAAGTTTTGCTGGCATAGCTATGTCGGTTAGTAATTTGGAAGAAATCACACCCGTAACTGACATAGCTATGCCTATGCCGGCAGGAGACCTAGTGTAGTTATACTGGGGAAAAAAGTCCTTCTGCCAGTACAGTATAGCTTATTTCTTTTGGGGAACTGGTATATGCTTTAAGCTATAGTTGCAAACCCTTTCTGCTATGAAGACAAGGTCTCAGTGTCCCTCTGTGGCACAAATTATTCTGTCTCTGTTCACCCTTAGGAGTCAAAATCAGAATGGAGGTGCTTGGGCTTGATTGCTGGTGGTAAGTAGTCTCTGTCTGCAGCTCAGTAAAGAGCAGCTGTACGGTAAGGGCTTTGTCTGCCTTTTGTTTGCACTGCGGCATCAGATTTTGTTGTGTTAACTTTCCCATGTTACTGAGCCATGAAGCTTGTGTGGGGAGGTTCAACCACAGGCAGTTGGACAGCGATCGCCTGCCAGCAGTTCTGCGATAAGGGTGTCATGTGAACTGATGTGCTAAGTGGGGAAATCATCCACTGGGAAACCCAGCTATAGGACCAAGGCATTGCCTCTCCAGCAACTTGACAGCATGCCTTGGCTCAGAATTCTCATCCGGCTGGGCATGTCCACTGAATCTGATGACTTCAGAGTTGCTCTAGCACAGGGGATCCAGGATTTGGCTTCTAGTCTTTGTGATTGCAAAAACCTACATTTGCACACACAGTTGGAGTAATTGCAAGCATGAGTGAGCGATTCGGCTGGTGCGTACAAATGCTCTGCATGTATAACTGTGGTTTTGAGGCTGCACCTTTTGCACCTGCCTTTGAACATTTAACCTAGAGCGTATAAGGTGAAAAAGGTAAAGGATCCAATTCTGAAGCTCTTGCCCACATAAGTAACCCTACTGAAGTCAGCAAGGATGTTGAGGGGAGTAAGGAGCACAGGATCAGGCCCCAAGACTTGGGTTTTAGGGAGCGGGTGGGTATGAAAGTGTCTTAGATTGTAATGTACTGGGAGGAAGAGATGCTGGAGTCATTTAGGCTGTAATGAAGAACCAAGCATAAGTATAAACTGTATTGTGCCAGTTGCCGCTCACTAGATTTCATAATGCACGTTTTACAGCTGCATGTAAATATAACTAAACTGGATGGTGTTTGAAGAGCTGTACGGTTAAATCCTTAGGTGCCTCCCATGTGTGTATGTCTCCTCTGTTGTATACTAGAGCGCCTGTTATGAATAACAACTAATGGTATATTGCATTTACACAGCATCTTTCATCGGAAGAATCCCAAAGCACTTTACATACCATATATAGTACGCAGCGTTTCTCAAATGCGGCCACCAGGGGGCTTTTCTTGCGGTCACAGCCTCCTGGCCTGTGATGGGGCGGGGAGGGTAAAGTAGCTCTCCCTCCCCTTCCCTGTTGCTCCTGGGTGCACCGCCTTGGTGTTGATTACTAGGGTCACCAGCAGGGATTGGGCCCTGCCCCCCTCTGGAGTCATTTGGGGCACAACGCTGTAGGAGCAGGCAGCCAGAGGGTTCCCCACTTTCCCTGGGGCGAGGGGGTTCAGACTTTGGGCTTCAGCCCTGGGGTGGTGGGGTGGCAGGCTTCAGACACGGGGCTTCAGGCTCCAGCCCCATGCTCTGGCTGCGTGGTGGCAGGCCCAAGGCTCCGGCCACACGGCTTCGGGCTCCGTCCCTGGGTCCCGTCCTCCAGTTGCAAGGCTTCGGGCTCTGGCAGCAGGGCTTCAGGCTCCAGGCCTCGCTGCCTCCCCCAGCCCTCCACCCCCATCTCCCCTGACCCCCACTGCCTCCCCTGACCCCTCCCTCCAGGGCTGAGTAAGTCTGCTGTGAAAAGTGATACTTGTATGTTTGTTAATATCACTTTTCACAACAGGCTTACTAGCTAGTGATAAATAAATTACAATGATTCGGAGATGGGTATGTGCATATTTATTTTTTCCTAAAGCTAATTAAGTATTTTAGGAAAAAATGTGAGAGCGGCCACCAGCTGGTGGAGAGAGAACGAGCAATGACCCATCTTACCAGCACGGCCACTGTCTGTGGGTTTGCTCCCCTGAGAACTCATTTAGATTCCCTGAGAACTCCGAGCCACAGAAGGAGTCTCCTCAGACTTATTCTGAGAGGGGTGGAGCTGGGCTTAGCATACCTTTGACCATGTAGCCTGGTAATCGCTGAGCTGAGCCCATTGCCTGGTTTTCCCTTGGAGCCTCATACAACGCACATGGGGCCCAGTGAAGTTCTGTTGTTGCAAAAGCTGAATCTGTCCTTTTTTTGGCTCAACATTCAAGCAAAAGATCCAGTGTGATGAGTCAGGTTGGCCCCGCGACTCCCTGTCACAGCCCACGGCTGCTGCTCTGCAGGCCAGAGACAAAATAGTGAGACCCAACACAGAGCAGCCAGCAAATATCGAGGAGTAGCTCTCCTGAGAGTGGGGCCAGGGTTGTACTGCTGGTAGACAAGGAGTGGAATTGCAATGGAGCTGCTGTGGCCAGCAGGAGACAGGCCACAGAGCTCAGGTTGGGAGCAGGAAGGCTGATTGGCAATCCTTGAGTAGCTTCTTGGCTAGGTTCATACCTGGAGCCCACCCATCCCCTGCCCTTCCCAATGATTTGAAGAGTATGATAGGTAACATGCAGAAGTAGCTGCAGCTTTTGAAAGGGGATCCTGAGACAAAAAGGTTTTCAGAGTACCCCTTGGCCTGGCCCTCTCTGAGTATCTCAGCCTCAGCAGGAGGGTGTCCCGTTGTGACATTATTGACAGAATCTGTAACCGTATAGATCATCGTTGCAACCAAGGTCCCGTAGTGGCACCAAATCTTGTATAAAGGGGGTCAAATAAGGTGTCTAAGACAAGGTTATGATTTGCTGGTTATGATTATGCTATCTGTATGCATGTCAGCTCTGCCAGAACCAGCATCGTTACAGTGGACTGGTTTTGGCGGGACCCAACTGAGAGTGCCAACTCAGGACAAATTGCTTAAAGCAGGGCAGTTACAGCCCAAGGCTGGGGTTTTTCCACCTCTAAGGCAAACCAAACCAGCCAGACAGAGAGGACTTTGGTTTTGCCCCACTGGCTAACCACAAGTCACACAAGCAATTCCCTTAGACACTCCAGTTTCCCAGTATCACCACCAGTGCCACTCGTTATGGGGACGAATGGTTATGAAAACCAATACCTCAGTAAAAGAAAAAAGGTTCTCTCGATCCCAAAGGACCAAGCCCCAGACCCAGGTCAATATACAAATTAGATCTTACCCACAAATCACGCTGTTGCCAATCCTTTAGAATCTAAAATCTCAAAGGTTTATTCATAAAAGGAAAAAGATATAGATGAGAGCTAGAATTGGTTAAATGGAGTCAATTACATACAGTAATGGCAAAGTTCTTGGTTCAGGCTTGTAGCAGTGATGAAATAAACTGCAGGTTTAAATCGAGTCTCTGGAATACATCCCCAGCTGGGATGGGTCATCAGTCCTTTGTGTAAAGCTTCAGTTTGTAGCGAAGTCCCTCCAGAGGTATGAAGCAGGATTGAAGATAGGATGGAAGAGCTACAGCAGCTTTTTATATTCTCTTGCCATGTGGTCTTTCTTTCTTTGTTTCAAAGACAAGCTGTCCATCACATGGCATGGAAAAGCCTCAGAGTTCTGACCATAGGCATGTCCCTGCATGCCTTGCTGATTCACAAGGTGTGTCTGCCTTCTCTCAATGGGTCAGTTCTATAGCTGATGGTCCTTAACGGGCCATCAAGCAGGCTAGGCAGAGCTGACACCAACTTGTTTGGGGTGTCACCCAGAAGCATAGCACAAGTTTGAACTACAGACAGTATAGAGCCAATACTTATAACTTTAAATACAAAAATGATACATGCATACAGATAGCATAATCGTAACCAGCAAACCATAACCTTGTCTTAGACACCTTATTTGACCCCTTATACAAGATTTGGTGCCACTACAGGACCTTGGTTGCAACAATGATCTATACGGTTACAGATTCTGTCAATAACGTCACACCCGTGTTGGAGCAGCTCAAAGTATTTCAGAGGACCAAAATTAGCAACATTTTAGGACACGCCCTTGTCAGGTCCTCAGGGCTGAGGGATGAGTAACAGCCTCGCTGGAATTTCCCCTCCCTGGGCTGTTTTTTCCTAGCTGTCGGGTGAACAGATCCATTGTCACGCCTGTCTCCATGCTAATGCAGGGAGCTGGCAGCTCACCTGTCTAGGTTGCACAGGTGGGGCAGGCAGAGGTCAGAATTCATTTTAAGAGCCGATTATTTTTCTTACAGGACAGGAAGTGACATATTACTGGGATTGGGGGCCAATCCCATGTGTCTGGAGCAGGTAAAGCTTAGATCGTCAGAGAGCCAAGATATGTGCCCCCCCCCCAGCAGGTATTACCCTCAGCCACCTAACCATGCCATGCTCCCCACTGCAGCTGGCCTAGTCGCCCACAGCTCTGCCTCTGTGGTACCTCTCCCCTCCACAGCTGTCATAACAGCCTGCTTGCATCTTTAGTAGCAGAAGCACTAGCGAGACACATGGGGTCATATTCTTGGCCCCAGCATGACTAGTCTGCATTGCTAAAGTGGCTTTCCTGGCTAGTGCTGGAATCCCCAAGTGGCATACAGCCAGCAGGGCTGGGCAGTGGCCAAAGAACATTACGCCAGCTCTATGCCCCGAAGGGATCACCATACACTGGGGTAAACCTCTCTCAGCTGGTTCGAAGGCCAGATCCTGCTGGAAGTGTGACATGCAAGTCACTCCCAGTCACGTCTGTGTGAGCTGCAGCCAGCCATACCTTGTTCTCTTACCAGCGTTGGTTATACGGCAGGGTGACCCCAACGCACCCCCAGTCCTAGATTCCCCCCCAGAAATGTGTGTCCTGTACTGCCCAGCCCTCTCCTGGACAATACAAATTCATCTAAAGTCTCTGCTTCTTTCATGGAAATAATATCCACATTTTGTAACCCAAATGGAGTTTCCCAGACTCTTGGATTTAAACACACTGGATTAGATAAAACAATAAACCAAGTTTATTAACTACAAAGAGATTTTAAGTGAGTACAAGTAATGAGGTATAAAAGTCAGAAATGGTACAGGAAAAATAAAGATGAAATAGAACTAGTGCCTAATTTAAACTTAAATTCAAAGCAAAGTTTTTCTCACCACATGCTCTGAACAGTCTTCCCAAACTTCTTAGCTCAGGACCCCTTCTTCTGTTTAATGGCTGCTTCCTTTGTCCCTTCTCGTGCAATGAATTGATGGGCAGACAGAGAGAAGGGAGTGCCTGGGGGTATTTGTCCCCCTTTTTATAGTGTCCTCATTTCCCCCCTGGGAAAACATGTCCAGCTGAGATTCAGGAGACAGAGAGTCTCCTGCTGCTCTTCCTCACTTGTAGGACCTTCTTTTGTTTCCCTTCCTGCTTGATGACATTGTTTGCTGCTTAAATGCAAATTAAGCAGAGCCCACCGTGGGTGGCTGGTATCGTAGGCTGGGGGAGGCTGTGCCTCCCCAAATAACCAGGTGTGGCCCCGCACTCGCTCCACCCCTAGGCCCTCCTCTACGGCTCCCCTTTGTGGTGGCCCTGGCTCGGCCTGGGGCCACACAACTCGGCCTCCCGATGCTCTGGGGCTGGGGGAGCTGGGGCCGCGCAGCCCACCCTTCTGGCGCGCTGGGGCTGGCAGCCACGGTGGGTGGCCTCTGGGCTCTGGCGGGGGAGGCTGGGGCCTCGGGCTGAAGGGGCAGGGCTGGGGACTAGCCTCCCCCAGCCGGCGGTTCACACGCCGTCCATGGAGCCAGCGTTCCTTTGGTTGAGCCAGACCTGTTTGCCAAGCTCAGTTTGGAACGTGTGTTAAGAGCACCTGACAGTGGAATCCTATTGCTTCACATATTTTATCAGGACAAAGTTGACCAGTTGAATGATGAGTTTTCAGCGGATACCTTACAAGGCATGCTCTATACAAAGATCATTACAATCGGATAGGGTGTGGACACGGGTACCGTCTATCATAGCCCCCTCCTCCATGGGAGTCACATAGGAGGGCTGCCCCCCAGCCAGAAAGTGCCTCACTGAAGGGAGTGGGCAGCTCACGTCCCTGGTGGTGGCAGGACCTGGCTGGCTCCATCCCCACCGTGTGGCGTGAGTGGACCAGGCCTTCCCGCCCCCTCCCCCCGAGCCTCTTGCTTCCACAGGCTCTAGGGGTTTAAATTACATGGGGCTGTGGCCTGCTCTGTGTTTGGGCCAGGGCAGGGCAGCAGCCATAGGGGTGGGGGTGGGAGGTGTCTCCCCACAGTTTGAAAACCGATGGCTTAGAAGAGAAATGTTCTTCCTTTGTTGTTAACGCTCTTTGACATCAGCGAACTTTTCCAACCTAATTTATTTTTCACTAGTTGGTTGTTTCGTGCCTGGCTGCTAGCTTGGATGATGTCACTAAATGAATCAGTTTCACTTTTGGGTCCCACAATGGGGCGTCTGTGTTGCCAGCATTTCAGAAGATTGTGTAGAACCAAAGGAAAAATCCCCCAGCTTCCACCAGAATTTAGGCGGGGTGGTGGTTAAATCCGGGACTCATTTCGATAGCTGTTAGGTTCTATAGACCGGGGGGTGGCCAAACTTACCGACCCTCCGAGCCACATACAATAATCTTCAGAAGTTTGAGAGCCACAAGACACTCACAGTATTCCCCAAGCTGCCCTTGCAGAAGCCCCTAGCCCCATCAGTCTGCCGCAGGGCAGAAGCCCCAGGTCCCTCCCCCACGCTGGTAGGTGGAGAATGGAGGGGAGCCTCCGTGAGCTGCACTTTAACTGTATAAGAGCCGCATGCGAGCCGCGGTTTGGCCACCCCTGCTATAGATGCTTGTTTTTGCCAAGTCTAAATTTGGGACCTACTTTGACCTGATGGTGTCCCCTGAACTAGTCATGCAAAATACTCTTTGGAAATTCTCTGGATGTCTTGGGAAGTTCCAAAACTTGTGCTCTCCTCTCGGGGTGTGGGTGGGGGTGTGGGAGTAAAACGAGCCTTGTATCGCCTGACAGCAGCAGCCGGAGAGAGGAAATGAGTGCAATAGGATCTGTTCCAAAGCATGCCATGGATGGAAATATGAGTCACCACGCTCCAGAGTCCACTGCACATTCACAATGCACCTTAGAATGGATTCGGTTACTGCCCACCCCCGCCACCTGCCCTGATGCACAGTCTCAACCCCGGTTTGTCTATTCTAAGGGATCTTGTGAGGCCCAAGAGGGATAGGATATAAAATGTTTTGGGGATGCCAAATTGAGACAGGTGGGGATAGAGGGGTGGCTCAGGGATGATGCTCTAAGGCTGAAAGATTTGATGGTGCTGTGTATAAAAGTTCAGTGGTAGGGTGCAAACCGGTGTGAGATGGCAGTGACAGACGGTTCAAATAGTTTGGAAACCAAGCTCGTTAATAATTAGACTCCTCGCTGCAGGGGGTGATTTAGACGTGAAAGCTCTTGCTCTTTTTGGTGCTCTCATCCCCTTTGGAAGTGAGACGTTTGGATTCAGAAAGGGAATCGCTTCTGTGACAAAGTTCCTCCTCTATCTTGGTGGGTCCTGCGCTTATTGGCGGATTTTCTTGCCTCAGAGATTCACCATGTGGGTTGGGGAACAGCCCAGAGACCTTCCCCTCTGGAAGAACCCACAGTCCAGGTCAATTGGGAGGTTTGGGGGGAACCCGGGCCCGCACTCTACTCCGGGTTCCAGCCCAGGGCCCTGTGGACTGCAGCTGTCTATAGTGCCTCCTGTAACAGCTGCATGACAGCTACAACTCCCTGGGCTACTTCCCCATGGCCTCCTCCAAACACCTTCCTTATTCTCACCACAGGACCTTCCTCCTGGTGTCTGATAACGCTTGTGCTCCTCAGTCCTCCAGCAGCTCTCACTCTCAGCTCCTTGTGCCTCTTGCTCCCAGCTCCTCACACTCCCACCACAAACTGAAGTGAGCTCCTTTTAAAACCCAGGTGCCCTGATTAGCCTGCCTTAATTGATTCTAGCAGCTTCTTCTTAATTGGCTTCAGGTGTCCTAATTAGCCTGCCTGCCTTAACTGGTTCTAGCAGGTTCCTGATTACTCTAGTGCAGCCCCTGCTCTGGTCACTCAGGGAACCGAAAACTACTCATCCAGTGACCGGTATATTTGCCCTCTACCAGACTCCTGTACCCCACTGGTCTGGGTCTGTCACACTCCCAACACCAGTGAGTAGGTCAACACCATCCCCTTTTTAACGGGTGGAGAAGCAGAGGCATACGGACGTTAAGTGAGCTGTGCAGCAAGTCATTGTGGCTGAGTTGGGATACGAACTCGGGATCCTTTTGTTTGTAATCCCATGCGCCATCCACTAGATCTGTTGTCTTCTAAGAGGCTATTGTTCCACGGATGAAGATAGTAATGCATACCAGGCACAGGATCCAGTTTTGTTCTTTAGGGTGACCGTCTGTCCCTTATTTGAAGATGTCGTGAACTGTATTAAAATTGATCATAAGTACCATTTTAAACAGTACAATTAAGCTGATGATAATTGCATTGTAACCTTGAGGGCAGTAGAAATGTATAGTTGAGAGAAAAATGCCTGATATGCTAAAGGAAATGGGGTCTCCCCAAAATGTCCCTTAAAATGAGACATTGCTCCTTATTTTCCATGTGGTTTTTTCCCTTATTTCCATCCAACAAAGATCATCACCCTAGGGTCCGCCTTAACCCATTTTCACTCTCTGGAACGGATGAAAGGCAGAGCATGGCTTTCTCTCTCACCTTGTCAGTTTCACAGCATTCCAGGTCCGCTGTGGGCATGGAGGGCGCAGCGCCATAGGCGCCAACTCCGTGGGTGCTCTGGGGCTGGAGCACCCACGGGGAAAAATTGGTGGGTGCTCTGCACCCACCGGCAGCTCCCCAACCCAACCCGCTCCAGCTCCCCTCCTCCCCTGAGCGCGCCACCGCATCCTGCTTCCCCCCCGCCCAGCGCTTGTGCTGCAAAACAGTTGTTTAGTGCGGCAAGCGCTGGGAGGGAGGGGGGAGGAGGAGGAACACGGCGCGCTCAGGGAAAAGGCGGGGCCGGGGCGGGGATTTGGGCAGGGGTCCAATAGGGGCAGGGAGGGGGCAGAGTTGGGGCTGTGGCCAGGGGGCAGGCCCGGGGTGGGTGGGGGGGGCGAGCACCCACCTGCGCCAAGGAAAGTTGGCGCCTGTGCGCAGCGCTAGATTTGCCCGTTAGCTGTTGGAATGGCGGCTGTCCTTATAAAGGCGGCTTTGCTGGGTTCTTCCATTTACTATTTCATTTGCTTCCCCCCGACTCCCTTTGTTACTAATCAGAGGAGTCACTCGGTGCTCTGTGAAGGCTGGCCGTGCTCATTCAGAGATCTCCTCTGGACAGACTGGCTGCCTTCCGTCAGAAGTGACGTGGTTAATAGAAATGCTCCTGGAGTGATACACATTTCAGTGCACGTACTATCAGCACATCAGACTTTCCCAGTGCATGGCAAGAGCATTGGGGGTCCATTTCTTTGCAAACCACTGAAGCTCAGTGTTTATATACAAGTTCCAACCGAAAATATAAGTAACCCAAACCCTCTCCCTTTGCCCTCCAGTGTATGACCATCCGGTGTCCTAGGAAAGCTGTTAGGGAATGGGTCATTAGGTAAGAGGGCCCAGGACCGGAAAGTCTTACCTGAAATGCCACCATCCTCACACACTTTGGGGGTTCAGATAAAATGGGACCTGGATCCAAATCCCTCCTGGATCTGCTTTGATAAAATCCATGACGGGGATTTTTGCAAACCCAAGCCCACTTTTGGCCATTGCCGATCAGTTCCCTGGAGGTAGTAAGATGTGCATGCTCCCAGTAGCAAGGCTGAGAGGGGGAGTCAGCACATGGTTAGCGTATATTCTACCAGCCAGATTTGAAGACGGGGCCTATTAATGAGTTAGGGCAGGACTAAGTATTATCTAGACCATCCCTGACAGGTGTTTGACTAACCTGCTCTTAAAAACCTCCAATGATGGAGATTCCACAACCTCCCTGGGCAATTTAGTCCAGTGTTTAACCACCCTGACAGTTAGGAAGTTTTTCCTAATGTCCAACCTAAACCTCCCTTGCTGCAGTTTAAGCCCATTGCTTCTTGTCCTATCCTCAGAGGTTAAGAAATGTTTTTTTCTTCCTCCTCCTTGTGACAACCTTATACGTACTTGAAAATGGTTATCATGTCCCCTCTCAGTCTTCTCTTTTCCAGATTAAACAAACCCAGTTTTTTCAATCTTACCTCAGAGGTCATGTTTTCTAGACCTTTAATCATTTTTGTTGCTCTTCTCTAGACTCTCCAATTTGTCCACATCTTTCCTGAAATGTGGCGCCCAGAACTGGACACAATACTCCAGTTGAGGTCTAATCAGCGTGGAGTAGAGTGGAAAATTACTTCTTGTGTCTTGCTTACAGCACTCCTGCTAATACATCCCAGAATGATGTTTGCTTTTTCTGCAATAGTGTTACACTGTTGACTCATATTTAGCTTGTGGTCCACTATGACCCCCAGATTCCTTTCCGCAGTACTCCTTCCTAGACAGTCATTTCCCATTTTGTATGTGTGCAACTGATTGTTCCTGGAGTACTTTGCATTTGTCCTTATTGAATTTCATCCTATTTACTTCAGACCATTCCTCCAGTTTGTCCAGATCATTTTGAATGTTACTCCTATCCTCCAGAGCACTTGCAGCCCCTCCCTTGGTATCGTCCGCAAACTTCTCTATGCCATTATCTAAATCATTGATGAAGATATTGAACAGAACCGGACCCTGCAGGACCCCACTCGTTATGTCCTTCCAGCATGGATGTGAGCCACTGATAACTACTCTCTGGGAACGGTTTTCCAACCAGTTTTGCACCCACCATAGAATCATAGAATATCAGGGTTGGAAGGGACCTCAGGAGGTCATCTAGTCCAACCCCCTGCTCAAAGCAGGACCAATTCCCAACTAAATCATCCCAGCCAGGGCTTTGTCAAGCCTGACCTTAAAAACCTCTAAGGAAGGAGATTCCACCACCTCCCTAGGTAACCCATTCCAGTTTTGCTCCATCTAGGTTGTATTTCCCTAGTTTGTTTATGAGAAGGTCATGCGAGACAGTATCAAAAGCCTTACTAAAGTCAAGATATACCACGTCTACCGCTTTCCCCCATCCACAAGGCCTGTTACCCTGTCAAAGAAAGCGATCAGGTTGGTTTGATGCGATTTGTTCTTGACAAATCCATGCTGACTGTTACTTATCACCTTATTATCTTCTAGATGTTTGCAAATTGATTGCTTAATTATTTGCTCCATTATCTTTCTGGGTACAGAAGTTAAGAGGACTGGTCTGTAATTCCCTGGGTTGTCCTTATTTCCCTTTTCATAGATCGGCACTAGATTTGCCCTTTTCCAGGCCTCTGGAATCTCTCTCGTCTTCCATGACTTTTCAAAGGTAATTGCTAATGGCTCAGATAGCTCCTCAGTCAGCTCCTAGAGTACTCTAGGATGTATTTCATCAGGCCCTGATGTACAGATTTATTAAATACTCGGAAAAGGAAACGAGAGCTGAAGCAAGTAAACATACACACACAAATGAGTTCTAATCTTCAGTTTCAAAAGGTAATAGAAGCTTTAATAAGCAAGTTCTGTATGTCCTTTAGGGCTAACCCAGGCTAAACAGCTGAGGACTCTTGCTTCAGCCTAGAAAACCTTGTCTGCCGCCCCACCCCTGAGTCCAAGCACCATAGAGAGGCAGTTTCTTCTTGTTAGGGGGTTCGGGGTTTTTTAATCCCTCTTCTACTCAGAGCTGCAAATTCAGCTGACAGGAGAAATCCGCTTGCACGACTCATCTTCATGAGGGAGAGGGGGGAATAGCAGAACAATGGTCTTTTGTCCTCTTTTATGTCCCACAATTAGCCCTGTGGGGCAGAACCTAACACCTTCGGTTGGAGACCAGCACTTCACACTAGGCAGTGTCTCTCCTGTCTGGTGAGTTACACGGTCACAGGGACTCACAGTACAAATGCTCGAATCCCTGGGACATAGACATTATGAGTGAGATCCATGCAGGCAGCAACTCCCATGTGTTCAATAGAGTCTAAACACTAAATCCATTCTTCTAACTCTGTTTTAACGATACTAACGCGCCGGGGAACTGGGCTGGGTGCGGATGGGTGTCGGTCAGTGTTGGGTTGAGTCATGAGGACCTTGGCACGAGTTGGCTCCTGGTCTGCCAGCGTCACAAGGGGCATTCGGCTCCCATCCGTAGCACTGGGGAGATATGCGCAGCTTAGTTGGCAGGCTACCTTTGACTGGATTATCAGGAAGGAAGGAAGGCAGGGTGTGGACATGAGTGGGTTCCACGCTCTGGGGAACTAAGGGGGTGACCATGGAGAGTCCCCGAGTCTGGTTATTCCCCTTGTTTTTGTGAGAGGAAACTCATGCTTTCAAACTCTGTCCCCCCAGTACTATTTAGAAGTCCTTGTTCCTTGTTACGCAGGATGTTTTGAAAACTGCGGTCAGACTCTCATCTCTCACGAATTGACATAATTGGATATGTACACCAGCTGAGAAGCGTGTTTGAATTGCTCACATGGTGGGACCCAGGGGGACTGTGGGAGATTCCCGCAGACAAAAATCTTTGGGGAATTCCCACACAGGGTAGCGGATTTTAGGGATGTCTGAGGCTGACTTGGGTAGCTTGGAATTTAGGATTTCTGTGCTAGCGACACTATTTTACCAGTTTTCCAGTTTCAGGTTAATAGAGTGTGTTTGGGGTCCATTCCTCAGGAGCAGAGATCTGGGCAAAGCTTTGGCTAATACTGTAGCAAAGAGAGCAAGGGTGAATTACACAGAAAAGATGTTTAATGTATGGAAGCTTTCCATTAGTAAACAGAACTGGCCACATGATGGCACCATTAGCCGGAGCAGCAAAGAGGATCTGCTGTTCACCCTTATGAAACAGGAGTCTATTTTTAGCGCATGAGTCTTTAGCTTCATTTCCCCACGGAATAGAACGGTGTCTGCTCATTTATTGAGCTTTTGTTTCTTTAAAAGATCAGCAGCAGCGTAGGGACTATTCCATGTATGAAATGTAATTTTAATTCGTGGGATACATTGTGTGTGTATGTCCGCCCGTCCATCTTCCCCACCCCCCCCAAATGGGGACTGTATGCTGGGGATCAGAGAGGGGGCTTAGCAGAACGTGGGCTGCCTGGAGAGCGTCCTGGTTAGTGAAGGTTTCTGGCACTGAAGAGGGCAGTTTTGTGGGGAGTGCTGAGCTTCCAGTCCCACAGGGGTTTTCCCATAATCCCTTCGCTAGTCTACATGGAAAACCCCTCGTCTAGGGGCCCTCCCAATTCACCGGCCACCTGGAGAAGGGTGCTGCATGCAAAGGGCTGCCTGGGCTCTCAGTGAAGTCATGGAAATATGCCAGTTTATGCCAGCTGAGATTCTGGCCCAGTGTGAAGTAATCAGTGAGTGTCGTCCTTTTGAACGGGCTGAAATGCTTCAAGACTTTGGTTTTAATGGTTTTGGTTGCTCTGGGAGGGTCTGATGCCGCTTTGAGTTGGTGTGTCCTGGTCTGTGGGGAGCTTGCTTCTGATGATGAGCTCAGAGAGGTTGGGGGGTTGTTCGAAGGCCAGAAGTGGGGTTCAGGAAAGATTTCTTTCAGGATGGGGTCCCCAGCGAGTATGGGTCATAATTGTTTGATGATACCCCGAATGGGTTTCATTGTGGGGTGGTAGGTGACTGTGAGGGGTTCGGTCACAGAGACCCCCTTGGGACTGTCACATGACGTGCTGAAATTACCCCTGAGCCCATTTTCCCTGCCAGCTTGGGACTCCAGAACCCTGCCTTGTTGAGCCAGACACGCTAGCCTGCTGCAACACAGACCCAAGTCTGGTCCACGCCCCCAAAGCTGCAGACTTTAACCAAAAACTGCTCAGGAGGTCACCTATCTCCAGCACCCAGACACCCAGCTCCCAATGGGATCCAAACCCCAAATAAATCTGTTTTACTCTGTGTAAAGCTTATACAGGGTAAACTCATAAATTGTCCTCCCTCTATAACACTGATAGAGAGACATGCACAGCTGTTCACACCCCCCCCAAGGTATTAATCACTTATTCTGGGTTCATTAATAAACAAAAGTAATTTTATTAAGTACAAAAAGTAGGATTTTAGTGGTTTCAAGTAATAACAGACAGAACAAAGTAAATCACCAAGCAAAATAAAACAAAACATGCAAGTCTAAGCCTAATACATTAAGAAACTGATTACTGGTAATATCACCTCCAGAGATGTTCCAATAAGCTTCTTTCACAGAGTAGACTCCTTCCTCGTCTGGGCCCAATCCTTTCCCTGGTACAGTCCTTGTTAGTTCCAGCCAACATCTTAGGTGAAAAGCAGGGGCGTTGTCATGACTGGCCGCACTCTTGTCCTGCTCCACCCCCTTTTATCTCTTTGGCATAAGGCGGGAATCCTTTGTCTCTCTGGGTCCCCACCCAACCTTCAAAATGGAAAAGCACCAGGTTTAAGATAGATTCCAGTATCAGGTGACATGGTCACATGTCACTGTAAGACCTCATTCTTCATTACCCACAGGCTGGGCTACACCTACACAGGAAGGCTTGCAAGTAAACAGAGCCATTTACAACGGATTGTCCTTGAAAGTAAACAGAGCCATCAAGATCCTAAACCACCATTAATGGCCCACACTTTGCATAATTACAATAGGACCTCAGAGTTATACTTCATATTTCTAGTTTCAGATACAAGAATGATACATTCATACAAATAGGATGAATATATTCAGTAGATTATAAGCTTTGTAATGATACATTACAAGAGACCTTTTGCATAAAGCATATTCCAGTTACATCATATTCATACTTACAAACATATTTCCATAAAACATATGGAGTGCTACGTCACAGTGACAACTCGGGGTGTGTGGTCAGAGGGGGGTTTATTTATTTATTGGGGGGAGGGATAGCTCAGTGGTTTGAGCATTGGCATGCTAAACCCAGAGTTGTGAGTTCAATCCTTGAGGGGGGCCATCTAGGGATCTGGGGCAAAATCAGTACTTGGTCCTGCTAGTGAAGGCAGGGGGCTGGACTTGATGACCTTTCAGGGTCCCTTCCAGTTCCATGAGATAGGTATATCTCCATTTATTTATTTAAAATATTTATATTTCTGTATTGAAGCAAGTTCTCTTGGGGTCTTTGGGTAGCCCGTTCCATGATGGGATCTACTTGTCTGGTAGAGCATCCTTGTTTGGTGAAGGCGATTTTGAGTGTGTTAAGGTGTATATCCAGGACTTTCTCCTCAGAGTATATTCTGTGGTATCTGAGTGCCTGGCTGTAGATAACAGTTTTCTTGGTGTGTTTGGGGTAGTTACTGGATCTATGAAGGTAGGACCAGCCTGGGAGTTTAAATTCATAACTTTGCAAACCACTAAAAATCATGGACTGAACAGAGACACTGGATATATGGTTTATTACAACAATCTGTAACCCACTAACCCCCTCTTTTATCCTATGACTGCAGAGGTATTAACTGGCCACTCTACCTTGAATGGTGCCTTATCATATGTGCTAACTACTTATGCCAAACAATCTGTTCCACCTTTAGCTGTGACACTCAGAGTACCTTTCCCAGACCTGAGGAAGAGTTTTGTGTGGCTCAAAAGCCTGTCTCTCTCATCAGCTAGAGTCCTCCAAGAAAAGATATCGCCTCACCCAATTGTTTCTCTAAGGATTTGAAGGGTCATAGAGATGAAGGCCTTGTTTACACTGGGGATTTGCCTCGATTCCAGCCACTGGTGTAGCTGCAAAGATGCAAACCCGTAGCTCTGGAAAACTATGATTTGCACGGGTGCAGCTTACCTCTGCTTGGAACCGGAGAAGCTGCACTGCTGAGATCGGCCACTTTGCTTGTCTGCTCTAAGGGTTTGCATTAGAGCAGCTGCAGCAGTTGCTGGCCACCAACCTCAGCATAGACAAGAAATTGAGCTTCTCCCCTCCAGCTCTGAGGTGGCCTCTTTGATGGACATTGGCTGGGCAGCATGTGTGGGGAATCTTGCACTGCTGCTGCCCACGGCATCCTCATTGTGTGGGAAAACAGGATCTCAGTATTTAGTACTTTCTGTCTGGCACCTTTCACCAGCACAAAATTCATTATTAATTAAAGGCAGTAACTCTGCAGAGAAGCTACAATTACTGCAAGCTGCACATGTGTGATGTTTTTTTGGCATTTTCAGCTAAGTGCAATAATTTCCTTTTGAGAAAAAGGATCCCACTTTTAGAAAACCCAGAAGAGGGACTTGCACAATACTTAGAGGGGAGACTGATCTCAGCTGTCGCTCATTTCCTGCCTCTTTCTCAGATTGAGGCTTTGCACCCGTGCGGAATGAAAGAAGAAAATTCTGTTTCTGTGGGATCCTTCGCAGAATTTCGTCCCTCCTTTTCCCTTGAAAAGTCAATTGGTTTAAATACAACAGAAATGAAGGGTGGGGTGTGGGAGTTTCGCAGAATGATTAGCTCGCGCACTGTTGTTCCACTTTTGTAAAATTCATCTCTAGAAGCAGCTGCAGAAAAGTGCTGAGATCAGTGCTTCCTGATTTTGCAGTAAAGGGGCCTCTGATTTTAAGGGTTATTTAGTGGTTTAAGTGCGAATACACAGAAAGGAACATGTACAAACAAGCAAGTATCCTAAGAAGTAAATGACATGAACTTCTTTCTATATTATTACAGAAGGGACATGTGCTATCTTGCTAGTTTGATGCACCTGGACTACAAGTCAGCATTCGTCTCTTATGAAATCAAATCCAACAGGAGATTATTTTCTGGGTGGAAGATATTGGATCCATCAAACCCTCCCCATCCCCCGATCTCTGACCACTTTGTGGCAGACCCATCACACCTAGCTCCTGAGTTCAAGTAAAGAATTCCCAGATAAAATGCTTGCTGCTCCCAGATGCCGATGACCTGGTCATTCTAACACCTATGCAAGTGGTTTCCAAAGGAATTTATGCCTATTAAAAACATGCTTCAGGGCATGGGCTTGACATGTCAACTTGGATAAAAACAAGAATCATGCTATTTCAGAGAAAGCCCCAAACAAGCTAACATTTGTCACAGAGTTATCGAAACGGAACATACTCCAAATTATATGTAGCAGAGTCTCGTAATGAATGCACTCTGGTGCTTCAGACTGACCTTAGGGACATGACAAGAAAAGGCTATAGAGCTCTCCTCGCTTCATAAATTATTATTTATATTGCAGTAGCTCCCAGAGGTGCCACTCAAAGATCAAGGCCCCGTTGTGCTAAGTGCGTTACACATGTATAACAAACGAAGGCCACCGTGTGACCCTGGCAGGCCAGGTGCCACCTCTAGCCCAGGCTGCAGGCATTAGCTAAGAACTGACAAACTCTAGCTGGAGATCAGACCAGTTCACTTATGTGGTGGGGTTGCTCAAAACAGGTATCAGTCTTCTAAGAAGGTATTTAGAGTGCAGAGTCTGTGAAATGCTTGCAAGTTGCTGCATGGATTAATCTCACGTGTAATGTCTGTATTCCATGCTACACGGCAATATGTAAAGTTTGCTTTATAACTTTGAAAATGTTTGCTCTAAACTTGTGAACTCAGATGGGAAGAGTGTTTCCCCCTGCCTGGCCAGGAGGACTATCAAAATCAGATTGGCCATCAAGGAACATCGCACTACAAAGGATTGGTTATTGGCCCTATTGCACCTTGGAAATGCTACCTGCAAGGAAGTTTGTTCTTGGGACTTGGAAGCTGAATGAAGGAAATAAAAGACACAGGAAAATTTTCCACCTCTTTGCTGTTTGAACTCTCCCAGGGCCAGAGACACCAAACTGAAGCCAGCGATCTCCAGTGGTTACCTTCTGGGTCTGTCCTGAACGACACTTTGAATTGACAGATCACTACAACTCTGTCACTCTTAGGATTCAGATTGAAATTCATTTGTGTGTATATGTTTGCTTGCTTTAACCTGTAAATAACTCTCCTGTCTTTTTCCTAGTTTATTACAGGACGGGCTACAGGCGTTGTCTTTGGTGTGAGATCTAAGGTACAAATTGATCTGGGGTAAATGACTGGTCTCTTGGGACTGGAAACAACCTGAATATGGTACAACTTTGGGTGTGTGTCACCATGTATTACTCAGTCCAGCTTGCCTGGGTGGTAGGACAGACTGGAGAGTCTCAGGGCTTGTCTACACAGCAATGAGAGCCTGGCTCAAGCCTAACCCACCTTGCGTCCACACACCAATTGTGCTAACCTAGGGATTGGACCTAGGGTCCCAGGACCCTGCAGGGCTGCCGGTCTGAACCCATGTTAAGCTGGGACGTGGGGTCCAAGCCCTATTGCTTTTCTGTGTGCACATGGCCCCAGCTTGACTCTGGTCCCAGAAGTCCTCTGGATGTATCCCAGAGTTCCTGGCGACAGAGGCGCAGCACTGAAGGCAACGGCTGGAGGTGCCATTATTACCTGGCTGAGAGCGCTTCCTGTTTCTGTTCCTGTTCCTCTTGCGGCGCTGGCAGCTCCTGCTCCGGCTCTTCCTCGCTGCTGCGTGGAGCTTGCCCAGAGCAGGGAGCAAAACTGACAGATGGGAGGAGGCGGGAGCCCACTCCCCCCCCAAGCCCTGGGGATGCATGTCACTGCTCCACAGCCGGCAGCAGCCAGGCAGAGATGTGTGTGTTCATATGAGGGTCTTGACACAAAAGGCCTTGAGAAATTATGCACAAATAGGGGAATATTCCATCAAAAAGAGAGCCTTAAATCAACAGACTTTGCCCCAGGAGCAGGGTCTGAGCACCCAATGCCACAGACACCTCTGCAGCGGAACCGGTTCGGCTGACACTCCGGATAGCCCAGGAAGAATGTGAGCCCCAGATACTGATAGTGGAACTCCAGTTGAAGGAGAAGAAAGAAAACGAGAGAGCCTACCAGAGACGCAAAGCCAATGCTGAAATTGAGGCCGAAGCTCTCCACAGATGCATGGAACAACTAGTAGCCAAGGAGAGAACTCACCCATTGTAGCTCAGAGTACTGGAGCAGCAAAAGCAGCAGCCTTAGTCACTGAGTCCAACTCCCCAAGGCACCAGGGAGTTTATCAAGAGACTGACTGCATAGAAATGTTTCTGTCCACCTTTGAGAGCCTATGTAGGATCCAGAGGAGAAGTGGATGTCTAGCCTCCTGACCAGATTAACTGGGAACGTGAGACAAGTTTTTAATGTTATGGAGGAGGGTGATGCCAAGGTGTATAAGAAGTTTAAAGAAAATGTACTGAACACAGGCACCGACTTTTCAAAGTGCCAGAGGGTGCTCGACCCCTCGCTCTGCCCCAGGCCTTGTCCCCACTGCACCCTTCCTCCAATGCCCCACCCAGGCCCCACCTCTTCCCGTCCCTGCCCCACCCCACCTCTTCCTGCCCCTGCTCCGCCCATTCCTCCAATGCCCCACCCAGGCCCACCTCTTCCCATTCCTGCCCCACCCCACCCCGCCTCTTCCTGCTCCGCCCCTTCCTCCCATGCCCCATCCAGGCCCCACCTCTTCCCATTCCTGCCCACCCCATCCTGCCTCTTCCCGTCCCGCCCCTTCCTCCAATGCCCCACCCAGGCCCACCTCTTCCCATTCCTGCCCCACCCCACCCCACCTCTTCCTGCCCCTGCTCCGCCCATTCCTCCAATGCCCCACCCAGGCCCACCTCTTCCCATTCCTGCCCCACCCCACCCCGCCTCTTCCTGCTCCGCCACTTCCTCCCATGCCCCATCCAGGCCCCACCTCTTCCCATTCCTGCCCCACCCCATCCTGCCTCTTCCCGTCCCGCCCCTTCCTCCAATGCCCCACCCAGGCCCACCTCTTCCCATTCCTGCCCCACCCCACCCCGCCTCTTCCTGACCCTGCTCCGCCCCTTCCTCCAATGCCTCACCCAGGCCCCGCCTCTTCCCGTCCCGCCCCTTCCTCCAAGGCCCCATCCACACTCCACCCATGCCCCACCTCTTCCCGCCATGCTCAACCCCACCCTGCCTCTTCCTGCCCCCGCTCCACCCCTTCTCCAGAGCATGCCACGTCCTCTCTCCTCCCCCATCCCTCCCAGCCTCCTGCATGCCGTGAAACAGCTGATTGTGGTGGGCGGGAGGCACAGGGAGGGACGGGGAGGCGCTGATCTGCGGGGACCACTGGCAGGCAGGAGGTGCTGGGGGGAGGTGTGCGGGAGAACTGATGTGGGGGCTGCCGGTGGGTGCTCAGCACCCACCATTTCCCCCCCATGGGTGATCCAGCCCCGGATCACCCACGGAGTTGGCGCCGATGGTAGTGAAAAGGATTAAGATTACCTGAGTCCCGTCAACTGAAATACAGAAATCTTAAAAGGTTTGACAACGTCCCTCGTGTCAAATATGTGCATGAAATGTGTAATGCTATGAAAACATGGCTAAGAGGGGCAGGGGCTGAACGTAACGATGAAAAACGGTTTGATCTGTTGGCACATGCACCGTTGTTGTGGACAGTCACTGATGAGGTAAAAGTGGCCCTCTGTGAGCAAACACCTTCCCCAGTTTTGGAGGCCGCAGAAATTGCTGATGAGTCAAGGGCTCATGGGGGGCACAGACCCCAGGGGGAGGGAAATCCTCTTGTTCCCCAGGTTAGGAAGAAGGAGGGGGTCTAGGAATAAACCTAATCTCAACTTTCTTAACCGCAAGGGAGCCTGGATTTTAAAGCCCCTTGCCCTAAGGGAAGGCAGGCAGTCTGCCCTCACTGTTGAGCTCCTAGCCATATCAAACCAAATTGCTCCAAACTTAAGGTCACCCCACAATCTGTACCCCCCCCCCCATGAGTGCCAATGCTACCACTGATCCCAGAGGAAATTGTAGAGGAGAATGGCCTCATACACAATATTAGGACTGAGTCTTGGGAAGGTAGTGAAGGATTGAAGAGTGCTTGAGTGACTAGCACTGAATGTACAGGCTGGAGCGATGTGGCATCGCAAGTCGCTTTGGTTAAGGAAAGTTTGGGAAGGGAAGAGGACAGACTTCCTGGCAAAAGTCTAAATATTCTAGCTTTGGATGAATTTTCTGTGACCGTGCCCCTGGCTAAAGTCTACCCGGAGTGGGCGGATTTTAAGGGGCTGTTAATCGTAGGCATCAGAAATTTGCTGCCCACTGATATTTTAATCGGTAATAACATTTTAGCCAGGTCTAAGCAGCCTAATATCATAACACGCGACCAGAGAGAGTATGGCTCTGATGCACCTGCTTTGGCTGTGGACAGCAGGGAAAGCTGCAAAGGGGGGGTGGGAGGGGGAAGGGGAATGGCTTCAACCCTTTGTCTGTTGAGAGCGGTAGCTTGGCTTCTGAGGAGGAATTTTGGATTTTTCTGCAGTGCCAGAGTCTGCTCTAACCGTAGGTGAGGCTATTGTAGTACTTTGGGAGTTCCCCTTTAATACTGGGTTGGTGAAATCTAATTATACCACTATAGTACCACCAGTTGGAGTGTCGGCTCTGCTTTTTGACAATTTTCCCTGAGGTCATGGTCATGATTCACTCCAGGCAGCATGAAAAAGGGAAACAAGGTTTGGTTCTAAGAATGACCAAGCTCAGCTTTCTGCAGAACGGCAGTCAGAGTTCTCCAAACTCCAGGGAAAGGGTGAATTCCACATCTTCATGGGCAGGTTTAAATTCCGCAGCTCTGTCCAAGGCTGCCAGTTCATTCCAGCCATCCAGGGAAACAGTCCAGGTCCAGAGCTCTTCAGCCGAGGAGAAACCTCCCAGAATCATGAACAGCCTGACGACAGCTCTTCTGGTGATTTTCCTTCTAGGGCTTTCCCTTCAGTGCATCCATGCAGGTCAGTGGGAACCTACGACATTGCCGGGCCTTTTCAGCAAAGAGCTGTGAGGAGTGGGGGGAGGTGCCGTTGGGGTCGTGGTGAGAGAGGAGGGCCAGATTCGATAGCCCGTTCTGTCTGCTTTGTGATGCAAAGAGCCCAGAAAACGGCCAGATCTCCCCAGTGGTGTTGTAATGGCCTACAGGCCTCTTATGCCACCCTTCCTGCAGCCCCAGTGTAGGGACGAAGGAGGGGCGTGTCGGGGCATTCAGCATCATGGGTAGTGAAACATGCTGGGTAAACACCTTCTACCAGGGAAGTTGACTTTGGCACTCCCTCACCAGCTGTTTTGGGGCTCCTTTGGTCTAGGAAGATGCTGTGTAGTTGCAAGTCATCATTATGGTCTTTGAACGGAATTCGTAGTACGGGCTGTTTTCCGTCTACATCAAGGTGGGGATACTAGAGAGATGTAACGTTTGTGAAATTGTTTCTCATTTGGTTTCCTTTCTCCCAAAAGCTCCACAAGGTATCCTGGAAGACACAACCTGCTGCACTGGCGTCACTAAGAGACCCATTCGTTTTGCTAACCTGAGGAGTTTCTACAGGACCTCTCCGGGGTGTAGGAGACCTGCTGTGGTGTAAGTAGCCTTCAGTCAGTCAGGCCTCGCTTTAGGGTGAACAGAGGCTAGGATAGGTGTGTGTCAGGGACATGCAGCTCGTGCCAGTGTTAGGGGGAAGGATCCCATACTGTGGTCACTTAGCCAGGAAACTGCCCTATTCACTAAGTAAGGAGGAGCCTGAGTCTGATCTCACACTGGTTTTGCAGCCGTATGGCTCCAATGGAGTTGCTCCTCATTTACATTGATTAATTTCAGCAGAGTCGTTCTGACTTGACACTGGGGTGGCTGAGAGGAGAATCAGGCCCCAAGTGTAAATCAAATAATTATCTTATTGATTGTACTATCAAAAAATGCAAACATATGGAACATATTGCCAGGGCTGGTATTGATTCATTCTTACACGACAGAAAAAAGGAGGGAGCTGATTGGCTGATGACCATTCTGACCATGTGGCTAAGCAGGGTAACTGCTC
This sequence comes from Emys orbicularis, assembly GCF_028017835.1. Lineage (NCBI taxonomy): Eukaryota > Metazoa > Chordata > Testudines > Emydidae > Emys > Emys orbicularis. Next base: position 37,006,580 of record NC_088696.1, read on the forward strand.
AGGTCAAGACTCACTAGTTCCCAGAAGGAAACGGGACTTGATGGGAATGACATTACTTTCCAGGCAGTGCAGTGCTGTAGACACTTGTGCTTCTCAGCTGGGTGCCTCATGCATTGTGATATACGCTGAGCCCTGGAGGCATCTGATATGCCCACCCCTGGCTTTATCTTCCCTTCCTCTATCAGAAAGACACTGTTTAACTAGCAATGCACTAAGGACAGTTACATGAAAGCTTTACATAAAACAGAGCAGGGAATTCAAGCCAGGCTAACTCCCGAATCGCCGCCCCATCCTCCGTGTCTGTTTTTAAGGCACCATCTCAGTACACGGGGCTGTGCAGTAGGGGATGTGACATGCTTTTGCCCTGAGGCTCTTCAGAGGTGTTAAAAGGCACAGCGGAGACACTCCCGACCGAACCAGCACAGAGTAAACAAAAAGGGGGCATGCTCATCATAGCTGGGCCCAATTCAACAGCAGCAGCATTTCCATAAGTAGCTATAGATTCTTCTTTATTCTGGCTTCCTGATAAGGGGGACATGTCAGATCAGACTGAAGGGCTTGAGGAGTAAAACTGAGGTGCTGACCCCTTATGGTCATTGGAGATCACATGGCACTTTTTGCAAGATAAGGGTGTTAACCACTGCACCCCAGACAGGCTTCAATCTGACTTATTCCGTTCAGCCTGCCTAAACCAACCGGGTAATTTCACTCAGCCATAAAGGACCCGATTCTCCTTTTACATACACATGACCCCCCGATTTCAATGGAGTTACTCTTGATTTACACCAGTGTCTGTGAGAGGAGACTCAGCCCCTAAGATGGTGCTTTTCTTCCTTTCCTGAACAGCCGTGTGCTGAACACTGCTGCTGCAATCCAGTGGTGGGAGCGTATTTGTATGTGATGAAGCATGTTGGGATAGTAGGTGCTGCATGAGCTAGAGCCTGTTATAACTAAGAAGTTGTCAAAGCATTGCCTGCTGGTTTGGGATGAAGAAACGCTGCATTAGCTGTGGGCAGGTCCCGTAACCTTTCTCTGCCTCAGTTTACCCATCTGTAACTACAGTACTTCACAGGGGTAGCATGAAGTCTGCTTTGAGATATTTGGGTGAAAGGAGTTATAGAAATACAAAGTATTTTAATGTTACCGCCTAGCAGCCAGGGAAATTCCCCTCCTTCAGTCCTCTGCAGACACTAGCCAGCTCACAGCAGTTTAGTGCACCAGGTACATGAGGCAAAAGACACCTCCCGGGCTGCCTCATATCAGTATGCCAGGAGCAGCACCAATACTACAGCAGAGGCTGGCAGCAAAGCAGTAAAACCGATTTATTCAGCCCTTGGTTTGCTTTCTGGGGTATTCATTGAATTTCTGGGGAGTCACACCCCTGTCGTCTGCACAACCCTTTCTAAAGCTGACTCCAGGGTATGACACTGTCCGATCTCGCTCACCAGTTAATAACCGAGCTCCCTAATGTTTCCGCATTGCAGGTTTGTGACTGTCCAAAACAGGGAAGTCTGTGCTGCTCCAGAGGCCAAGTGGGTACAAGCTGCAATCCAGCGCCTGAGGAAAAAGAAGTAACTTAGCACAGCTGCCCTTAGCAGGGCTGTCCTCCCAGGGGCCTGCTGGCCCTGCTCTATTTATGTAAAATACCCGTGACCGTTAAATTTATTAAATCTTTATTTTTTTGGAACCAGTTGTGTCATGTGTTGTTGTGTGTCTCTGCGTACGGAGAGCGCTGACCAATAGTTTTCAGCCCCAGGTTTGTCCTCACTGAGGGATTGTTACAATTGGGTGGGTCATGTGACCTCTGGGGTCTGTAAGACATTGAGAGGACATGTTCAGTTGCCCCTTAGTCCTGGTGCGAACTGCTGGGTCCCCAGCCCTGGAGACGGAGCGGCAGTCTCTACAGGACACGTACACAGGGTGACCAGGGGACCGGGTTTGGACCGGAACACCCGGTCGAAAAGGGATCTTGGCGGTTCTGGTCAGCACCACTGACCGGGCCCTTGACTGTCCGGTTCGCCGCGCCGCACAGCAGGCTCCCTGCCAGCCGCCACGTGGCTCCCGGGTCGGGAGGCAGCCGGCATGTCCGGCTCCTAGCCTTAGGGGCTGCCGCGGAGGGGTCCGCGTGCTGCCCCGCCCCCTGCCTGCAGCCGCAGCTCCCATTGGCTGGGTCAGGGGAGGGGAGGAACTAGCGCAACCGCCACTCGCGAGCGCTCAGCAGGCGGCTGTTGAGGGGTCACGTGGCTCGCGCCTCTCCTGCTGCTGCCCGGCCCCGTCTCCTCGCGCTGCGCCTGGGCCTGGGCTCCAGCTGAGCGTGTGCCCTGCGGCCAACCGCCATCTGTCTGTCACCCCATCGCCGGCACCCAGGGGTTGGAGGGGTGTGTATCCCCGTCTCTGCGTGCTGGGAATGGGGCTGCACCCCCCTCCCCCGCACTGCCTCCCTCCCCGTCCCAACCCCCCCCGCACCCCCATCCCCCTCACTGCATCCCTCCCTGTCCCAACCCCCCCGCACCCCAATCCCCCTCACTGCATCCCTCCCCCATCCCATCCCATCCCATCCTGCCCCCATCCCCCGTCACTGCATCCCTCCTTGTCCCCCCGCCCTCCCAACTACTCTCTCCCCATCCTAACCCCCCTGCTCCCCCATCTCCCTCACTGCATCCCTCCCCGTCCCATCCCGTCCTGCCCCCCACACCTACTCCTGCCCCGAGGCCCCACCCCTTTCTGAGGCCCCGCCCTCGCTCACTCCATCGCCCCTCCCTCCGTTAGGACCACACATTATCACAGCTGCAATGGGTCCATTAAAGGCCCACTCCTGAAGGTCAAATACCAATCCAGAGAGCACCATCACAGAAATGCACCTGTCCATATCCCTATATAATTAAATCTGTAGTAACTGACTCCCACACCTACATGCAGATACACACGGGTATTCACGTGTACACATCTAGCATGCACTGACACACATACTACCCCATTATTTATTATTACAATTGTTTAGTGCCTAGAGACCCCAACTCAGATCGGGGCTCCAGGGTGGTGGGTGCTGGACATACACAGAAACAGAGAGAGTCTGCAACAAAGAGTTGATAACGTAGCTAGACAAAGGTGGGGAGAAATGTCCGCTCCATCGGCTCCAACTGCGATTACTAATCAACTAGTTCGGTTTTCTGGCAACCACACAGGTACAGCATGCCTGGCAGCAACCCAAGCTCCAGCCTGGCAGACCTGGAAGGCCCATCGCTAGGGGGCAGAGGGTTGGTTAGTCCTCTTGCATCAGCAGATCCATGGCTTTTCCGCTGAGGCTGCCAGTGGGGAGGATAACTGGTTCCAGCTGTGTAGTGACACGGACACAGGATCATATGACCGGCATCTGGATCTGGTCTTCCTGGCTCTTAGAACGCTGGATCTGAACACTCCCGAATGCTGGTGCCTGAAATCAGGAGCCAAACCAAGTGTACCCAGAATTCCTGGTGCTTGGCAGGGGTGTTCAGCTGAGACTGAGCGTACGAATAAAGCAGCAAACTTACATCTGAACCCTGGGTTCATATCCAGGAGTTTGGTTAAGACCCAGCTTCTCACTTCAATAGAGCACATGTCTCATTGCTGAATGGGTCATGGGGGCCTCAGAACACCTAGGTTCTAAGAGTCTAAATTAGGACAACAAGATAGACCCGAGGGGATGTACGCCACCAGGCTGTGCTGTAGGGAGAGCTGATAGAGTAGCCAGCTGGCAGATGGGAGTTTGGGGCTTTCACTGGAGCCCAGGGATACCTCCTGGCATGCATGGCTTGGTCTGTTGAGTGCGTGGTCACTGGGTTGGTACTAGGGAGCTGTGAGATGTTGATTTCTATCTTCTTCTTCAGCTATCCCTCGATGCGAGGATGACGTCTGCCAAGGGGGTTCATTGGTGGGTTTTTCAGTGGCTGAGGAGCCCAATTCGTGCCCTGCAGATTTCCCCACAGAAGTGACAGGTGTAATCTTGGAGGAGATATCGTTGTTGGCTGGAGTGTTGTGCCCTTTCTTTCCTCCTTTGTCGCTTCTCTGTCTCCTGAGCACGTCTGTTCTCCTCAAAGTGGGCTGTGGCTTGGTGTATGGTGTGGTGCCACTGCGTTCTGTTCCGCTCCGAGACCTCCCAGTTTGTGGGTTCATGCCTCCCTTTTTAAGATGTACTTTCAGTATGTCTCTGAAATGCTTCCGCTGCCCTCCGCGAGCCCTTTTTCCCTGACTTAACTGAGAGAAAAGTACTTGCTTCGGGAGGCGAGTGTCAGGCATACGTACACAGTGGTCAGCCCAGCAGAGTTGGTGTTTCATGACCTGCGCTTCCATATTGCTGGTGTTGGCTGCAGAGAGAAAGCTGATGTTAGTGTGTCGGTCTTCCCAGCTGATCCCGAGAATCCTCCAGAGGCAGCGCTGCTGGAACCACTCCAGCTGCTTGAGATGTCGTCTGTAGGTTACCCAGATCTCACACTCATAGGGAAGGGTGGGGATGACAACTGCCTTGTAAACCAAGATCTTGGTACCTGTTTGTAGATCCCTATCACTGAAGACTTGTTTGAGTAGTCTTCCAAAAGATGTGCTGGCACAGCGAATCCTGTATTCAATTTCTGTGTCAATGCTGGCTGCTTGGGAGAGGTGGCTGCCAAGGTACAGAAAATGGTCCACATTTTCCAGGGGTTCTCCACTAACGGTGATTTGTGGAGTACAAAGAGTAGTTTGTTCATGTGAGGGCTGGTAGAGTACCTTGGTTTTCCCGATGTTGAGAGAGAGACTCAGGCTGCGATAGGCATCTGCAAAAAGATTTAGGGTGCTTTGCAGCTTGACTTGTGTGTGTGCAAGAATGACCCAGTCATCTGCATACTGAAGGACCCAATTCAGTATGGGATGCCATACTGAAGGACCCAATTCAGAAGTGATGCCAATTCTCATGATCTTAGAGTTTGTTTGGAGACATCGGAGATTGAGGAGTTGACCATCCATACGATACTCAATCCTGATTCCGTCAGGAAGGTGGTCACGGATGAGAATCAGGATCACGGCAATGTAAATGGAGAAGAGTGTTGGAGCAATGACAGCCCTGCTTGACACCTGTGCGAATGGTGAATGGTTCAGTCTCTGAGCTGTTGCACAGAATGGTGGCAGTCATCCCATCATAGAATAGTCTGATGATGGAAATGAATTTCTGTGGACAGCCAAACCTACACAGCACCTTCCATAGGGCATCACGATTGATAGAGTCAAACGCCTTGGTTAGGTCAATGAATGCCATGAACAGTTCCTGGTGTTGCTCTCTGCGCTTCTCCTGAATCTGTCGTGCCACGAAGATCATGTTGGTTGTGCCTCGGGATGGCCTGAAGCCACACTGTGATTCGGGGAGGAGTTCCTCGGCAAGGGGGAGGAGGCGGTTTAGTAGGATCCAGGCACGGATATCCCTGCGATGGAGAGGAGAGCAATACTTCTGTATTTCCTGCACAAAGATTTATCCCCTTTCTTGAATATTGTAACAATGTTGGCGTTCTTAAAGTCAGGTGGAATTTCTTCACAGGTCCAAATTTTGTCGAGGAGTTGGCAAAGTTTGTGCTGGAACATTGTTCCACCAGCTTTAAAAACCTCAGCTGGGATGCCGTCTGGGCCTGGAGCCTTGTGATGTTTTGTCTGGGTGATGGCATGCCAGATTTTCTCAGAAGATGGGGGGATCAGCAAGGTGTTCCATAGCTGAGCGTTGTGGAATAAACTTGATGGTGTCTTCAGAGATCGTGGATTCGCGGTTTAGTAGGCTCTCAAAGTGCTCCTTCCAGCATTGTTTAATGGCTGCATTGTCCTTGAGGAGGGTGTAGCCATCCTGAGAACGTAAAGGGGTTGGGCCTTTGGAGCTTGGTCCATATATAGCTTCTGTTGCTTTAAAGAAGCTTCTCGTGTCATCCTGGTCTACGAAACCCTGGACCTCAGAAGTCTTCTCTTGCCACCACTTGTTTTTGATGTCACGTGGCCGACTTTGGCTTTAAGCAGGTGATAGGCATCAGTTTTTGTTTGTTAGAGGAATAATTTTGCCAGTTACAAAATGCATTTCTTTTGTGTTGAATTAATGATAGGATTTCCTCATTGTTTTCATCAAACCAGTCTTAGTGCCGATGAGTGGAATACCCTGTGGTTTCAGCACATTCATTGTGAATGGTGTTTTTAAGTTGATCCCAGTGCTCTTAAATGTCAATGATGTTTTCAGGCAGATTAGAGAGTTTCTCAGGCAGATGTTGCTGGAATGTCTCACAGCTGGCTTGATCTTGAAGTGCTTTGACGTTGTACCGCTTTTGCTTAGTCTTTGGGTGTTTGTGGTGTGGTGGAGCAAGCTGCCAGGTACATGACTGACCTTACTAATCGATGGTCTGTCCAACAGTGGTCGGTACCTCTCATAGCTCATGTTATACGGACGTCGGTGTAGTCTCGGGCTCTGACTATAACATAGTCAAGGAGGTGCCAGTGTTTGGACCAAGGATGTTTCCAGGTGATCTTAAATCTGTGACTCTGCCTAAAGATGGTATTTGTGATGAGCAGGTCATGCTCCACACATTTGCTGAGGAGGAGAATACCATTGGGGTTTACATTCCCCACCCTTTCTTGGCCTATTGTGCCTCTCCAGAGTTGGAAATCCCGTCCGACTCTGGCACTGAAATCTCCTAGGGGGATGAGTTTGTTCTGCCTTAGGCGTGGTTGTGAGGACCGCATTGAGAGTTCTATAAAACTGCTCCTGATTGTCCTCTTCATCATCGAATGTTGGGCCATATGCGCTGATGACCGTGGCTTATTGGTGGTTGCTGAGCTTGAGTTGAAGAGTCATGAGACGCTCCTCGATCCCCACGGGAAGCTCCAAACGCTGACTGGCGATCTTATTGTTGATGGAAAAGCCAATCCCGCGACTGTGTCTCTCTTCAGTGACTTTCCTGTCCAAAAGAAGGTGTAGCCACCTCCATCCGCTTTTACTTTGCCCTCATCCGTCCGGCGGGTTTCACTAAGAGCTGCAATGTCAGCGTTGTCCCCCCTGGCCCCACCTGCTGCCCCCCCCATGCCTCCCCTGAGTGTGGGCTGGCCCCCCTTTGCTGCCCCCGTGCATCTCTCCCCTGAAGCTCCATGCTGCCTGCCTGCATTAACTGCCGCCGCAGGGTCCTAGTGCCCCCCTTCACTACTGCCAGGGCAGGCTGCCCTTCCCCCCCCAGACCCTTTCATTTTCTGGTGGGACCCTCCACCAGTACAGCCGCCCCCCCTGCCCGCAGTCACCGCTCTTGCCCCACGCTGGGCAAGGCACAGCCCCATCCCCCATCCCCAATGAGGCTACAGTGAGGGACAGCAGCAGGGGAGGAGGTGCACATGTGATGGCAGCCCCCCAGCATGGCACCCACCACAGGGGAGGCGAGGGGAATTCCTGGACCTGAGAGGCGCCCTAGGAGCACGTGCAGTGACAGTGGGGGGGTGAGTGTGCTGCCGGGTGGGGGAGAAGGGGGTCCCTACGCCAGAGCTCGCTGCTGCCGGCAGGGAGAGGGCTGGGAGGAGTCCTCCTCTCTGGCTCCAGTCCCAGGGCAGCCTGCCTGCACCCCAAACTCATCCCCAGCCCTGCCCCACCCCAGAGCCCACACCCCCAGCCAGAGCCCTCATCCCCCCGCACCCCAACCCTCTGTCCTAGCCCTGAGCCTCTCCAACACCCCAAACCCCTCATCTCCAACCCCAGCCAGAGCCCTCATCCCCATGCACCCTAACCCTCTGCCTCAGCCCTGAGTCCCCTCCCACACCCCAAACCCCTCATCCCCAGCCACACCCCAAATCCACCCCCAGCCTCACCCCACAGCCCTCACCCCTGCACCCCAAACTCCCTCCCAGAAACTGCACCCCCTCCCTCCGCACTCCCTCCCATCCCCAAACTCCCTCCCAGAGCCTACACCCTGCACCCCTCCTGCACCCCAATCCCCTGCCCCAGCCCAAGGCCTGCACCCCAGACCACCTCCCCCACCCAAACTCCCTCCCAGAGCCTTGGGCAGGTGGGGGGGCAGAGTTTGGGCAGGGGCAGGTTCTGGGCACCACCAAAATTTCTACAAACCTGCCACCCCTGCCGGCAAGAGCCGGTGCGCCATACTGGGGTGGACCGGCTTCCTTTAAACTGCTGCCAGAGCCCTGGGGTAGCGGCGGCGGGGCTCGGGTGGTGATTTAAAGGGCCCAGGGCTCCTGCTGCCACTACCGCCCCGGGCCCTTTAAATCGCCGCTGGAGCCCCACTGCCGCTATCTCAGGGCTCCGGGGACAATTTAAAGGGCCCGGGCCCTTTAAATAGCCCCCAGAGCCTGCCGGAGCCCTCGGGTAGCAGCGGCAGGGCTATGGTGGCTATTGAAAGGGTTCGGGGCTCCCGCTGCCTCTACCACCCTGGGCCCTTTAAATAGCCACCGGAGACCTGCCGCCCCCAGGGCTCCAGCAGCAGGGCTCCGGAGACGATTTAAAGGGCCCTGGAGGGTAGCGGCAGCCGGAGCCCCGGGCCCTTTAAATTGCCCCCTTTAAATCGCCCCCGAACCCCAGGGCTCCCAGACACCTCTGCAGCTGGGAGCTCAGGGGGTGATTTAAAGGGCTTGGGGCTCCCAGCTGCTGCTACCACAGCCCTAGCCCCGGGCCCTTTAAATCCTGATTTAAAGGGCCTGGGGATTTAAAGGCCCCACCTCTTCCGGTGGAGGCCACGCCCCTCCTCAGGACTCCGGAGTACTGGCAAGTCCTTTAAGTTACTTTCACCCCTGGACTAAAGACACCCAGATCACTGCTCCTGTCTTCCCCGCCACTCATCCATTGCCACAAGGCTTTGTGTGGGTCTGAGCCCTTTGGCAGAGGCCTGTGTGTGAAATTTTTTAACACAGGGAAACCGGTGCGCAAGCAGTAACCACACGAAACTTGACAGGAGGAAAACCCTGACCCAGTGGCAAGGAGATCCAAGACAACCAGGGGCCTCCTTCCTGCCGCAGCCTTCATCCGCCTTCACTGCCGCAGAGTACTAGAAGGTCCTCTATGTGCGCCCGATCCACCGTTGGGGATCTTGTGAAGTTTGGACTACGGTTAGTCAGGAGCCTCGCCTCAGGCCTGCTCGCCAAGGGGGACGCTACCAGGAGTATAAAAGCTCCGGCCAATGTAGCTCTGAGGGTCTTTGGCCCATGCAAGCCTCTCCACCACCACAAGGTTGCGGTGCATCAGAGAAGGTTGAGTTCTATAGCAGATATTAGATGGCAGTTGAGCTTTTGTAAACCTAAAGTGCTCCGCTCCCCCACCAGCCTCAGTGATAACCACTGTGTGAGTGGGTTACTCGACCCCACAGCAGAGGTTAAGGTTTCCAGCTTGCCGGAGTAACAAACCACAGCAGCAGTGGTGCTGAGGTTTCCACTGCCACGTGGCAAGGTTTCAGTGCTTAGTCTGACCAAAAAAACCCCTCAGAATCTGCATCAAAGCTGCCCTTTCTTTGCTGGCCTTCAGGGAGGGAATGGAATAAGGACATGGGAACCGGAGAGGGGAGAATCATGGCGAGAGAATTGGGAGAGGAGGGGGGCGGGGGGAGGGGAAGCGTTTTGCTCAGATCTAAACATTCCATTTGAGCCTCATTAGAACGGTGCCGCTCAGTTTGTCATTTATCTGACGTGACCCTGGAATCACAGCAGGGTAGGGCTGGGCAGGGCCCTGGAGAGAGCAGCAAATCCATCCGCGCAGGCTGAGGCGGGACCAGGTAAACCTGACCTAGCCCATCCCTGACAGATGTTTGTCCAACCTCCAATGACGGGGATTCCACCCACAACACTCCGCTTTCCTCTGACATTTGAAATGAGGATAGCGAGCAGAGAGCAAGGAAGAGCCGGTCTGCTTCAGATTAATGACACTGGGCCACGGGGTCACTTGTAAATTAACTCGGCTGCAGTGGAGCCCTGTCCGTTTATACCAACTATTTCTACCTGCGTCGTTCACCAGCTCCTGTTTTGATAGTGCTGTGCTACCTTCTGTATAAGGAAAAGGTTTTTACGTAATTGACACACTGGGAAATTCCCGGAACCGACCCACATTCCCAGCACTGGTTTTCCCCTCCTCCTTTGTCACGGGACAGGAGTGGGGGTGGTAAATCCAGCCTGCACACACACATAAAATCAAAATTGAAACCACATATTCAATAAAGGCTGGGCGCCGCACCATGCCTCTAGTCCTTGGAACACTGCTGCTGCTGTGTCCAGATCTAAGAGGGAGCCAAGCCTAATACTGGGAAATCCCTGCCTGCTTAACAGCCGCCCTCTTGCTGCCACCGGCCCCTGATCGCTGGAAGATGAAGGGCACGTCTATCGCTTCTTTCTTGCTGCTGGCACTGGCGGTGCCCTGGAATGTGGAAAACCGAGTCGAAGGTGAGCTGCTTTGAAGTAGAAAGAGCTGAAGGAAAGGCTGGGTTTCCTGGGATGGTGGGAAGGAACTGCAGTTGAAGTTGATTAATGGTACTGCTCTGCGGTGTTATTTCAGAAAGCAAAGATTCCTTCAAGGAAGGAACAGGTCCCGTGTCCTGGGTATGAGGCATAACCTGCCCAGCAAAGAAAGCCAAACAAGCCCGGGCTACAGTTTGTTTTCTGAGTCAGGTGAAGGAAAGAGAAAGTCTCAGGATTAGTCAGATACACAAACACCGAGCGTCAGAGCTACACGCAGAGTCAGACACACAGTGTATCAGATCTACACCCAGAGGCAGACAAAAAAAATGTTTAGACAAGGCTTGTAATGTTAAACAGAAACTTTAAAAAAAAGTAGCTGATAGATTGGCTAGAGCAGTGGCTTTCAAACTTTTTTTCTGGCGACCCAGTTGAAGAAAATTGTTGATGCCCACGACCCAACGGAGCTGGGGATGAGGGGTTTGGAGTGCAGGAGGGGGCTCAGGGCTGGGGTTGGGGTATGGGAGGGGGTGCAGGCTCTTGGATGGGGCTGGGGATGAGGGGTTTGGGGTGCAGGAGGTGGCTCTGGGTTGGGGGCTCAGGGCTGGGGTAGGGGGTTGGGGTGCAGGAGGGGCTCAGGACTGGGGTAGGGGGTTGGGGTATGGGAGGGGGTCAGGGCTCTGGAGTGGGGCCAAGGATGAGGGATTTGGGGTGCAGGAGGGGGCTCCAGTTTTGGTGGGGGCTCAGGGCTGGGGCAGGGGGTTGGGACGTGGACTTACCTCGGGTGGCTCCCGGTCAGCGGTGCAGCGGGAGTGCTAAGGCAGGCTTCCTGCCAGTTCTGGCACCGCAGACCGCGCTGAGCACCAGAAGCGGCCAGCAGAAGGTCCATCTCCTAGGTGGAGGCGTACAAGCGGCTCTGTGTGGGTCTCGCCCGCGTGCGCTGCCCCCCAGCTCCCAGTGGCCCCCCCGCCTAGGAGTCGGACCTGCTGCTGGCCGCTTCCGGGGCGCAGCACGGTGTCAGAACAGGTAGGGACTAGCCTGCCTTAGCTTGGCAGCCCCGCTGACGGGACTTTTAACGGCTCGGTGAGCAGTGCTGACCAGCCCCGCCGCAACCCAGTGCCTGACATTCCACGACCCAGTCCTGGGTCACGACCCGCAGTTTGAACACCACTGGGCTAGATATGCAGATCTACCCTAGGCAAGAATGGGTGTGCCTCTGGGTGCCTAGATAGCACGCACCTAGGCACACACGTAATTAGGGATAACTGGTCCTCTGGGCATTCAGTTGGCACAGTGGTGGGCACAGCCATGGTGCATGTGCACAGGCTCATGGTAAAGGCTTGTACTTGTGCATCCCAGGGGCTGAAAATGTGGCCCATTATCTGCATAAGAATATTACAGGACAGTAAGGTGATATGTGACATGGAGGCTGGTGACATCTGAATGTGGGTATGAGTCGAATCTATCTAACATACAAACATTAACATGGATTGAATGTGCACACACAGTCCTATAACTGCCTGCCTCTCTCCATGGTGGGAAACTCCGTTAGAAATGAATCAGGCTGAAGCCAATAGCGATCTATAGAAATGTAATAGGTTTGAAGAGGCAGAGTTCTCCGCTGGGTTCAAGGCTGGTTTCCTTGAGGAACCTTCTTGAAGAAGTGCGTTGCTACGTATCACACAACAAGGGTCATCAGAGACAGTCCTAACTCAACAGGAATGGAGCCTAAGCTTTTACCGGTGGCCCCCACAGAAGAGCTGGTATAGAGACTGAGAAATAACAGGACCCTCAGAATCCTTGGCTGCATATAATGATACATACTAGACTATTACTTTCGCTGTTCTTCTTAGGATGGCAAAATCTGTGTCCTGCTAGAAGTAGCAGGGATCTCTGTGATACTCCTCATAGAGGCATTTCAATAAAGGGTAATTTTATGGGCTCTAGCTAGGATTTAACAGGGAGGTTTATCTAAACCAGTGATTCTGAGCTATTCTCTTTTCCATCCCAAGACCCCCCGACCCAACTAATTGGGACCCCAGCTAGCAATAGGGCCTGCCCAAGGCAAGGTGGTCATGACCTCCAGGTTGGGAACCTATAGTCTGAACCACTCTACGGCGTTCTATAGCAGGGGTAGATTTCTCTACTCAATCAATAAGACAGTTCAAAAATCCTATAGAAAGGTTCTCATGTTCTATTGAATTCTGCAGAACTGTTCCATAAGGCTTTATCCAGTTCAGGTGGATGTGCTTTGAGTTTTGTCTTGCTTTAATTATTTTTAAACCTTCCATCGTCTTGATCTCCCTCTTTTCTCACGATGCAACTTCTGTCCTTCTTGCTTCCTTCTTGGCCATAATTGTGCTGCCCAGGGCCAGCTGGCAGTGGTAGAAGACTGTACTGTGTCTGACTTCCCTTGTGAAGTCTCCAGTCAAGATGTTTATAATCAGAGAGAGGAGCAAGCTGCCAAGTAGGGATGTGGGCCAGGGTAAGAACTTGTCCAAAGCTGGGAGATGTCAGAGCCAGGGTTTTTGCTTGGCCCGTTGCAGAGACGGGCCAGTATAGAATCAGATCCGCACTTTCCCCAAAGTTCACAGAAGGGGAAGGTTCAGATCTGGGGGGTGGGTCAGGCCTGTTTCTACTTATGATAAAAGAATGGCTCAGATTCTGGTCCCCCATTGCTCAGGGGGTGTATAAGGGCCGTGAAAGGCTACAGTGGCCCCAGAGAGGATTCCATTGGCACAGGGGATACGGGAGGGGGTCAGGGCTCTGGGCTGGAGGTGCAGGCTCTGGAGTGGGGCTGCGGATGAGGGGTTTGGGGTGCAGGAGGGGGCTCAGGGCTGGGGTAGGGGGTTGGGGTATGGGAGGGGGTCAGGGGTGGGGCTGGGGATGAGGGGCTTGGGGTGCAGGAGGGGGCTCTGGGTTGGGGGGCTCAGGACTGGGGTAGGGGTTGGGGTGCTGGAGAGGGTCAGGGTTCTGGGCTGGGGGTGCAAGCTCTGGGGTGGAGCTGGGGATGAGGGGGGTAGGGATGCAGGAAGGGGCTCCAGGGCTGGGGCAGGGGGTCAGGGCGCAGACTTTCCTCGGGTGGCTCCCGGTCAGCGGTGCAGCCGGGGTGCAGAGGCAGGCTTCCTGCCAGTTCTGGCACCGCTGACTGCGCTGCGCCCCGGAAGCGGCCAGCAGCAGGTCCAGCTCCTAGGCGGAGGTGCGCAAGTGGCTCTCCGTGGGTCTCACCCGCGTGCTCTGTCCCCCAGCTCCCAGTGGCCTCCCCGCCTAGGAGCCGGACCTGCTGCTGGCCACTTACAGACCCCAGCGGAGGGACCTGCCAGGAGCCGGCCCAGGAGGGGTTGGGAAGGGGTGGGGTTGTAGCACTTGGAATTGTGGGGGTCCTGGAGCAGCCCACTGGGTACTAACCCCTGGAGCAGGCATTATCCAGGCAGTTTAGCTTAAAGCCACCTTTCTTTCGCTTCTGTCGGCACAGCAGCTCCTGCGAGGCCCTGCACAGACCCCAGCTCAGTGGGAGTAACTGAGTATCAACACAAGTTTCAGAACAGCCCCGGTAATGACCTGCTGGCTGGGAAGAGGGGGGACAGATTAATCTATACTCTAGTGTCCCCGTGCCTCAGTGGGACCCAGCTGAGAATACCAGATTCAGGACAGACTGCTGAGCAATAGGACAGACTCACCCCAGACCGTTGGTTATTCTAGCATTAAATTACACCAAGCCAGTAGCCAAAGGGAACGTCTCTCTCACACCCCAGTACATCAAAACATCAACCATGCAGTCTCTTTTGGCATTCCAGTCCCCAGCTCGCCACCCAGCCACTGGACTTTATGATGAGTGGTTACTGAAAACCAATTTAATCAGATATCGGGTCCTTCCAATCCCAAGGGATCAGGACCTAGCCAGGTCAATGTATAACAGATCTTACCCAATAATCACGCGGATGCCAATCCTTTAGTAACCAAAAACTAAAGCGTTCATAATATAAAGAAAGAAAGAAAAACAGAGACTTATTGAATGGTTAAAGGAAACATATACATGCATGTGATTGCAAAGGCCTTATTTCAGGTTTGTAGCCATGATGGAATAAACTGCTAGTTTGCAAAAGTCTCTCTGGAATCATTCACACAGATTGGGGGTCATCAGTCCTTGTTAGACATCCAGTCCAGAGAAATGAAGCGGGAAATGAAAACAAAATAGAGATGTCTCGGGTGTCTTTTCATATCCTCTGCCATGTGCATGGAAAATTACTGTCCCAAACAAAGCCCCTGTTTGTGGAAAGGTACTGGCCCAAGATGGAGTCCAGGGTCACATGAGCATATCACATGTCCTTACATGGCTGGCTGACTCAGGGCTTGGCCATTGGCCCCCTTGGTGTCTGAGGCATCCTCAGGAGAGCTGTCTGGACAGGATGAGTTTCTTTTATAGCCCGTTGTGAGAGCTGAGTGTCCTTGATGGGCCATCAACATGGAGCTGTCTAGCCTTGATGTATATCTATTTGAGAGGTGTCACCCAGGACCAAACACATCTGAGATACAAATACATTCAGAACTTTAGCTATAAAGCTGATACATGGATTTAAACAGGATCCTCATACTTAGCAAATCATAACATTTCCATTGACACCTTACATGACATATTTTGCACAAGATTTGTCACAACTGTATAACCGTAGTAGCAATAATGATACAAATGGTCATCTTTGCTCGTACACCATCACCCCTAGAGCTAAACGCTGGGGTATATAGGCTGCAGAGTGCTTACGGAGCAAAGCTCAACCAACCAGGTATACTCTGTTGAGAGTAAACAGCCCAACCCCTTAGAGTCATGTCCCAATTCGAATCCCCTCGCCTCTCGCAATGCATACTTTACTCTCTGGGCATGCACTCAGGGTATGTATGCAGAGCAATTAAACAGCTGGCTCAGGCTGTGGGGCTGTAAAATTGCTGTGTAGATGTCCAGGCTCAGGATGGAGTCCGAGCTCTGGGACCCCACCAGGGGAAGGGTCCAAGGGCCTCAGCTCCAGTCCAAGCCAATTTTTAGCCCTGCAGCCCGAGCCTCAGTCGGCTGATCCAGGCCAGCCACAGGGTCTTTCATTCCACTGCAGACATACCTCATTGGCTACGGGTCAGACTCTGCCCTCCGCCCACCTTGCTCAGTGAGTAATCCTCTCGCTTGCCAAAGGTCACTCGCTGAGGTCGCAGAATGTGGTCCTTGATGTTGAAGGTCTGATGACTCTATTGCACTTACTACAGCAAATATTTGTATAACTTCCTTGAAATGGAAAAAAACCAGACACCCCAGCCTAGTCCGCTTAGTGCTGCTCATGAAGGAAGACTATTTGGCCTAGTCTGTAATTCATTAACTAATTCACAGGAACGAACAGAGAACTCAGGAAAAAAATACCATAAGGAAGTTATGGGGTGGAAGCAATGATTTAAATTGATCTAAAAGGAGCACGGAAGCCGTGCCAGTCCAAACAAGCTCCAACTCCAAGGCACACAGGAAAGAATGTAATGTTTGATTGTGCAACCCCTGTTTATGTTGGACGGCAAGTAGCCTCCGTGATGTCAATGGGCTCGCTTGCAGGAATAAAGTCTACCCAATGTGCGGAAGGACTGCACCACCGTATCGAGCAAGATGCTATTTTTGCAGAATGATGTTTTCAGTAACCATGTTTTAGAAAGGCTACCCGTGAGGTGTCTATGGCTATCATGTTACTATCTAAGCACGGGCAATAGTTATGAGAAAACTCATAGAAGGTCTCCAAAGGTGTTTCCTTTGCACCTTTCCCCAGCTTCCAGGAGGTGCTCGCTCGGGTAGGCGTGTAGTCAGAGTGGCACGAACACCTTCTCAGGCGAGCCACCCGAGTACAAGTCTGCCCAACCCCGGGGATATGTACTCGGCCGCCGCAGCCACACGGCTATTTTTAGCACGCTACCTGGAGCGGAGCCAGCGCCTGGACAGCTACCCCCTCGGGGAAGCACCGCAGACATACGCTCTATGGCGACAGGCACCTATGTAAAAACCCTACGTTAAGAGACAAGTGGGTGGACTTTATTTGTATGGGAGCCATTGCTGGGGAAAAGGCTATGTACAGGATGGGCCGCAATAGAGCAAGCTTACCTCATCCTGCCCCATCAATGATAGTGCCTCAGCCCTGACCTGTAGAGCCGCTCGTCCTCCGCGACCTTTGTGCTGAGAGTGCCAACAAAGGGGCCAATGAACGACCGCGGCAGCAGTTGCTTTTGTGACAAAGACTCGAGCCACTAGGAACTGGACTGAGACCCACTGATTTGTTTCACAAATGCCACCAAACAGACGCAGTGGGGGCGGTGATAGCTTTTATTGGACCAGCTTCTGTTGGTGCGAGAGACAAGCTTTGGAGCTTACACAGAGCTCTTCTGCAGGGCTGGGAAAGTGTCACAGCTAAATACAAGGCGGAACAGAGTGTTTAGCGTAAGTAGTTACCGCATATCTCAGGGGATCATTCAAGGTGAAGTGGCCCGTTAACACTACTCCAGTCAGAGGGAGGAAAAGGGGGAGGGGGAGAGGCTTGTTAGTGAGCTATAGATTGTTGTAATAATCCATAAATCCAGTGTCTCTATGCCAGGGGTGGGAAAACTATGGCCCGGGGGCTGCGTCTGGCCCGTCGGACCTTTTAATCCAACCCCTCAAGCTTCACTATCCCGCTCTGGCACTCCTGTCTGGGAGCGGGAGCGGGGGCTTGCCCCGCTTCGGCGCTCCAGCCAGGGAGTGGGGTCAGGGGCTTGTCCCGCTCCGTCCGCCCAGCTCTCCTGCATGATGCGCGTGAGGACACTTGCGTTACTCCAGCTGTCCAACCCAAACAGGCCTCATGCACCATCAGTGCCTGGAAGGTGCAAGCCCAGGTGCCAGCTACTTATTGGCTTAGGTGACTTTCCTGCCACCCATAGGCGACTCGATTGTGGGCTGTCGGGACCTACCTGGGAGGAGATTTCTGAGACCAGGGGGCTGGTGAATCTCAGTGAGTTCTTATGACTGGAAGCTGATGCCCGACAAATCCAGGCTAGAGAGAGGGCCCAGTTTTTTCACAGTGCATGCAATCTTGTAAAACAGCAATTTGATTTTGAAACAAACTTGTGTTGTCCCTGTTGGAACATGGCGTGTTAATTTCGTGAGCATTCATGGCCCGCCATAAAATTTCCATACCCAGATGTGGCCCTCAGGCCAAAAAGTTCGCCCACCCCTGCTCTATTTAGGCCAAGAGTTTTAGTGTCTCATTTAGTTCTGAATTTAAGCTCCCAGGCTAATCTTTTGAAAGTGCTGTGCAGGTTTCCTTTTAGGCTGAGGACACGCTATGTCTGACCTCATTGTGAGAAGTGTTCACACACAGGTGATGGGGTGTTTTTGTCCTTTATCATTTTCCTGTGTGAGTTCATTTGGGAGCGTGGTGATTGTCTGGTTTTACCCACATAGTTGCTATTGGGGCATTTAGCGACGATGCTGTTCAGATTTGAACTGCGGCTCCACAAGCAAGAGTCTCTGTGCATTTGCCATCCATCCCGAGCCCACTGGGGGCTTTTCTTTAAGGATGTCTCAAGAATCGTTTGTTTTCACATGCTTTTGCTGCTAGGGTCTGCCCCTACATTCTTACAGCACTCACTTAGCCCTGATGAGAACATGCTTGGAATTGTTTTCACTGATGCAGGGCACTTCCTTTTAAGGTTGCCAAATTTGAAAGCAGGCTTTTCCTTTCTCCATGCAGGAGAGCTCCTTTTGTTGCATCCAGAGCACAAGCTGATACTTATGTTGAATTTCTTTTTTTTTTTTTTTGCCTTAGGACAACCCAAAGCATCTGTGAAGTGCAAAAAATTATGCACTGAATTTTCACAAAAAAGAATACCCCAGAAGCTATTGAAGACCTATAGGGAGACAGAACCATCATGTCCTAAAGCCGCTATCATGTAAGTACTTTTCTACCATGTGGTCCTCTTCAGAATCGATTAATTTAATGTGCAACCCTGAAAATAAATGGGCCAAAATCCTGCAAAGGGCCTCATTTTGGTGCAAAACGCATTCTGGAAACTGCCCACAGGCCCCAGCTGGACTCAGGGCCCCGTTGTGCTAGGTGCTGTACACACACATAGTGAGGCAGGCCCTTCCCTGAAACAGTTCACAGGCTAAATACACAAGACAGACAAAGGGCAGAAGAAAGGAAAGATTGTGAGGACTGTTTTACAGATGGGGACCAAGGGACATTAAGGCCTTGTCCACACTTACAGTGCTGTTGCAGCACCACTGGAGCGCTTAGTGAAGACGCTGCCTACGTCGACAGGAGAGCTCCTCCCCTTCCCGGAGAGGTGGTAGCTATGTTGAAACGAGAAGCCCTCCCGTCGACAGTGCTGTCTACACCAGCAGTTATGTTGGTATCACTGCGTCGCTCAGGGGTGTGGATTTTCCCTGGGCAATGTAGTTACACTGACATGAATGGGTAGTGTGTAGACCAAGCCTAAGGGTTTTGGCCCAGGTTCTACAGGAAGCCTGTGGCAGAATCAGGACCTGAAGAGTAGACCTCTGCCTTAAGCACAAGTCCAGCCTTCCACTCTGGGAGCCCCCGGGGAACTCATTAATTCATTTTAAACAAACCTGACAATTGCTACATGTAGTTTTAATTTATAAGCACTTTACACAGTTACCAGAAATTCAGCCCTGGAGAAAAGGCTGGGGAAATATTTCACACCTTTTGAATAGTTTACTTAGCCTGGGCCAAATTCAGCCCTGGTTTTAAGTAGGTGCAACTCTCCAAATTTGTTACAGATTTGGGGCCAGATCCTCAGCTGATGTAAACTGGCATAGCTCTACTGACATGAGCGAGACTAGAGCATGATCGAGTGGATCGGGAACTAGGCTGGGAGTTATGAGTAGAGCTGCTCAGAAAGTATTTTGGCTCTCTTCCCCGCCCCCCAGGGAAAATGTGGATTTTTTGGATGAAAAATTGGAAATCAGAAATTTTTGGCAAAAGCCTTTCAGCTGAAAATATGAAATTCTTGATTTAAAAATGATACCTTGGTGCCTCATGGTAACTGTAGTTTGGGTGCTTCAAGCTCCAGAGCCACCCAGAGGATTCAGGGGGCCTGGGGCAAAGCAATTTCGGGGGCCCCTTCAATAAAAAAAAGGTGCAATACTATAGAATACTATATTCTCGTGGGGGCCCTGTGGGGCCCGGGGCCTGGGGCAAATTGCCCCAATTGCCCCCCCCCTCTGGGCGGCCCTGTCAAGGTCCCATTTTCCTCAATGACCTGGGCTCCCTGGATGGACTACATCTCCCATGTTGCACTATGGTCTCCCCCTCTTGATGCAACACGTCATAGAAGTCCCTGGTTGTAGTGCCTCATGGGAGATGTAGTCTAGCTGGGGAACCCAGCCCCAGGAGGTGGAGGGAAGGGGAATGAAGCAGTCAGGATACAACTCCCATGAGGCACCATGGCAGAATTTCCAAATCACAGCTTTTCCATTTTGGTTTCCAGCTGAAAAATTTGGGCATTCGTTTTTTTTTTTTTTTTTTTTCTGGACGAAAAGTCAAACATTTCCCAGGAAAGCGGACACTTTTTCTTAAAAAGTGCATTGAGTCAAAAACCTACCAGCTCTAGTCAGGAAAGCTGAGTTCTGTTCCCTGTCTGGCCAGTGACCTGCCTCTTTCCCCTCTCACTGTTTATCTGCTCTGTCTGTTAGACTGTAAACGTTCTGCGCCAGGGGCTGTCTCTAGTTATGTACACGTAGCACAACAGAGGCCTGAGCTCAGTAGTGGCCTGTAGGTGCTAAATAATAAATAACAATCTGGCGTCAGTGAGGCACAAACATGGAGCCCCATGATGCCATATTTGCAGCCACTTTACAGAGCAGAATTGTACTTTCAGTGTTAGTCTGGCCCTGCTCCCATTGCAGTGGGTGGCAAAATTCCCTTCGGTTTCTATGGGAACGGGATCCGACCCTATATGTGATTACACAGTCAGCCCCTCTTAACTTCATTACAGCATCCTCAGGTGAAAATCGGGTCAACTGCCCCATTTCAAAATAGTTACTTTAACAATGAACAGGAAAAAGAAAGTCTATCCTCAGGAAATTATTCATCACATCAAATCATGTCTCAAACATCAACTGATTAGATTTCTATCTCCTGCACACCAGAACATAGCTATATTTAACTTCCAGAAGTCATTGGGAAAATAGAATGTCTCTAGCTTCTGCCAAACTAGCATGAGCTTCCTCACGGCTGCTTTTATCCAGGCTTTGCATATCTCTTCCTTTCTGTTTCTTGTGATTGTTGCTGTTTCTGGTCTCTCCTCAGATTTGTCACTCAGAAGAATAAAGAGTTCTGTGCAGATCGAGAGGCGAGCTGGGTGAAGGAAGCAGTCCGACAGCTAAACCAAGCAAGTGCCCCTCTGAATCCGCCACTTTCAAGCACCGTCACTTCTGCAGTTGTGGAAGAAGGGGCAGGCGTTTTTCACAGATTCGTTGGCGATGCTGTCTCTACACCAACACAGCCCAGTGTTCCGGCCAATCCCATTCACGGGGCTGGCACACCAGGTTCACAAGCAGTACATGTTTCTGTTGTGAGGACGGAGGAGCCCAACGTATCCATATTGACTGTGCAAGAGGCCAAGAGGTCTTCTACAAAATCCTCCTCTGCATTACAAGAGACTGTTACTCCATCTACTATCCACCCTGAGCCTGTTGCCAATGGCAGCGAAGTTTCCATAAGATCTATTACAAAGCCAGCAGCTGACGTACCAGACAGCACTTCCAGCAGATTTCATTCAGTTCCCACCCCTGTCATGAAAAGCTCTGAGAGTTTCGTAGAATCTAGAAACAAGTCCACAGGATCTATCAGTCCAACAAATGATATACCTGGCACAGCTCCCAGCAGATTTAATTCAGATCCCACCCCTGTCATCAAAGGGTTTGAGAGTCCCATACGACCTACATACAATTCTGTAGGCTCTACTAGAAATCAAACAGCTGATGGACTTGCCAGTGCTCCCAGTAGACTTATTTCAGATGCTCCATCCATTGTAAATGGCCCTGTGATTGCCAAGTTATCACCTACGTTCCTGACAACACCTTCTCTTCTAGAATCTGTTCCCAGCAAGCCTGTTATAGGCCTTGCATCTATGGGGCAAGTGATTGAGAACTCTACCATGAAACCCACAGCTGTTCTAAAAGGAAGTGATGCCACCCAGGGATCCACTCCACACCCCACATCTCCTGGAGGAAAAAGTAGTTCTGTCAGTCCCAACGGCGGTGATGAAAGAGATGCTGTTAGTGACTCTACGGCTGATGCTCGCACAGGTAGCTACTTATCTCCTTTAGGAAAGAAAGATCCTCCTCGCTCTTTTCCTGAATCCGTTTCACCTACAGAAATGTCAGTCCTTTCCTTCAAAAGCTTCATGAAACCCACAGCTGTTCTAAAAGGAAGTGATGCCACCCAGGGATCCACTCCACACCCCACATCTCCTGGAGGAAAAAGTAGTTCTGTCAGTCCCAACAGTGATGATGAAAGAGATGCTGTTAGTGACTCTACGGCTGATGCTCGCACAGGTAGCTACTTATCTCCTTTAGGAAAGAAAGATCCTCCTCGCTCTTTTCCTGAATACGTTTCACCTACAGAAACGTCAGTCCTTTCCTTCAAAAGCTTCCCACTTCAGAACAGAGCACAGGGGCCTTCAGATGGTCCCTTGGTGTCCAGCATTTTGCCTGCATCCCGAACCCACATCCTCAGACTTGCTTTGCTGGCGAGCATTCTGGGTATTTGCAGTGCCGCCGTATGGATGTATATGTATGTAAAGGCCAAAGGCTGCCCTGGAGACTCAGCTAAAGAAATGGTACAAGGCTTGCTCTTTAATCAGCAGGGCTCTCGAACTAATGAATACGCTATGGAAGTCATCTGAATCCTTCATGGCACGGACTTGGGTTCCTACCGCTAGTAGGTGGACTCTAGGACATTACTCTAACTGGGAGCAGGGAGGCTAAACCTGGCACTAATCAGATTTATACTGGACTAAGCCAAAAAACAGTGCAAGGCAAATGGGCCAAGGACACTAAGGAAACTCACAGCTTCTGAGTGGAATGCCAAAAAACACCCAGGGAGCCAAGGGTGACGTTTTAGGAACGAGTTCCTTGTCTTTTATCTTGCATCATTATATGCAAAGGTAACAGCCGTTACAGAGCAGCTCAGCTGCTGGTTGCCATTCGGTGCCAAAGGCATGTTTTTGAACGGGTATTGGAATAGTTCCATTCGGGCACGATCCAGCTAAAAACCCAACCAAGCTGCTCTCAAGCTGAATGTGACGCCCCCTCGATCCTCTCCCTGCCTGAAGAGTGTGGTCCCAAACTTTGCATTTGTTTACCCCTCTGCTGCTTCACTCCCTGCACTTTGGGTCCCCATGTGGTGCCATTCTGTTCCGATTCTGTTTGAGTGATACCTGAGTTGTCACTCAACTGGTTGCTGGTTGTTCCAGGCTTCAAGGGCCAACCATGCCACTAACTGTTACCAGACCTAACCACTTGGAGTCCAGTTTTCCAATGTGGCTGCCTAAAGTTAGGCCTCTGGATCCAGATTTAGGCAGCTAAACCCCCACCTTAGGCAACTAAGAATCAGCACTTAGTAGGGTGACCAGATGTCCCGATTTTACAGGGACAGTCCCAATATTTGGGACTTTATCTTATATAGGTGCCTATTATCCCCCACCCCCGTCCCGATTTTTCACACTTGCTGTCTGGTCACTCTAGCACTTAGTGACCTAATTTTCACAGAATGTTGAGCACCTGCAACTTGACACCTGTGAAAAATCAGACAATGGTTGGCTAAAACAAGAATTAAGGTGTCTAACTATGGATTCAGGGGACTAACTTTAATCACCCACATTGAAAAACTGGACTCATTGCTAATCAAATCTCTCCTCCAGCTGTGGTCCCTGGACCTAACCAGTTCCTAGCACAGATGTGATGTTACAGAACAAAGACATACTGTTGTATATATAAAAAAGAGCCATTGTGATACCTGGAAACGGAAGAAGCCACCAGACACCAAACATCTAGTGATTTTTCTTTTCATGTGGGACCAACGTGGAGTCTGATTGGTGAGCCGTTCTGTTTGACAGTTACAAAAGACAATGAATGGGTAGTTTACTTTTAGAGCACTGAGTAACTACCAGTAATACATTTGGACTTAGGAGGATAGAAACTACTCTGCTGGAACAGACCAACGGTCCATCTAGTCTAGTATTTTGTCTCTGGCAGTGGCCAACACTGGCTGATTCAGAGGAAGGTGTAACACTCCTACACTAATGCACCTCTGTATCTATCTGTCCATACAATCATAGAATGTCATGGTTGGAAGGGACCTCAGGAGGTCATCTAGTCCAACCCCCTGCTCAAAGCAGGACCAATCCCCAGACAGATTTTTGCCCCAGATCCCTAAGTGGCCCCCTCAAGGATTGAACTCACAACCCTGGGTTTAGCAGGCCAATGCTCAAACCACTGAGCTATCCCTCCCTCGCAGGCTTATATATAGCATCTATCACCATGGTATTAATGCACTGTAAAGCTACTAGGCAACAGATTTTTATGCAAATGGTTATTGATTTTATACAGCTAGACATTACAGAATCTAAGTCCTGTGGGCCAAATCCTGAAGGTCCCTTACTAAATTTTTATTGTCCTCACTCAGGACAAATTTCCATTGACCCCAGTAGGACTTTTGCCTGGGTAAGAAATCGTCAGGATATGGGCCACTGTAGCAACACACACATATATATCACTAATCCAGTGCTGCGCTTATTGGCTTCAATGTGAACAGGATTGGACCTCCAAAATATAAAGGTGTGCATGGAAAAAAAAAAGGAAAACATGTATAACAAAACCTAAGACACATAAAATGCAGTTGCTTTATCTGACTAATACACTAAGTACATACAAACCGTAGAACAAGCTAACCACTGCTGATTCTGGACTCAACTTCTGGGAAAGAAAAGATAGACAAGGCATAGGTGCTGAGGTTACCCCAATTAGGAACCAGCAGATACACTGTATGGGAACTACTACTCTGAAACCTGTATGGGAACTCTGATCCAGAAGCTGGGCTGATGGGTTTCATCCCAACAATATTTGTTTTTGATTGAGATCCAGTTCCCTTCCCCTTGGGTGTTGGTTTTGTAGAGGGGGCTGGAGGTAACTTGGTACGAGGGATTCAGAGTGTGATCAGATATGGTGTATACTTGAGTTTTCTGTGTGAAATTCAGCCCTGTGCAGAGGGCCGGCACCCAATGACTAATGCATTATGTTAGCCTATTTGGAAGTACATAGGCCTTCATGCACGGGGGTGAATTTAGCCCTATGGGAATAGTAACCCATAGCTTGTCAGAATGATGTACAAAGGATAGTCCTTTAAATACAAAATTTAGCCTATTATTTTTATAGTACATATCTTTAGAAATGTAATGCAAATGCAGAGTGCAGGCGACTGATCTCCTAACCCGTCCCTTGTTAGTGAACGTTAGCAATGCCTGGGACTGATTGATGTCTTCAGTACAAAACTGTGTCCTCTTGGTGTTCTAGCAAGGAGGGTTCTAGCAATGATCATGGACTTCATCACAGAATAGCTGGAGTTCAATGCTGCAGGAAGGAGGACTGGTGACTGAGCAGCTATTGTCTTCCCTCTTCCCACTAAGCCAGTTCTGGACTAATGACCCAGGAGGCCGTTAAGGGGCACTTTGATGTTAGACCTGCAGACCTAAAACTGAAGTCTGGGCCACTGAAAGATCCCATGACACTTTTTGTGAGAGAAGGGGCTTTAGTTCCAGTGTCCTGGCCCAATGCCATCTCAGATAGTTAGAGTCTGCCCCCTACATTCCTCCTGCGGTTGTTTATAGACGGCATTCTTCTGCTCGAATGGCTATTCCTCCTTGCTTGATTGAAACTGTTATGGTGCCTTGCGGTGGGTGGCGAAAAGCTGGCGTGGGTGCAGTGACCCTTAGATGTGGTCTGCACAGGGCAGGAGCAACCCTAATGCCTCAAGCAGTAGGGTACTTGTGGAGCAGGTGGGGCATGGATGCCCTCCAGCACCGTGCTCCAGCCACTTGGCCCTGCCCCCTTATCCAGTCCACACTCACCCAAACAGAGTTGATTGCCCCTGGCTGTAATCAGTGTCATTTTTACGCTCAGGGCTGCAAGCATCCATATTATGTAGGATAAGGCAGCTAGGGAGTTCTTGGGACAGCTGACTGGCCAGTGTGTTGGTGGAACTTTGGAATTACTTTCAGCTAATCAGGGGCCAGTAATTTTTTTAAACAGTTGCAGTTTCTTAGCAAATGCAAGCTCACGTTGGGCCCAATCCGCCGCCACTGAAATCAGAGGCGAATTTTGCCATTGATTTTTACTGGTGCAGGTTTGGGCTTATTATTTCTTTAAAAAATCCTACACTATGGTCATGTTGGCAGAGTGCAGGAGGACTGACTGTCCAGGGTGGACCTTTGTTATATTGGGGTGATGTGGCTGGAAACAGTGGATTTCAATTGCTTGCTCTTTAAAGTGTTATTTAATTTAAAGCACAAGGCGAAAAGGATTGGCGCGTGCTAAGATGTAGTAGTATACCTGGTAAATGTATGGTATTCTGTTTTGTATTTTCATAAAAAAAAACAATAAAATTCTATGACAAAAGTCAATGTCTTCATCAAAGGCTGTAGTCAGATGAATAATTCATATCAAGGTCTCGAAGCAAATGCCAGAACTAAGGAGAAGTGAGTTGGACTTAGATAACATGGGTGAAATGGTGTCCCATTGCTGTTAATGGCAAAGCACCCATTGATTTCAATGGGGCTATGGTTGCACCCCATGTGTTTGCACTTTATGGACCACATGCTGCCCAAGATCTTTGCACAGAACGTGCTTTCTTGTGAGACACCAGCATTTCTGCTTCTGGCAAGGCAGAACTGAAGGTCGACGAACCATTTCTTCCCTCAGAAAAAGGTTCTGGCCCCATTCAGTTCCAGAAACGGGTAACAGTCCAAGGAAATTTTCATTTACCCAGACTGGTTGCCCAGTCCCTATTCTACAGCCAGGCAGGCCCTGGACCTCTACTTCGGTGTCACATTAATATCACCAAGGACTCATTTAGCATGAGTTTGCACTCGCCTGAAGGTGGATTATGCCGCAAAGCTTTGGCTTCCAGAAGGGTGGGCGCTCATCTGAACCTTTCGAGGTTCACTTCTCCTTCAGAAGAATGTGGTGCTAGGAGAGTGTAGACAAGCATTCCCCTGCCTCACCAGTGATTGTAATTCCTGGGCAAGGACTACAAACATGGCCGGCACCTTTGAGCTCAAGGGAAGGGCTGCACGGCTGCCTGCAGGGGAAATGCGCGTGTGTGGGGACGGGTCACATGCCCCTCCCCAATCGCCTGGGGCGGGGGGGGGGGGGGCAAGGGCGCTGCTAATGACTCTGCCCCTCGGTGCAGGAAGTTTTTTTATGAACAGAGATAGGGTGATTAAGATAACAAAAGGCTTGTCATTAAATTAAGGATCATTAGCATTCCCAGGCACTCCAGTTAAAAGACAGAAAACAAAGGGTAGGAATAAATGGCCCATTTTGAGAATGGAGAGAAGTAAATAGCCGTGTCCCCAGGAGTCTGTACTGGTCTGGGATCAATGCTGTTCAACGTATTCATAAATGATCTGCAAAAAGGGGTAAACAGTGAGGTGGCAAAGTTTGCAGATGATATAAGATTACTCAAGATAGTTAGCTAAGTCAAAACCAGAGAGCAAAGGGTTACAAAAGGATCCCACAAAACTGGGTGACTTGGCAAGGAAATGGCAGATGACATTCAATGTTACATGCAAAGTACTGCACGTGGCAAAATATAATCCCAACTATACATACAAAATGATGGTGCCTAAATTAGCTGTTACTCATCAAGAAAGAGATCTTGGACCCATTTTCAGTACCTTGGAAGCACTGTTTCCACAGTACTGCAAATGTATAAGCATTAGGGCTGTCAAGTGATTAAAAAATTAATCGTGATTAATCATTCTATTAAACAATAATAGAATACCATTTATTTAAATATTTTTGGATATTTTCTACATTTTCAAATATATTGATTTCAAATACAACACAGATTACAAAGTGTACAGTGCTCACTTTATATTTATTTTTGATTACAAATATTTGCACTGTAAAAAAGAAAAAAGAAATGGTACTTTTCAATTCACTTAATACAAGTACTGTAGTGCAATCTCTTTATCATGGAAGTTGAACTTACAAATGTAGAATTATGTGCAAAAAATAACTGCATTCAAAAATAAAACAATGTAAAACTTTAGAGCCTACAAGGCCACTCAGTCCTACTTCTTGTTCAGCCGATTGCTAGGACAAAGAAGT
The DNA here is from genome assembly GCF_028017835.1 of Emys orbicularis. NCBI lineage: Eukaryota > Metazoa > Chordata > Testudines > Emydidae > Emys > Emys orbicularis. Next base: position 37,034,403 of record NC_088696.1, read on the forward strand.
TTGTTTATATTTGCAGGCGATAATGCTGCCCGCTTCTTGTTTACAATCTCACCTGAAAGTGAGAACAGGCGTTCGCATGGCTGGTGTAGGGTGACCAGATAGCAAGTGTAAAAAAATCGGGACACCTTTTTTTTTGGGGCGGCGGGGGTGTGTGGGGGGGGAATAATTGTCTATATAAGACAAAGCCTCTAATATTGGGACCTTTGGTCACCCTAAGCCCAGGGCTCCCTAACACAGCTCAGCTGACTCAAGTCCCACTAACCCTGCGCTTAAACTGCGGCGCAGACTCACCCAAAGTGGCCACTGACTCTCCCGCCTGGCTTTATAACCACCCCCACCATGGGAGATAGTTGGGGGAGGCACATGGGAAACTGCCCCACATCGAGGCACCACCCGCCCCTGCTCTCGGCCGCGGACCCCTCGGTGCCCTCCCCGCCTCCGGCCGCTGCAGGTTGCAATCACCGGCCAAATGCCCTCGTTGGGTCACGGCTGCGTCGGGTGGGGCAACCGCGTGCGGGCAGTGTGGCGGGGGCTGGGGAGCTATTTACCCTGTTGGCGCATGTGGCGCCCAACACTGAACAGAACCCGCGTGCCTCAGGGAGCTGTCTGCACAGTGAATGGGGAGCGGAGCTACGCGGTCTGCGGGGCAGGGCGGTGCCGAGGCCCTCTCCAGCTGCCTGGAGCCAGGCGGCAGCCGCTCCCCCAGTAGCACTGCGCCGCCACTTTGGGGTGGGCTTCTCCCCCAGCTCGCAGCCGCACTGGCTCGCTGCACTTCCTGGGATGGCAAGACCCCGGGGCGGCGGTCTCCGCCGCTCTGTGCCGTGCATGGGGCCCCAACCCTAAGAGCCAGAGGGACCTGCCGGGGGGCAAGGTGGGGAGTCCTGGCGGTGCTTATCTGGGGTGGCTCCCGGGAAGCATCCAGCAGGTCCCTCTGGCTCCTAGGGTCGGGTCGGGTGGGTGGGTTGGGGGGGTGGAGGGCTCTCTGCCCACTGCCGGCGCCTGCAAGCCCTGCCCCCACAGTTCTGATTGGGCAGGAGGGAGCCGGTGCAGCACGCGGAGACCCCCTCCGCCTCTGTGCCTAGGGGTCGCCAGCACTGCAGGCTTCTGCCGGTAGGCGGGCCCCGGGAGCTGTCCAAGGAAGCGCCACCACGCCAGCCCCAGGACTTTGGCAGTGATGGTGAGCGGTCCCCGATATCGGAACAAAGGGCATCCCGACCGATGTGTGGTCGGGACGCAGGACAAACGTGTTAAAATCGGGTCTGTCCCGATAACATTGGGACGTCTTGTCACCCTAAGCTGGCGTCGCAAGATATTTACGTGCTAGATGCGCTAAAGATTCGTATGTCCCTTCATTCTTCAACCACCATTCCAGGGGACATGCGTCCATGCTGATGACGGGTTCTGCTCGATAACAATCCAAAGCAGAGCGGACCGACGCATGTTCATTTTCATCATCTGAGTCAGATGCCACCAGCAGAAGGTTGATTTTCTTTTTTGGTGGTTTGGGGTCTGTAGTTTCCACATTGGAGTGTTGCTCTTCTGAAAGCATGCGCCGCACCTCGTCCATCTCAGATTTTGGAAGGCACTTCAGATTCTTAAACCTTGGGTCGAGTGCTGTAGCTGTCTTTAGGAATCTCACATTGGTACCTTCTTTGCGTTTTGTCAAATCTGCAGTGAAAGTGCTCTTAAATCAAACAACATGTCCTGGGTCGTTATCTGAGACTGCCATAACATGAAATATATGGCAGAATGCAGGTAAATCAGAGCAGGAGACATACAATTGTCCCCCAAGGAGGTGAGTCACAAATTTAATTAACACATTTTTTTAACAAGCGTCATCAGCATGGAGTCATGTCCTCTGGAATGGTGGCCTGGGAAGATGGGAAGAATGGGAGGCCTAAGCAAGCTCTCCTGGTATCCCTCAGCAGACAAGCCAGGTTAGTCTGTGGAGAAGAGTCAGACTTGGAAGAGGAAGTCACTTGCATACTGTACCTGCACATGCTATTAGGGAAGGGGCAGAGGAGGGAGGGGAACACTCCATAAAAATAAAATAATCCAACTCATAACAGTTAGCACTTATATAGTGCTCTACATTGGGAACGTCAATGTATTTTGCTTAGGGTATGTCTACACTACAGGATTAATCCGAATTTATATCATTCGAATTTAGGAAACCGATTTTATAAATTCGAATGTATTCGGCCACACTAGGCACCATTAATTCGGTGGTGTGCGTCCAAGCTACCGTAGTAGCATCGATTTCCAGAGCGTTGCATTGTGGGTAGCCAATAACATCTAATTGCCAATAACATCGAATTGCGGCCACACTAACCTTAATTCGGATTAACAATACCGATTTTGACGCTACTCCTCTCGTCGAGGAGGAGTACAGAAATCGAATTAAAGGGCTCTTTAATTCGAATTAAATGGCTTCGTTGTGTGGACGGGTCAAGCGTTAATTCGAATTGAAGCAGCTAAATCCGAATTAAAGTCGTAGTGTAGACCAGGCCTAAGTGACTGCAATGGCTTTGTTTGCGGTGTGCTGCCCCTTTAAATCTCTAAGGACTCTGCTGTTTCCAGAGAGGGGCAGCTACTTCGCATGCAGCTCAGTGCAGATGGCCGGGGGACGCACGCACACTGTGTGTGCTCACACACACTTTACGTCTGTCCTTTACAATGTCTCATTCATCCAGGACAAAGCTCGGCCTGTCTGAAATGACCTTTTGGAGTTAACAGGACTGCACCGGGGTCAGGGCACTGAAAGACGTGGGCCCAGCAGCTAACTCCTGCATGTGTCCAAGCCAGGGCCGGCCCCCAACATTTTTGGCACCTGAGGCGGGGAGCTCAAATGACCCCGCCATGCCCCCTCGCGTGGGCCAAAACTTTGAAAGGTCTCAATTCTGCCTTCTTCCTGTTCTACTCCTCTCATGGTACTGCTCTGCTACCTACCCCAATAAAGGAGATCTAACAACTTAAAATGCCTTGTTCCAAAACTTTTAGTAACACTTAACTTTCATACGCCTGAACAGCAAATGTAACTTTTCTTGTCTGCATAGTAAACACTGGCATTTTTATCTGTTTGAGTAATCAAAGTGGTGCTTTCCGTGCCTTCTCGGTTGCAAAGATTTGAACTGCTTCCTGCTGAAGGTCCAGAGTCTGGGCCAGCTCATGCTCTATTGAGGTGGTTGCAAGGCCGACCAGCCTCTCCTGTGTCATTGTGGAGCGTAGATGTGTTTTTATTGACTTCAGCTTGGAGAAGCTGCGTTCTCCACTGTCAACTGTTACAGGAAACTGTCCACAGTCCTGGATCATCTAGACTTAAGGAACCAAACTCAGCAGCAGCTGTTTCTTGCACCTCCACCACACTCTTCTCTGATCGACACTTTTCTTCAGGAATGCACATGGTTACATCCATTTGAGATGGAGATATGGATGCTGCAGTAGCTGCCAGATCACCTGCACTCTGACTAACTGGAAGATCAGGCATTTCCTCACCACTCTCATCCTCACTGGGGCCAGAAGGCTCACTGTGAACATTTGTGTCTATGTATCTCAGGAGAGCTCCTTCCTGCTTAGTTACAAAAGCTTCCTTTGCTTGCTTTCTTCTTCTTCATGCTGCCCCAGAGGGGCGTTTTCTTCTTTCACATGTTCCAACCTGGAAATCCACTAGCCCCTCTGTCTCTCTTGTCTAGCCAGGCTCTGCCCACTTCCCCGAACAGCATTTTCAAGGCATTCAGAATAAATGCCCCGCGGATCGGGTTTCAATGAGTGTTTCAGTATCGCCAGTGTGTCCAACAGCAACTCCGCTTGCCAGGCACGGTCTGCACTTCGGTGTGAAGGGTGGGGTGAATGTTTCCCCCCGACGAGGACTCTATTGTTAAGCCACAAGGCTGTGGCAATAAGGAACCAGCATTTTTACCGAGCACTTCACATTGGGCTGGCTGCCCCCGTAGAACCGACCAGCGTCCTACCCTGGCCTGCACTCGCTCTTGTGCGAAACCTGGGCCAGCTTCGTGGCAGTTGGGTTTATTCGGCTTGTTCCGGGAACACAGAGGGGATCTGCCCATACGCTATAGATTGCAGGGGTCCCCTGGCAGAACTTCCCAAGCTCCTACCCAACCTACTGTCCTTCCCTTGGCGTCTCGTGTGACACTCACACTGCCCCTGCGAGCTGGACGGATGTCTGTGCATTCTCTTCCGGCGGCAGTGGAGGACATGGGGGATACTTCCCCTTTCTATGGGTTATCCCCAGTGCCTTGACCTTTTGTTCTCTGGCTTCACTAAACAGCCTAGAATCATTCCTTTTTTCATGCCGATTTTGTCCTCCAGAGAAGAATGATCTCCTCCTCCCACATGGTCCCACCTTGCCGTGACCTTCCTTGGGGAAAGGGTGATGAGCGCACAGCTGCTTTGGAGCCATGAGAAATGCTGCTCCCCCGAGGGGCCGAGCATTCTTCTTCCACGGCACTTCCTGTCCCCACCAGCTCAGGGAGCCAAAGACAGAACCTAGCCCTGTCACGTGGCAAGGCCAGAGAGAACCTCAGGTCCACTGAGACAGCCCTGTGACGGGCTAGACTTCCCATCTGTGTCCTACAAAACCCTTGGGCTGTTGGGATGGGGCTGTCTGAGTAAAAAGCCCCAAACCTTGGTATTCTCACCCAGTCTCTGAGGGTTTGCAATCGGACAGGGAGGGGGTAAGTGGCTGGACAGGAGATGCAGCTGGGACCTTAAACTCTACTGGATTCAGCATGAAAGGCCAGAAGAAAGTAACAGCTACTCCGGGAGGGAACGAGACCAGATTCTGCCCATGGGGAGCTGATGTCCTGTTTGGGACTCAGGATTTGGTTGTTGTGTGGGGAAGGGTTTTTATTGGGACGGAGAGGCCTTGTTTTTCTGGTTTGTGAAAGGAAAGGAAAGGAGCGCGAGGAGGAAGCCGACCTTGTGATGAGCCCCAGAAGGAACACGTGTTGAAAGCTAGTGTCAGGTCCTTGCACCCCTGTTCTGCTAGTGTCCCAGAACCGACCGTGCTGGTGTGCTCTCTGTCCCAATGGACCTCTTGGCTGAGTGGGAGCCTGAGAGAGAGGACACATGCAGAGCCGTTGCATAATGCGCAGTTGGAGCTGACCATACACGTGTTTACAAATTGCTCAGCTGTTGAGGTCTGGTTTCTGGGACCACGGCTTTGTGTGCCACCGGAAGTTGTCTGGGTCCTTTGTTCTTGCTCCTCAAAGCCTTTCCAGTTATGTAATATCCTGACTGGGCTCTGCCAGAGCTCTGTCATGGTTTCCAACATGGCTTTTGATTTATACATTAAAGCACCATCTACTTTCCTTGATGCTGGAGCTGGAAGCTTTGTGTGCTTTTCCCACCCACCACCTGCCGAGGAGAAAGCAGGGCAGCGCTGGGAGGACTGTGAAGGTAAACCTGTGGGGGAAGATAAGCAAGCCGGGGAATTCCTTTAGTGTAGCAGGGGAGTAAAGCACTGCGAAGGATCTGAGGGGAGATATCACAGCAGAGGAACGCCACAGCCAGCCCTGCCAGGCTACAGCACAGCTTTGAGCTGGGAAGCTGATCGCAGGGGAGAGATGGGGAAGCAGGGAAACTCACTAAGGTCCCGCAGGCCCAAGAAATTCCCAGAGCTCCGTACATTTGATAGAAAGAGCAGCTGTATGATGAGTGGAACTGGAGCAAGAGGGCTTCAGGAGGGACCCCGGGGGCTAAGGAATGCAAGCTGAGTCCAGCCAAAGGGAGAGTGGGAATATAGGAGATTCTAGGTGGGTGGGGAGAGGCAGAAAGCTGATCAAGAGAGAACTCAATAGGGGCCCAGTCACGCTAGGTGCTGAAGGCAGGACAGAGGCGTGAACCAGCGATGGCTGGGTTGTTCGGGGGTAATGCTAAGCCGGAGCACTGCCGAGCATGCTGGGCTCTCATTGGTGGCGGTAGGGGTGCAGGCCCCGACTACTTCTCAGGTTTGGGCCTCTGGATTCACTCTGTGGGTCTGGGAAAGAATCCCACAGCATGGCACCACTGGCCAGGTGCATTGTGGGTGTTACACCTTAATCTGAAGCAGCGCGTACTGGTCACTGCTGAAGGCAGGTTACTGGGCTAGAGGGATTCCCTGGTCTGATCTGCAGGGGAAGTTCCTGTGACCTTACTGTACCATAGGCCGTCAGTGGAATATAAGAGAGGAGGATGTGCTCCCTCACGCGATCGTGAGGAGCTTAGATAGGCTCGTCGCTTCACAGCAGTGACACACACACAGTACACCACACGTCAGCAGTGGTCAGTAGCTCCATTCATTAGCCAAGCAGCTCCCGAAAACAGAACAACGCTCTCATTGTCGCCTGTCCTCCTCCTCTACCCCCGGCAGTCTCTAGTGTGCATCGCCGCCCCTACTTGCCCTGCTCCAGCGCTGGCCCCAGGGTCACGCTTCCTCTCTTGGGGAATCTTCCAGGCCACCCACTAGCTCCAGAGTCCCCGAGAAAGGACTGGGCTGACAGGAGGTTTAAATCCTCAGGTGGACGTGACCGAACACTACTATTGGTCCTGCGTGAAAGCCTCCAGCAGAGATCCCTACCCAGGGGCAGCAAGTCTTTTGTGACCCTCTTGCTACATCAGGGCCAGCAAACTCTCCTGGGTCTCCAGGGTCTCCCGGATCCTCCCTCAGGTCATCGCTGTCCGCTTTGGACGCCATTCACATCCTCCGGGGGGGTCTCCGTTGCCGGGCGGGAGGCCGTAGTGATGCCAGGGCTGTCTTAGCCCTGTTCCTTGTCCGTGTACCGGGACACACAAGTGCGTACTGTGAACCAAGGGATGGTCAATTAACTGCAGTTTAGGCACTTATTGAATTGTCATGCTAATTGCTTTAGTGACTGGAAATGGCTTTCCAATTTGCTGGAAGCCAGGCTGCCTTGCTGCATAATGGCGTCTCCTAGTGGCCAGCTGGCAAACTGCACCTATACACAGTTCTTCAGTACTAATCGTGTAACCCAGGCTAAGCCTGGGTGTATGTGGTCTCAGGTAGAGCTACCATCGCAGGAGCGAGCCTAGGACTGCAGCTACGCTGGGGTGTCTGGGAAATTCCCCACTGCGGCAGAAGCAGCAGCACAGCTCCTTCAGGAGGACTTTGGGGAAGGGGTTGGAATGGGGGCAGGGAAGGGGTGGGAAGAGACGGGGCAGGGGCGGGACCTCATGGAAGGGGTGGAGTGGGGGCAGGGCCGGGGGCAGCGGGGGAGGGGGATGTGTGTCAGTGATGCGGCCCTCGGACCAATGAACTAGTCCTCATGTGGCCCTCGTGGTCATTTGAGTTTGAGACCCCTGGTCTACATAATACTTAGTCCTGCCATGAGGCAGGGGACTGGACTAGATGACCTCTTGAGGTCCTTTCCAGTTCTATGATTCTGTGATTCTATGTGCACCAACATGGAGGTGATGTGTGACACATCAGTTTTATATCGGTGCACATAACAAAATTCATGTGGTGGGGGTGGGGCTGAGGGGTTTGGAGTGGGGGAGGGGGCTCAGGGCTGGGGCAGAGGGTTGGGGTGCAGGGGTGTGAGGGCTCCGGCTGGGGGTGCAGGCTCTGGGGTGGGGCCGGGGATGAGGGTGCAGGAGGGTGCTCCGGGGCTACATCAGGGAGAGAGGATGCCCCCCAGCTCTCTCTCCCTGCAGCAGCACCTGGGCTGGGGGGGATAGGTGCCTCTATCCCGGCTGTGGCAGCTCCAGGACTGCGGCGCTAAATAGGCGGCTGCGCGGCCGTGCAGCTTAGAGGGAACTTGGCTTGTGAGGTGTCGTTTGAAAACGAAGAACTCGCTGCTCAGTGATATCATGGTGAAATGTGTGTAACACCATTGTGTGTAAAGTTAGGAACAGAAGCTGAAATCAGGACTGAAATGTGGTTACTAGACAAGTGTGGGGAGTGAACAAGCCTGTGTCTCAAAGACAAAGGACAAGCTGACGCCTCTAGCCGGGTGTCATCAAAGACGATGGCCAATCACCTGTCAAGTGGCCACTATTTGGTGAAGAAGAGGGCCAAACCCCCCCCAAGGTATTGCTCCCTATCGATCTCTCTTTCTTTTTCACCTAAGATGATGAAGGAAGCATCCATTTGACTTTGGGAAGAGATCTTGACCAGCCAGTAATAAAGATGAGGTACCAGAGCAGTGAGATCCCTGGTTTGTTCTGCTGGGGGAATTCCTAATTTCCCATGTGACCCACAGGTGCAGAGAGTGGGACTTGCTGACTACCAGTCAGTGTGCTGAGTTTTGTAAGGGAGCTGTGTTTCAACGCTCTCACTCCCTTCCCTTCTGCAGTGGACACACTCAGAGATTAGGATCCTCAAGTGCCCCCTGAATAAGGGGCACTTGAGGATCCTGGGGTGAATAAGGGGAACCAAAGTTGCTGCATTGCTGTTCAGGTTCTTACACTGCGCCCATCACCGTGGTATCTGAACACACACACATAGTGACTAATATCTTTCCAAGGGGGCGCCTCTCTGCACCATCCTGCCACAAGGGGAAAGACACGTTTTTAATGAGTTATTGATGTTGATTTCGCTGGAGTGCTGTGTGAGGGTATGTGGGGAGGCCAGGCTGCTGCAGGCCACCAGCTCCCTCATTCCAGACACTTGGGGCTAGACCCTTGGCTGATGTAAATCGATATAGCTCCACAGATTTCAATGGAACTACTCCTGCCTCCACCAGCTGAGGATTTGGCCTCTGCTCCTGTACCAAGGTTCCTACTTACCTGTTGCATATTGATAAGAAACCCCCAGGAGGAAGGCGGCCAGGAGAGCTGTCCTCAGGCTGATCATGGTGACTTTGAAGTGGGTTTCCTTCTGGTGTAGAACTGTTCCTTTCTTCCCCAGGAAGCGGTGAAGCACCCCTACCTGGCATTCTGCTTTAAACTGTTGGCGGTTCCACCTGCTTTGCCGGCCCCCTAATCCCGTGGGCAGCTCCTGTGGAGAAATGGCAGCCCCTCCTTGTGTGTGGAAGAAAACAGTGGAGAGATATTGTGGGGTGCAAAATGAGTGCAGAGGAGTGACTCCCATGGGGGGTGGGGGTAATCTGTGACTACACGCAGGATGGACCCGTAAGGAATAAATGGAGCGGCAATGGCAGTGAAGTAGTCACAGATGGGGAATACTTATCCCTGGCTCTGTTGAAGGATTGGACTAAATCGGGGTTCTCAAACTGGGGGTCAGGACCCCTCAGGGGATCGCGAGGTTATTACGTGGGGGGGGGGTCACGAGCTGTCAGCCTCCACCCCAAACCCCACTTTGCCGCCAGCATTTATAATGGTGTTAACTATATAAAAAGTGTTTTTAATTTATAAGGGGGGGGGCCACTCAGAGGCTTGCTGTGTGAAGGGGTCACCGGTACAAACGTTTGAGAACCACTGGGCTACATTCTGCGTCACCCTGTTTGAAGGTAGATGCCAGAGATGAGAAGTTGGAGGCCGGGCAGCATTTCACTGAGCTGTAGCTTCCATTCATCAAACACCTCTTTGGTAGGGGAGCCAGTTGCCCAGGGCACATGCATGTCGTGCCATGAGGAATTGCCCTTGATTGGGTGGTGGACTGCCCCCTACTGGCCTCATTGGTTCTACACGAGTGCAATGCGGTGCAGCACTGCCCCCTACAGCTGGAGCTGGGAGGTCGACAGAAAGGAGCCCCCTCGCCCACTCACAATGAGGCTTCCTGATTGTGGCTCTTTCAATGAATCAGCAAAGTGTAGCCCGACGAGCCGTTAATGCCAACCCGCGAGGAGCAGGAACAATCACAAACGCTTGCAGTGTAGCAATGAAGCTTTATTATATGTGCATCTGTTACAGCTTGTGGGTGTTCTTGCAAGGAAACTTACAGTCTGAAACACAATGTCTTTGGCTGTAGTGCACAGTGTGTCCTTCTGTAAGTGCACAGAGCTCGCTCACTCTCTCAGGACTGAGCTGTCTGTCTGTCAGTGCTGAAACAAGAACAGTCCAGTGAGGTATGTGGAATGAAGACAGGAAATGTGCAGAGACAACCGGAGGCAGTAGGGTCTGGCATGGCTCTGGAGTGGAGTGTTTATCTGTGGTTCTCAGAAAGTGAGGTTTGTTTCCTCTTTGCCTCCAAGACCCTGATTGCCCTCTTCACCCAAGGCTTTGAGGGGTCAGCACAGACCTCGCGGCCAGCAACCGTCTCCAACCTGCAAATGGAAAAGCAAGAGAGCTCATTAAAAAGGGCCACCTTTGTATTTTTATTTGCAAACATCTTGCCCTTCCCTTTCCTTGCATCAGTTTCCCACGCCCTTGTCTGTCTTGTCAATTTAGATTGTAATCTCTTTGGAGCAGGGACTTTACTTTATATACGTATCTACAGCACCTGGCGCATCGGGGCCCTGATCAAGACTGGGGACTTTACATGCAATTATAATACAAATTATAATTAATAAGTGCTATACCATCCATATAGATAGCTCATGCTCGTGAGTGTCGCTAGGCTATTTGTTTCAATAATACCCTGCAGCAAGATTAACGATACTTCTCACTTCTGGAGATTACCCAGTGTTACTCTCTTTATAAAGAAAACCGCCCATATACAAGAGTTTAACGGGACCCTGTGGTCTCTGTAACCTGATGTGACAGCTGGTATCTCAGGCTGACACCTTCTCTGGCTTGCCAGTGAGGTGCACTGTAACAGGGTAGGAGGACAATCAGCCCTGGAGGGAATAGTCTCTACTTACACAACAGCTGCTAAGTGACACTCGCGGGGGGTCCAGTAGAAATCCACCAGTTTAGCAAGCTGAATGGCTCCAGTCACGTAATTAAAGCAACATTCCACGGGAGTAGGTGATATGGCTGTGAAAGAGAGAGTTCGTTAATCCCAAAGCCATTGCATTAGAACTGACTGGTATTGGGATTTCTCAGGGGCTCTGTTCTCCCTTTTAGTCACCTCAGAAAAACTCCATTAAAACTGTGAAAAGTGTGTCTGACATTGTCTCCACAGGAGTGGGAATTCCCAAGCTAAGATGCAGTTAAAGTTTAAGAATCTCTGTCCATTTTGGCTACTGTATTGGAGACCTGAATCTGAAAGAACATGTTAAAGTTGATGGCAAAGCTGCGTATGGGAACACACCTGGGCCACCTGGTAGTTCACTGGCATCATTCTGAGACGCACGATGGTTACAATGAATTTCACAGCTACACTGGGTTTGAGCTCAGCTCTGGCCATGGTTCTCCAAAGGGGCTAATGATTTCAGGTGTCTCCAGTTTTGGGTGCACAACTCAAGATGCCTTCACGAGGCTGCTTTTCAGAAAGCGCTGAGCATCCACCATCTGAAAACTAGGCCCCTTGAAAATGTCTCCCTTTGTGTACCCAGAACTTCAGGTACCCAAACTGACTGGTCACTTTGGAAAATGTGGGTCAGATTCTCCTGATTCGAAACAGCCCAGCCTTTTACCACTTAAACTAAAGGGAAATCTCCATTAACTGTTAGCCCTATAGGACACATGACACACAGTTGAATAACACTAATTCCATCCTGTAGGGGGCAATGGTACAAATACACAGTAGCCAGTACATTAGAGTAATTAGAAACAAATTTGCTGAAATGTATTATTCTGGCTTTCCCTCCCTTTATTCTCTAGTATTTAAGGACACTTCCATGAAAACAGATTTTTGTTTCCTAAAAGCTTGCTCTCTGCTGCTACGTAACCCCCACCTGAAGTCAGAATCCTGTGTCTGTCGTGTCACAATTACTTGCCCTGGGAATGATCATAAGGTCACAAGAGGATTATGGCAATCAAATGGGGGACTAGCAGCAAGAGGAGATGAACCCTTAAACACAGATCCTATTTACATGCAAATCTAATTAATAAAAGAGGAAGGAATAAAATCTTAATGCCTTAAGTGGGTGCAATTTCCATTGACTCCATTGAGAGCTGGACCTGCTCAGTTCAGGGTTGCATTACGTCTGGTCTATTTTTCTCTACTATTATTCTCTCAGGTGGTTTCTAGAACCCTCCCAAAAACCTCTGCTGCAGGCCACCAGCTCCCTCATTCCAGACACTTGGGGCTAGAACCTTGGCTGGTGTAAATCGATATAGCTCCACCGATTTCAATGGAACTACTCCTGTCTACACCAGCTCAGGATCTGGCTTCTGCTCCTGTACCAAGGTTCCTACTTACCTGTTGCATATTGATAAGAAGCCCCCAGGAGGAAGGCGGCCAGGAGAGCTGTCCTCAGGCTGATCATGGTGACTTTGAAGTGGGTTTCCTTCTGGTGTAGAACTGTTCCTTTCTTCCCCAGGAAGCGGTGAAGTTAGAGCTTGGAGGCAAAGGCAGGCAATTTATTCTGTCTTTGCTGCCTTCACAAGCCACGTGTCAGCAGAGTTCAGGAGAAAAACCAACCCGGAAAGTGTGGCCAGTTTCCACAAACTGTGTTTGATTTTAACTCCTGAGAAAGGAAACCCTGAGAACAGCCCTGGAAACCAGAACACATCACTTCTGCATTCTGAGTAAAACAGCCAGTGGTCTGACAGCCTGGCTTCTGACAGCTTTGGCCACCACCTGGAGGGTGACCTCCACACACTCCCAGTCCTGGATTTCCCGCACAGAAAAGTGTATTCTGCACTGCCCAGCCCTTTTTTGGACAGATCAGCTATTTTAGCTCCATCGCCCCTTAAGGAAACCATATTGAGCAGTCTGCTACTTTAACTGGAGTTACCACCCAGCACAGTTTAACCATATAGCTGGTTTGGTTTTGATTAAAGAATAAAACCAGTTTATTTAACTCCAAAGAGAGAGATTTTAAGTGAGTGCAAGTACAAGGCATTGAAGCCAGAAATGGTTACAAGAGAAATACAGATAAAAAGCTTTCTAGTGCTAAAGCTTAAATTAGACTTGGTTCAAGATGAAATCTGTACCTCCTGCTACCAGCAACAGGGCTGATCACATTTCGCATCTCCGTTCACTGTGCAAACCTATACAATGGGTAGAAGGGTCTTTCTGACCTCAGCTGATGATCAGTTTATATCCTGGAGGATGAGGACTGATAGCAAGTATAATTTGGGTCCTCTCTTGTGTCACCGCAGATGCTAGGCTTAGCGGCTCAACAGTCTGATCCAAGTGCTTTTCAAACTCTGGATATCACCGTGATCCAAAAAACACTTTGTGGTAGGTCATCAGGTCATTAGAACAGGACATAAACTGCAGTGGGGAAGGCCAGGGAAGCAAGAGGCTGGGAGTGGGCTGGGAGATGATCTCTCTTATGGAAGGACCCTTGCAATGCCCAGGGGTTATCCCCTCCAGATACCGGACCAGGATTTAGGAACCATCAAAGGACAGTCCTGAGAATCCATCCCAGATTTTATGAGGAGCCCAGTGGTGGCTGGGACAAGAGTTTAAGAGTTAGGCCAGGTCTGCACTACAGACCTATATCGGTATCAGTACGTCGCTCAGGGGGGTGAAAAATCCACCCTCCTGAGCAACATAGTTATCCCGACCTAATGCCCGGGGCAGACACCTCTCGGGGAGGTGGATTAACTACGCGGACGGGAGAAGCGCTGTATGTGAAGATAAGCCCTTAGTGTGTGTAATAAAACCGTGGTGCTTAGCTCTGCCTAAGCCGGCCATACAAACACAAGTCCTGTGATTACAGACGTTGCTGCACCACAGCCTTTCCTCTCCTCTGCCTCCGCTTCTTCCTAGTTCTTCTAGCCGTGAAGTCGTGTGAGCCAGGGGACCTTGAAGACAAAATAGAAATCAGGAGCAAATCCTGAATTAAACCAGCGAATAGCATGCAAAGGTTTGTCTTCCTGTACTGGAGCTGTGGAGAGATGAGCTGGAAGAGGTTTCTTTGTTAACTTTGCAGCGAGCTTGCTCAGGAATGGAAGATTTGATATCGGGTGGTACATTGCAGCCAAATACAGTTACTTCATCATTGGCCAGAGCTGTGCATGCTTTTTGGAAGGTTTCCAAGGCAAAGAAGCCCAGTTTCTGCCAGACAGGAACCCTGTTGCTCCTGGCTTTCCCTAATGATCCAGGAAGGGCCGGGGTCTGAATTGCAGGCAGTGAGTCATGTCTCTAAAGCGTCCTGCAGATGAAGTTGTGGATGATGGTGACCTGGTTGTTGACCTCTGTAGGGGAACCTGATCCATGTGTCCTGGGAACCCTTCCCAAATGCAGGTGACCTTCCCAGAGAAGAAGGATGATAGCTTGGGCCTAGGTTCTGCTGCGGATTGCAGGCACTCACAGTTGATGTGAATAATAAGAATGTAATGAGTATTCATACCAAATAGAAAGCACATATATATATATATATATATATTCATTTCGAGGAGTCCGGTGTCACCTCAAAGATTTATGTGGGCATAAGATTTCATGGGTAAAAAAAACACTCCTTCAGATGCATGGAGTGAAAATTACAGGTACAGGCATAAATATACTGGCACACGAAGTGAAGGGAGTTACCTTACAAGTGGAGAACCAGTGATGACAAGGCCAGTGCAGTCAGGGTGGATGTGGTCCACTCCCAATAACTGATGAGGAGGTGTCAATACCAAGAGAGGGAAAATTGCTTTTGTAGTGAGCCAGCCACTCCTAGTCCCTATTCAAGCCCAAATGAATGGTGTTAAGTTAGCAAATGAATTGTAGCTCTGCAGTTTCTCTTTGAAGTCTGTTTTTGAAGTTTTTTTGTTGAAGGATGGCTACTTTTAAATCTGTTATTGAATGTCTAGGGAGACTGAAGTGGTCTCCTACTGGCTTTTGTATGCTACCATTCCTGATGTCTGATTTGTGTCCATTTATTCTTTTACGTAGAGACTGTCCGGTTTGGCCAATATACATGGCAGAGTGGCATTGCTGGCACATGATGGCATATATCACATTAGTAGATATGCAGGTGAATGAGCCCCTGATGGTGTGGCTGGGTCCTATGATGGTGTCGCTAGAGTAGATATGGGGACAGAGTAGGCAACAGGGTTTGTTACAGGGATTGGTTCCTGGGTTAGTGTTTCTGTGGTGTGGTGTGTAGTTGCTGGTGAGCATTTGCTTTAGGTTGGGGGGCTGTCTGTAAGCGAGGATTGGCCTGCCTCCCAAGGTCTGTGAGAATGAGGGATCGTTTTTCAGATAGGTTGAGATGGTTGATGATTTGCTGGAGAGGTTTTAGCTGGGGGCTGTACATGATGGGCAATGGTGTTCTGTTATTTTCTTGTTGGGCCTGTCCTGTAGTAGGTGACTTCTGGGTACCCGTCTCGCTCTGTCAATCTGTTTCCTCACTTCCCCAGGTGGGTATTGTAGTTTTAAGAAACCTTAATACAGATCTTGTAGGTGTTTGTCTCTGTCTGAGGGATTTGAGCAAATACAGTTGTATAGGGTTACCATTCGTCCGGATTCTCCCGGACATGTCCAGCTTTTTGAGTTTAAAAATAGCATTCGGGGGGAATTTGTAAATGTCCGGATTCTTCCCCCCCCCCCCCCCATGCAGAGCGCGGCACGGCTGACAGGGCAGCCAGCCGGATCGAGCCACTCGCACGAGGCTCCGGCAGCCAGAGCCCCTCCTCCGCTTCCCCCCTCCTCTCCCCTGCAGCTTCAGATCACTCCCCTCCTCGCTCTCCCCCCCCTCCCTGCATTCACAGATCGCCGACCATTCGCATCGGGCCTCCGGCAGTCTGGAGCTCCTCCCCCTGCTCCCCCTCCCCTGCTGCCCAGCACGCCACTCAGCGGCACTCTGCGAGGGCGGGAACCGGGCTATGCGCTCCGTGGGGGAGCGCGGCAGCGTGTCGGGGACCGCATGGAGCCCGACACGCTGTTCTGAGCGGCACGGTAAGGGGGCCAGGGGGTCGGAGAAGGGGCAGGGGGTTCTGGAGGGGGCAGTCAAGAGACAGGGAGCAGGGGGAGGGTTGGATGGGTCAGGAGTTCTGGGGGGGCTGTCAGGGGGCTGGGGTGTGAATAAGGTTTTGGGCAGTCAGGGGACAGGTAGGGGGTAGGGTCCTAGGGGGGCAGTTAGGATGGGGGGGGGTCTCAGGAGGGGGCAGTCAGGGGACAAGGAGCAGGGCGGTTGGGAGTTCTGGGGGGGGCTGTCAGAGGGCAGGGGTGGGGAGAGGGATCGGATCAGTCGGGGTCAGGGAGCAGGGGGATTTAGATGGGTTGGGAGTTCTGGGGAGGGGGTCTGTCAGGGGGCGGGGAGTGGTTGGATGGGGTGTGGGAGTCCCGGGGGTCTGTCAGGGGGTGGGGGTGTGGAGAAGGTTTTGGGCAGTCAGGGGACAGGTAGGGGGTAGCGTCCTAGGGGGGCAGTTAGGGGCAGGGGTCCCAGTAGGGGGCAGTCAGGGGACAAGGAGCGGGGGGAGGGGGTTGGGGGTTCTGAGGGGGGCAGTCAGGGGGCGGGAAGTGGGAGCGGCTAAGGCGGGGCTCCCACCGTCCTCTTTTTTGATTGTTGAAATATGGTAACCCTACAGTTGTATCTTAGGGCTTGGCTATAGACAAGGGATCATGTGATGTGTCCTGGATGGAAGCTGGAGGCATGTAGGTAAGAATAGTGGTCAGTAAGTTTCCGGTATAGGGTGGTGTGTATGTGACCATCACTTATTTGCACTGTAGTGTCCAGGAAGTGGATCTCTTGTGTGGACTGGTCCAGGCTAAGGTTGATGGTGGGGTGGAAATTCTTGAAATCCAAGTGGAATTCTTCAAGGGCCTCCTTCCCGTGGCTCCATATGGTGAAGTTGTCATCAATGTAGCGCAAGTAGAGGAGGGGCGCTAGCGGACGAGAGCTGAGGAAGCGTTGTTCCAAGTCAGCCATGAAAATGTTGGCATCCTGTGGGGCCACGTGGGTACCCATAGCAGTGCTGCTGACTTGAAGGTATAAGTTGTCCCCAAATCTGAAATAGTTGTGGGTGAGGACAAAGTCACAAAGCTCAGCCACCAGGTGTGCCGTGACCTCATCAGGGATACTGTTCCTGTCAGTCTTTAAGGTGCCACCGGGCTTCTTGTTGTTTTTGTGGATACAGACGAACACGGTTACCCCTCTGATATATTCATTTCATTCAGGATAAGCACAACCATTGCTCCCAGGAAGAATCAGACTGCTACCCCGACTGATCAGATCAAATAAAATGAAAAAGGAGGATTTGATTCCTAAATTAATATTTTCAAGTCAAGCACGTTCACCTACTATAATTATATTATACACAATAAGTTCACCTTCTTGAGCAGCTCTTTAAGGCATGTTTTGGTAGGGCCTACCAAGGTGGAGATGAGTGATCTCTTAGTCTGCAATATAGCCTCCGCATAAGTTTGGAGAAATCATTTATGTATCTGTCTGACTGTTTCAGACTAGCTGTCCAACACCGATGCTCAGTTTTCCATCCCCCTCTCTTCCTGGAAAACAAGGAAGGTCTGTGCAGGCAATGAGGAGCAAAAGCTAATTCAAGACCCTTGTGTCAAAGATAATGGCCAGTGTCTGATGACAATGATTCACAACTCCTTGTCATGTCGGTGGCTACAGCTGTCCTTGGGCATGGTTTGGAATTTAGTAGGTTTAAGCCAGGATTCTGACCTTCGTATTACCTGGAGATGCAGAGAGCTCTGAGCACTGCCTGAATGAGATAATGGCTTGTCCAAGACTGTGACTGGGTGGTGATGTCCACATCTAGTCCAAAGACAAAGGGCCAGAGTGTGACCGGCTGTGTGGGTTAGATCGCAGGTGGCCCGTGAAATTTATCAGGAGATAAGAGAGGAGGTGGATATGAGGATGAAGGTTGCATCTAAGACCACGTCAACATAGGAGAAAGAGCCTGTGTAGTCTAGGCTGTTCTAGGGACTGTCTATTCTAGGACTTGCGCTCAAGATGGATATCAGCTGCCCAACCTGCAATCGCTGCTACAGTCAGTCACCGGCTGAAACCTGGTGCAGGTTGTCAGGGAGATTTCCAATCCATCCTTCCATACACTAACTACATTACTCTGTGACAGACTATGCCCAGTTCTGTGAATGCCTTGCCAGCTCAGGGTGATGTTCAGATCCCTCTCCTGTAGGAAACACTGCATCCCAGGTGTGACCAAATGCACCCCTGTATTCACACCCTACACATCATTGTAAAAATCTGCCTTGTGAGCAGTGTTCCCTCTAATTTTTCCCAACCATGTGCGGATTGAATTTTGTTATGTGTGCCATCAGTTGCACACATACAAATGGGAAATGACTGCCTAGGAAGGAGTACTGCGGAAAGGGATTTGGGGGTCATAGTGGATCACAAGCTAAATATGAGTCAACAGTGTAATGCTGTTGCAAAAAAAGCAAACATCCTTCTGGGATGTATTAGCAGGAATATTGTAAGCAAGTCACGAGAAGTAATTCTGCTCTACTCCGCGCCGATTAGGCCTCAACTGGAGAATTTTGTCCAGTTGTGGGCGCCACATTTCAGGAAAGATTGGAGAAAGTCCAGAGAAGAGCAACAAAAATGATTAAACGTCTAGAAAACATGACCTCTGAGGGAAGATTGAAAAAAATTGGGTTTGTTTAGTCTGGAGAAGAGAAGACTGAGAGGGGACACAATAACAGTTGGTTTTCAAGTACATAAAAGGTTGTTACAAGGAGGAGGGAGAACAATTGTTCTTCTTCACCTGTGAGGATAGGACAAGAAGCAATGGGCTTAAATTGCAGCAAGGGCGGTTTAGGTTGGACATTAGGAAAAACTTCCCAATTGTCAGGGTGGTTAAGCACTGGAATAAATTGCCCAGGGAGGGTGTGGAATCTCCATCATTGGGGATTTTTAAGAGCAGGTTAGACAAACACCTGTCAGGGATGGTCTAGATAATACTTAGTCCTGCCATGAGGCAGGGGACTGGACTAGATGACCTCTCGAGGTCCCGTCCAGTTCTATGATTCTATGTGCACCAACATGGAGGTGACGTGTGACACATCCCCTTTATATCGGTGCACATAACAAAATTCATGTGGTGGGGGTGGGGCCGAGGGGTTCTCACTCCTTTCCTGTGCTGCAGTGGACACACTCAGAGACTAGGATCCTCAAGTGCCCCCTGAATAAGGGGAACCAGAGTTGCTGCATTACTGTTCAGGTTCTTACACTGCGCCCATCACCGTGGTATCTGAACACACAACCATAGTGAGGGGGGAGGGATAGCTCAGTGGTTTGAGCATTGGCCTGCTAAACCCAGGGTTGTGAGTTCAATCCTTGAAGGGGCCACTTAGGGATCTGCGGCAAAATCAGTACTTGGTCCTGCTAGTGAAGGCAGAGGGCTGGACTTGATGACCTTTCAGAGTCCCTTCCAGCTCTATGAGATAGGTATATCTCTCTCTCTCTATATATATATAATATCTTCTCAAGAGGGAGCCTCTCTGCACCATCCTGCCACAAGGCAAAAGACATGTTTTTAATGAGTTATCAATGTTGATTTAGCTGATTTCCTGTGTGAGGGTATGCGGGAAGGCCAGGCTGCCGATGTGCGCTTTGCATTTGCACTGCGATGCGGGGAGGTTTGTGGTGGGTCTTCGTTCCAACAGGAGAGAGGTCCACAGTTGCAGGCCGGCCCCTGAGAAAGCTCTGTCTCCTGCACACCTGACCACCACTCTTATTGTGGGCAGCTCCACTGAGCCTCAGGAGAGGAGTTGTGGGGGTGATCAGGGTCTCAGCATCAGGAGTTCCTGCAGGGGTCTTGGGCCCAAGCCAATCAGAGCTTTGGAAATAGGACAGAAGCCCAGATCCTCAAAGGTATTGTTAGGAATCCAAAAAACTTGGAAGCTCTGGGCCAGAGACCCTACACTTGGCCCTCAATTCTACAGGAAGTGAGGAAGGGATGAAGGCCAGGTCTTCTCGCCAGGATGGGATGCACTCCCCTAGCCACCCAGAGATGGTGCGACACTTTGTTATAGAACTGGACCCTCTAAGCACTCCGCCTCGGTGAGGGGTGCAGAGGAACTCCTCGACGGTGAGCTGATTGTAGGGTTTGTGGGGACACGTCCTAGAGCAGTGGTCACCTGCATGCTGCCTTTGAAATGCCTCCTTCTGCCTACGAGCACAATCTCTTTTTGATTTTAGCAGCTCTTCCTCCACCAATTATGGAGATTCCACCACCTCCCTAGGCAACTTGGCAGCTCTGGATAAGCGTTGTTCTCCCTGGGTTGCACAAGAACGTACAGATGCTTCACTGGGGGGGTGGGGCAGGAGCTGAGAGTTTATTTGCACCCTTTAACCTCTAGAAGCTTGAGAAAGTCCCTGCACTAGCTGAGGTTTCCTTTTCATCTGAACGGACCTCTGGAGAATTCTGCGGTGCACATGCACCAGGGGGAAAAAAAGAAACATCCTAATTCTGCAAACAGGGAAGGAGGAATTCAAGGGAAACGTGTTCTGCCTTGGTGAGAGCTGCTTGACCCTTAAATGCAGTGTGGAAAGGAAGGGGCCAGGGAGAATGTGCACACAGCACCATTGTTTCATCCCCTGTCCTGATTGAAACAAAGCAGGGAACAGATACAGATCTGTAGACACTTCCTTAGGAGGATACCTGCCAGGTCAGCACAGGGTCAGAAAGAGCCCAGCCCAAAATATGCAGGGGACAGAGCCTTAACCATTCAACTCCCTTCTACCTGGGTTTTACTCCTGCTTTCCCCTTCTCTCAGGAATGACTCTGAGTTTAATTCACCCCTGCCTACGAGGCGTTTAAACCCCACTGAGAGCCAGGACCTGGCTCAAGTAATAATAATACCTAGTAGATCTCACAGTGCTTTACAAAGGAGGTCAGTCTCCTAATCCCAATGTATACGTGGGGAAACTGAGGCACAGAGCGATGAAGTGATTTGCCCAGCCTCCTGGGGAATTAAATGGTACCTAGGCCTCATGCTGGCATTCTGCATTCTGAATTTCACCCTCTGTCCACCTCCTTTTGTCTGTCTGTCCCTCTGTCTTCTTTCTCACTGGGCACTCACCTGGGTCCCCAGCTGCTGCTGCTGTAGTTTGTGGCTCTCAAAGTGTTGTCATGTATTTTCAGAAAGATCTTATTGACCCTTATTTAAAACAGGGGTTGTCAACCCCCATGAGTTCAAAAACCATGAGCGTGGCTTGCAAATCATGACCTTTTACGAAATCATAGAAGTGGCCTTTCGGAAAATATCACGAGATTGGCAATCAAATCGCAAGAGTTGGCAACGCTGCGGAATCACATCCTATGCACTGCGGTTTCACAGCGTTTCCCCTGCAGCTCAGTAATCAGTCAACAGAAACCAACACAGGGAAACAAGCAGTCACACTCCTGACAACAAAATAAACGTATGGGAGCTTGTGAAAAACCTTTGTTCTTTAGATAATAATGGGCTAGGGCCCGGATCCACAAGACGAGTTAGGCGTTGTGACGCTGACTGTCCCAGCACCTACCTTTTAGGTGCTTAGAAGATCACTGCAATTCACAAACCGTGCGCTAGGAGGGGGTTCACAGCGGGGAATCACTAGCACAGGTGCCTCCCTGCAGGCTGGATTTAGGTGCTGATCTCCATGAGAGGGGTGGGACTTAGCACACACCCCACTGGTCATCATCTCCCATTGGCTAGCTTAGGCAGCCCTTCGATCCCATTGATTGCAATGGCAGTTAGGAGCCTGAACACCTTGGAGCTTCTGGGCCAATGTCCCTTTTCCCAGTGAGATGCTACAGGAGTTTATCCCCGTCTTCCTTCCATGCTGGAGTGTTCTCTAGGAACAAACACCCTGTTAACATGTGCCCTGTGACAAGGTCTACCAGGCCTTTGTGGCTTCCTACAGGAGGCCCCGGGGCCCTACTATACCCCCCTACCCCCAGGAAGGAGCAGCGAAGGTGAGTTCTCCAGGCCTGCCTAGAGAGGCCTTACGGAAGCAGCCAATCAGAGCCCAGCAGGCTCCGATAAAAGGCATGGCAGGACCTTAGCAGGTCAGTTCCTGGCTGGGACCAGAGGTTATAAGGAAGGGAGCATCTCTCTGGCCAAAGGAGCTCAAGGGACAACCAGAGCTTGGCTCTAGCTGCATTTCTTAAGCTGGGAGAGAAAGACCCTGAGAATGTGACCCCTAAAGTCGGGGGTGGCGAAAAAGGGGCCAGATGGGAAGAGGCCCAGGGAATTAGCAGCAATGAATTGAAGTGAGAGGTATGGGGCAGCTGCGGATAGGCTCCCTGGGTTTGAACCCAGAGTAGTGGGATGTATTAGCAGGAGTGTTGTAAGCAAGACACAAGAAGTAATTCTGCTCTACTCCGAGCTGATTAGGCCTCAACTGGAGTATTGCGTCCAGTTCTGGGCACCACATTTCAGGAAAGATTTGGAGAAAGTCCAGAGAAAAGCAACAAAAATGATTAAAGGTCTAGAAAACATGACCTATGAGGGAAGATTTAAAAAATTGGGTTTATTTAGTCTGGACAAGAGAAGACTGAGAGGGGACATGATAACATGTTCCCCCACGGCCACCGACAACGTGGTGTAAGCCCTGAGAAATGGACAAGGCTCATCTGGAAGCCTGAGAGAAGGGCTGAGTTTAAAGGGCCCAGAGGTGAAGACCCTGATGAGGGCAGATAGACAGTTCTTGGTGGACTCTGCCATTTTGACTGAGCGACCTGCCCGGAGGGTTGAGCCACTGAAGACCTGCCAACTGAGGTTGACAACCTAGAGGGGGCACCAAGAGTGGGGAAAACACTTTGGTCCCACACAACAGCAGGAGGCGATAAAGAGATGAGCACCCCCCTTACATGCCCCTGAATAACAGCCTCAGACCGTTCAGGGTTTCCATTTGGTGTGGAGAAAACCCCACACTTTAATCTTTTACACTTCCTTGTTGCAATTTTTTTTCTGCTTTGTACACTTGCACAGGCCTGATTAAGTCCATTCGCACTCCCATTGACTCCTGTGGGACTAATTACACTCTTCAAGTGAGGACTTACAAGCTGAAGGCCCTTGGGCCTGGATCCTCAGAGCTATTTAGGTGCCTAACTCCCATAGACTTCAGTGGGAGTTAACTGCCTAAATACCTTTGAGGATATTGGCCTTGCTGAATATTGGGTCTAAAACTTGCAGCCCTCTGGGGAAATGCCTGCCGATGTCAGCTGGAGTCATTGAGAGTCTCGTCAGAGTAAGGGCTGAAAGATTTGACCCCCATATATTTTAAACAAGGGTCAACTCCCTGAGACTGCAGAGTTGGGACAGGGGGCAGAGTTTGGCTGGGAGTGTATCAGTCACACTTCTATTCATCGCTCTGGTTATTCCTCCTTTGTTTGCAGCAGTGAGCAAGGTGCTTTCCAGCCACAAGAGAAGGGATGGTCCCTGCCCCAAGGAGCTCACAGGCTAAGGCTGGCCAGATAGACAAAGGTCAGGGAAGTAAACAACAGATGGGATTTTCTACACAGATTAACCAGACTTGCTGAAAGGAAAAGTGGTCTTTCACAGGGCTAAGTGATTAGAACAGCATCTGTTTCTGACTCACTGTTATGTCTAGGCAGCCTGTTCTCCTTTCCTTGGTGTGGGGAAGAGAATTTCTTGGGCTGGAACCTGATCTCATTTAAACAGATATAAATCCAGAGCAGCCCTATTGAGTCCATGTAAATGAGACCAGAAATCCCTTAGCATTACTTGATATCGCGAACATCGCTCTGAATTCTGCTCTCGCTTCTACCTGTGTAGCCCCAGTGAAGCTAATGGGGAGTTGCCTGGCTAACTGAGAGCAGAATTTTCCTTGGTGTTTGCATATAGATTGTTCATGAAACACTACAACAGATTGTCTTGCATCCGGCAGCGATGGCCAAGAAGGAGAAATTATGTTTGAAAGTGAAGTTGGTTCAAGGCTCTTCGATCCGTCCCTCTCTGTATTTGCCCATTATTCCATGTGCTGCCTGCACTCGCTGGGGACCTTGTATCTCTTCGCTGTAGGTTACCCCCAATATGGCCGGGCAGGGAATCGACACACACACATCAAGCTGAAGAACTCTCCCTCCAAAAAAGAGAGTTTAGATGCTCACCTGATACTTCTCCCAACCTTCCCAGAATTTCCTTCTTCCTCCCTCTGTCATTTCATAGAAACGTAGGACTGGAAGGGACCTCGAGAGGTCATCTAGTCCAGTCCCCTGCACTCATGGCAGGACTAAGTATTATGTAGACCAGGGGTCTCAAACTCAAATGACCACGAGAGCTGCATGAGGACTAGTGCATTGGCCTGAGGGCTGCATCACTGACACCCACTCCTTGCTGCCCCCGGCCCCGCCCCCACTCCACCCCTTCCATGAGGCCCCACCTCTTCCCTGCCCCCATTCCAACCCCTTCCCTGAAGTCCTCACCCCAACTCTGCCCCCTCTCTGCCCCCAGGCGGTGCAGGAGGGGTGCGGGGTGTGATGGGGGCTCAGGGCAGGGAGTTGAGGTGCAGGAGGTGTGCAGCAGGGGGCTCAGGGCAGGGAATTGGGGTGTGGGGTGCAGGAGGGGTGTGGGGTGCGGCAGGGGGTCAGGGTGCAGGGTGCGGCAGGGGGCTCAAGGCAGGGAGTTGGGGTGCAGGAGAGGTGAGAGGTGCAGCAGGGGGTTGGGGTGCAGGGTGTGGCAGGGGGCACAGGACAGGGGGTTGGGGTGCAGGAGGGGTGTGTGGGATGTGGCAGGGGGCTCCAGACAGGGGGTTGGGGTGCAGGAGGGGTGCGGGGTGTGATGGGGGCTCAGGGCAGGGAGTTGAGGTGCAGGAGGTGTGCAGCAGGGGGCTCAGGGCAGGGAGTTGGGGTGCAGGAGAGGTGAGAGGTGCAGCAGGGGGTTGGGGTGCAGGGTGTGGCAGGGGGCTCAGGACAGGGGGTTGGGGTGCAGGAGGGGTGTGTGGGATGTGGCAGGGGGCTCCAGACAGGGGGTTGGGGTGCAGGAGGGGTGCGGGGTGTGATGGGGGCTCAGGGCAGGGAGTTGAGGTGCAGGAGGTGTGCAGCAGGGGGCTCAGGGCAGGGAATTGGGGTGTGGGGTGCAGGAGGGGTGCGGGGTGCGGCAGGGGGTCAGGGTGCAGGGTGTGGCAGGGGGCTCAGGACAGGGAGTTGGGGTGCGGGAGGGTGTGGGATGTGGCAGGGGGCTCCAGACAGGGGATTGGGGTGCGGGCTCCGGCCTGGCGCCGCTTACCTAGAGCGACTCCAGGGTGGCAGCACCTCACTGAAGAGAGAGGCTCAGGACTAGGGCAGAAGGGCAGGGGAAGGGCAGCCTGCCCTGGCCCTAGGGAAGAGGGATACTAGGACCTGCCGGAAGCCGGCAGCCTGCAGAGCGGAGCGGATTCAACGTGTGCTGCAGGCTCCAGGCTCCGGGGCAGTGAGGAGGCAGCAAGTGGGTGCCGGGAGACACTCCGGGGGGGGCACGTGGGGGTGCCCCAAACATTGGGGAGCAGCGCACGGGGAGCTTAACAGGCACAGAAAATAACTTGGGGGGGCGGGGGTGAGGGGAGTTTGGCAGCGACAGGAAGTAACGGGGGGGGGGGGGGGCGCGTGGGGAGCTCCACGGGCCACAGGGAAGAGCTCCGCGGCGTGTTTGAGACCCCTGATGTAGATCATCCCTGACAGGTGTGTGTCTAACCTGCTCTTAAAAACCTCCAATGATGGACATTCCACAGCCTCCCTAGGCAATTTATCCCAGTGCTTAACCACCCTGACAGGTAGGAAGTTTTTCCTAATGTCCAACCTAAACCGCCCTTGCTGCAATTTAATTTCGTAAAAAGCCACGCTCATGGTTTTTGAACTCATGGGGGCTGACAACCCCTGTTTTAAATAAGGGTCAATAAGTTCTTTCCGAAAATACATGACAACACTTTGAGAGCCACAAACTACAGCAGCAGCAGCTGGGGACCCAGGTGAGTGCCCAGTCAGAAAGAAGACAGAGGGACAGACAGACAAAAGGAGGTGGACAGAGGGTGAAATTCAGAATGCAGAATGCCAGCATGAGGCCTAGGTACCATTTAATTCCCCAGGAAGCTGGGCAAATCACTTCATCCCTCCGTGCCTCAGTTTCCCCATGTATACATTGGGATTAGGAGACTGACCTCCTTTGTAAAGCACTGTGAGATCTACTAGGTATTGTTATTACTTGAGCCAGGTCCTGGCTCAGTGGGGTTTAAACGCCTCGTAGGCAGGGGTGAATTAAACTCAGAGTCATTCCTGAGAGAAGGGGAAAGCAGGAGTAAAACCCAGGTAGAAGGGAGTTGAATGGTTAAGGCTCTGTCCTCTGCATATTTTGGGCTGGGATCTTTCTGATCCTGTGCTGACCTGGCAGGTATCCTCCTAAGGAAGTGTCTAGAGATCTGTATCTGTTCCCTGCTTTGTTTCAATCAGGACAGGGGATGAAACAATGGTGCTGTGTGCACATTCTCCCTGGCCCCTTCCTTTCCACACTGCTTTTAAGGGTCAAGCAGCTCTCACCAAGGCAGAACACGTTTCCCTTGAATTCCTCCTTCCCTATTTGCAGAATCAGGATGTTTCTTTTTTCCCCCATGGTGCATGTGCACCGCAGAATTCTCCAGAGGTCCGTTCAGATGAAAAGGAAACCTCAGCTAGTGCAGGGACTTTCTCAAGCTTCTAGAGATTAAAGGTTGCAAATAAACTCTCAGCTCCTGCCCCGCCCCCCCAATGAAGAATCTGTACGTTCTTGTGCAACTCAGGGAGAACAACGCTTATCCAGAGCTGCCAAGTTGCTTAACTGCATGGCAATGCTACAGCAGGAGAATCTTGGGAGTGTGCTGGTGGTGGGGAGGGAGAGTGGGGCCTGCTTCTGAGGGTCAATGGGCCAGATCCTCAGCTAGTGTAAACTGAGGTAGCTCTGTGGGCGTCAAGGGAGCTACACAGATTTACACCAGCAGAGGATCTGGCCCAAGGAGACCTGTTTATTCCCCAAGTCATCTCACACCTCCCCTTCTACAGCCAAAATAGCCCCTGCCTCAATCTGTCCTGGGTTGATGGACGTTCTTGCTGTCCATGGGTCTGGGGCAGGCGTCAGTTCTCACATCATGGACCTCTCCATAGCACGCAGGAGGGTCTGTCACGACGTGGCCTGAGGGAGGTGAGCTTGGATCCAAGGAATCACTGGAATACAGTTTGAATTGTTCCTTGAAGGCCAGGGGTAGCGAAGGGAACCTGCACCTCGGCCACTAGACCCATCCCGGGCTGAGTCCCAAAAGGCTCCGTTCTCTCCGTGACGCTATTCAATATTTCCACAAGATTCCGTAGCTCAGTTGCCAGCACGAGGCCGATGCTACACAACTCCATTGTGCTTCACAATCTAAGGTAACACCACAGGCATCCAGCCAGCGCAGCAACTGACCGATAGCCGCACAGCCAGAGGAAGAACTGCTAAAATCAAACAGAGATTGTGCTCGTAGGCAGAAGGAGGCATTTCAAAGGCGCTGCAGCATGCAGGTGACCACTGCTCTAGGACGTGTCCCCACAAACCCTACAATCAGCTCACCGTCGAGGAGTTCCTCTGCACCCCTCACCGAGGCGGAGTGCTTAGAGGGTCCAGTTCTATAACAAAGTGTCGCACCATCTCTGGGTGGCTAGGGGAGTGCATCCCATCCTGGCGAGAAGACCTGGCCTTCATCCCCTCCTCACTTCCTGTAGAATTGAGGGCCAAGTGTAGGGTCTCTGGCCCAGAGCTTCCAAGTTTTTTGGATTCCTAACAATACCTTTGAGGATCTGGGCTTCTGTCCTATTTCCAAAGCTCTGATTGGCTTGGGCCCAAGACCCCTGCAGGAACTCCTGATGCTGAGACCCTGATCACCCCCACAACTCCTCTCCTGAGGCTCAGTGGAGCTGCCCACAATAGGAGTGGTGGTCAGGTGTGCAGGAGGCAGAGCTTTCTCAGGGGCCGGCCTGCAACTGTGGAACTCTCTCCTGTTGGAACGAAGACCCACCACAAACCTCCCCGCATCGCAGTGCAAATGCAAAGCGCACATCGGCAGCCTGGCTTTCCCACATACCCTCACACAGCACACCAGCGAAATCAACATCGATAACTCATTAAAAACATGTCTTTCCCCTTGTGGTAGGATGGAAAGATATTAGTCACTATGGTTGTGTGTTCAGATACCACGGTGATGGGCGCAGTGTAAGAACCTGAACAGTAATGCAGCAACTTTGGTTCCCCTCATTCAGGGGGCACTTGAGGATCCTAGTCTCTGAGTGTGTCCACTGCAGCACAGGAAAGGAGTGAGAACCCCTCGGCCCCACCCCCACCACATGAATTTTGTTATGTGCACCGATATAAAGGTGATGTGTCACACGTCACCTCCATGTTGGTGCACATAGAATCATAGGACTGGAAGGGACCTCGAGAGGTCATCTAGTCCAGTCCCCTGCACTCATGGCAGGACTAAGTATTATCTAGACCATCCCTGACAGGTGTTTGTCTAACCTGCTCTTAAAAATCCCCAATGATGGAGATTCCACCACCTCCCTAGGCAATTTATTCCAGTGTTTAACCACCCTGACAGCTAGGAATTTTTTCCTAATGTCCAACCTAAACCGCCCTTGCTGCAATTTAAGCCCATTGCTTCTTGTCCTATCCTCACAGGTTAAGAAGAACAATTGTTCTCCCTCCTCCTTGTAACAACCTTTTATGTACTTGAAAAAACTGTTATGATGTCCCCTCTCAGTCTTCTCTTCTCCAGACTAAACAAACCCAATTTTTTCAATCTTCCCTCATAGGTCATGTTTTCTAGACGTTTAATCATTTTTGTTGCTCTTCTCTGGACTTTCTCCAATCTTTCCTGAAATGTGGCGCCCACAACTGGACAAAATTCTCCAGTTGAGGCCTAATCGGCGCGGAGTAGAGCAGAATTTCATGGGCCACCTGCGATCTAACCCACACAGCCGGTCACACTCTGGCCCTTTGTCTTTGGACTAGATGTGCACATCACCACCCAGTCACAGTCTTGGACAAGCCATTATCTCATTCAGACAGTGCTCAGAGCTCTCTGCATCTCCAGGTAATACGAAGGTCAGAATCCTGGCTTAAACCTACCAAATTCCAAACCATGCCCAAGGACAGCTGTAGCCACCGACAGGACAAGGAGTTGTGAATCATTGTCATCAGACACTGGCCATTATCTTTGACACACGGGTCTTGAATTAGCTTTTGCTCCTCATTGCCTGCACAGACCTTTCTTGTTTTCCAGGAAGAGAGGGGGATGGAAAACGGAGCATCGGTGTTGGACAGCTAGGTCTGAAACAGTCAGACAGATACATAAATGATTTCTCCAAACTTATACGGAGGCTATATTGCAGACTAAGAGATCACTCATCTCCACCTTGGTTGGCCCTACCAAAACATGCCTTAAAGTGCTGCTCAAGAAGGTGAACTTATTGTGTATAATATAATTATAGTAGGTGAACGTGCTTGACTTGAAAATATTAATTTAGGAATCAAATCCTCCTTTTTCATTTTATTTGATCTGATCAGTCGGGGTAGCAGTCTGATTCTTCCTGGGAGCAATGCTTGTGCTGATCCTGAATGAAATGAATATATCAGAGGGGTAGCCGTGTTCGTCTGTATCCACAAAAACAACGAGAAGCCCGGTGGCACCTTAAAGACTGACAGGAACAGTATCCCTGATGAGGCCACGGCACACCTGGTGGCTGAGCTTTGTGTCTTTGTCCTCACCCACAACCAGTTCAGATTTGGGGACAACTTATACCTTCAAGTCAGTGGCACTGCTATGGGTACCCACATGGCTCCACAGGATGCCAACATTTTCATGGCTGACTTGGAACAACGCTTCCTCAGCTCTCGTCCGCTAGCGCCCCTCCTCTACTTGCGCTACATTGATGACATCTTCATCATATGGACCCACGGAAAGGAGGCCCTTGAAGAATTCCACTTGGATTTCAACAATTTCCACCCCACCATCAACCTTAGCCTGGACCAGTCCACACAAGAGATCCACTTCCTGGACACTACAGTGCAAATAAGTGATGGTCACATAACCACCACCCTACACCAAAACCAACTGACCGCTATTCTTACCTACATGCCTCCAGCTTCCATCCAGGACACATCACATGATCCATTGTCTATAGCGAAGCCCTAAGATACAACTGTAGGGTTACCATATTTCAACAATCAAAAAAGAGGACGGTGGGAGCCCCGCCTTAGCCCCTCCCACTTCCCGCCCCCTGACTGCCCCCCTCAGAATCCCCAACCCCCTCCCCCCGCTCCTTGTCCCCTGACTGCCCCCTACTGGGACCCCTGCCCCTAACTGCCCCCCTAGGACCCTACCCCCTACCTGTCCCCTGACTGCCCAAAACCTTCTCCACACCCCCACCCCCTGACAGACCCCCGGGACTCCCACACCCCATCCAACCACTCCCCGCCCCCTGACAGACCCCCTCCCCAGAACTCCCGACCCATCTAAATCCCCCTGCTCCCTGACCCCGACTGATCCGATCCCTCTCCCCACCCCTGCCCCCTGACAGCCCCCCCAGAACTCCCAACCGCCCTGCTCCTTGTCCCCTGACTGCCCCCTCCTGAGACCCCCCCATCCTAACTGCCCCCCTAGGACCCTACCCCCTACCTGTCCCCTGACTGCCCAAAACCTTATTCACACCCCAGCCCCCTGACAGCCCCCCCCGAACTCCTGACCCATCCAACCCTCGCCCTGCTCCCTGTCTCTTGACTGCCCCCTCCAGAACCCCCTGCCCCTTCTCCGACCCCCTGGCCCCCTTACCGTGCCGCTCAGAACAGCGTGTCGGGCTCCATGCGGTCCCCGACACGCTGCCCGCGCTCCCCCACGGAGCGCATAGCCCGGTTCCCGCCCTCGCAGAGTGCCGCTGAGTGGCGTGCTGGGCAGCAGGGGAGGGGGAGCAGGGGGAGGAGCTCCAGACTTCCGGAGGCCCGATGCGAATGGTCGGCGATCTGTGAATGCAGGGAGGGGGGGGAGAGCGAGGAGGGGAGTGATCTGAAGCTGCAGGGGAGAGGAGGGGGGAAGCGGAGGAGGGGCTATGGCTGCCGGAGCCTCGTGCGAGTGGCTCGATCCGGCTGGCTGCCCTGTCAGCCGTGCCGCGCTCTGCATGGGGGGGGGGGGGAAGAATCCGGACATTTACAAATTCCCCCCGAATGCTATTTTTAAACTCAAAAAGCTGGACATGTCCGGGAGAATCCGGACGAATGGTAACCCTATACAACTGTATTTGCTCAAATCCCTCAGACAGAGACAAACACCTACAAGATCTGTATTAAGGTTTCTTAAAACTACAATACCCACCTGGGGAAGTGAGGAAACAGATTGACAGAGTGAGACGGGTACCCAGAAGTCACCTACTACAGGACAGGCCCAACAAGAAAATAACAGAACACCATTGCCCATCATGTACAGCCCCCAGCTAAAACCTCTCCAGCAAATCATCAACCATCTCAACCTATCTGAAAAACGATCCCTCATTCTCACAGACCTTGGGAGGCAGCCCAATCCTCGCTTACAGACAGCCCCCCAACCTAAAGCAAATGCTCACCAGCAACTACACACCACACCACAGAAACACTAACCCAGGAACCAATCCCTGTAACAAACCCTGTTGCCTACTCTGTCCCCATATCTACTCTAGCGACACCATCATAGGACCCAGCCACACCATCAGGGGCTCATTCACCTGCACATCTACTAATGTGATATATGCCATCATGTGCCAGAAATGCCCCTCTGCCATGTAAATTGTCCAAACTGCACAGTCTCTACGTAAAAGAATAAATGGACACAAATCAGACATCAGGAATGGTAGCATACAAAAGCCAGTAGGAGACCACTTCAGTCTCCCTGGACATTCAATAACAGATTTAAAAGTAGCCATCCTTCAACAAAAAAACTTCAAAAACAGACTTCAAAGAGAAACTGCAGAGCTACAATTCATTTGCTAACTTAGCACCATTCATTTGGGCTTGAATAGGGACTAGGAGTGGCTGGCTCACTACAAAAGCAATTTTCCCTCTCTTGGTATTGACACCTCCTCATCAGTTATTGGGAGTGGACCACATCCACCCTGACTGCATTGGTCTTGTCATCACTGGTTCTCCACTTGTAAGGTAACTCCCTTCTCTTCGTGTGCCAGTATATTTATGCCTCTACCTGTAATTTTCACTCCATGCATCTGAAGGAGTGTTTTTTTTACCCATGAAATCTTATGCCCACATAAATCTTTGAGGTGACACCGGACTCCTCGAAATGAATATATATATATATGTGCTTTCTATTTGGTATGAATACTCATTACATTCTTATTATTCACATCAACTGTGAGTGCCTGCAATCCGCAGCAGAACCTAGGCCCAAGCTATCATCCTTCTTCTCTGGGAAGGTCACCTGCATTTGGGAAGGGTTCCCAGGACACATGGATCAGGTTCCCCTACAGAGGTCAACAACCAGGTCACCATCATCCACAACTTCATCTGCAGGACGCTTTAGAGACATGACTCACTGCCTGCAATTCAGACCCCGGCCCTTCCTGGATCATTAGGGAAAGCCAGGAGCAACAGGGTTCCTGTCTGGCAGAAACTGGGCTTCTTTGCCTTGGAAACCTTCCAAAAAGCATGCACAGCTCTGGCCAATGATGAAGTAACTGTATTTGGCTGCAATGTACCACCCGATATCAAATCTTCCATTCCTGAGCAAGCTCGCTGCAAAGTTAACAAAGAAACCTCTTCCAGCTCATCTCTCCACAGCTCCAGTACAGGAAGACAAACCTTTGCATGCTATTCGCTGGTTTAATTCAGGATTTGCTCCTGATTTCTATTTTGTCTTCAAGGTCCCCTGGCTCACACGACTTCACGGCTAGAAGAACTAGGAAGAAGTGGAGGCAGAGGAGAGGAAAGGCTGTGGTGCAGCAACGTCTGTAATCACAGGACTTGTGTTTGTATGGCCGGCTTAGGCAGAGCTAAGCACCACGGTTTTATTACACACACTAAGGGCTTATCTTCACATACAGCGCTTCTCCCGTCCGCGTAGTTAATCCACCTCCCCGAGAGGTGTCTGCCCCGGGCATTAGGTCGGGATAACTATGTTGCTCAGGAGGGTGGATTTTTCACACCCCTGAGCGACGTACTGATACCGATATAGGTCTGTAGTGCAGACCTGGCCTAACTCTTAAACTCTTGTCCCAGCCACCACTGGGCTCCTCATAAAATCTGGGATGGATTCTCAGGACTGTCCTTTGATGGTTCCTAAATCCTGGTCCGGTATCTGGAGGGGATAACCCCTGGGCATTGCAAGGGTCCTTCCATAAGAGAGATCATCTCCCAGCCCACTCCCAGCCTCTTGCTTCCCTGGCCTTCCCCACTGCAGTTTATGTCCTGTTCTAATGACCTGATGACCTACCACAAAGTGGTTTTTGGATCACGGTGATGTCCAGAGTTTGAAAAGCACTTGGATCAGACTGTTGAGCCGCTAAGCCTAGCATCTGCGGTGACACAAGAGAGGACCCAGATTATACTTGCTATCAGTCCTCATCCTCCAGGATATAAACTGATCATCAGCTGAGGTCAGGAAGACCCTTCTACCCATTGTATAGGTTTGCACAGTGAACGGGGATGTGAAATGTGATCAGCCCTGTTGCTGGTAGCAGGAGGTACAGATTTCATCTTGAACCAAGTCTAATTTAAGCTTTAGCACTAGAAAGCTTTTTATCTGTATTTCTCTTGTAACCATTTCTGGCTTCAATGCCTTGTACTTGCACTCACTTAAAATCTCTCTCTTTGGAGTTAAATAAACTGGTTTTATTCTTTAATCAAAACCAAACCAGTGATATGGTTAAACTGGGCTGGGTGGTAACTCCAGTTAAAGTAGCAGACTGCTCGATATGGTTTCCTTAAGGGGCGATGGAGCTAAAATAGCTGATCTGTCCAAAAAAGGGCTGGGCAGTGCAGAATACACTTTTCTGTGCGGGAAATCCAGGACTGGGAGTGTGTGGAGGTCACCCTGCAAGTGGTGGCCAAAGCTATCAGAAGCCAGGCTGTCAGACCACTGGCTGTTTTACTCAGAATGCAGAAGTGATGTGTTCTGGTTTCCAGGGCTGTTCTCAGGGTTTCCTTTCTCAGGAGTTAAAATCAAACACAGTTTGTGGAAACTGGCCACACTTTCCGGGTTGGTTTTTCTCCTGAACTCTGCTGACACGTGGCTTGTGAAGGCAGCAAAGACAGAATAAATTGCCTGCCTTTGCCTCCAAGCTCTAACTTCACCGCTTCCTGGGGAAGAAAGGAACAGTTCTACACCAGAAGGAAACCCACTTCAAAGTCACCATGATCAGCCTGAGGACAGCTCTCCTGGCCGCCTTCCTCCTGGGGGCTTCTTATCAATATGCAACAGGTAAGTAGGAACCTTGGTACAGGAGCAGAGGCCAGATCCTGAGCTGGTGTAGGCAGGAGTAGTTCCATTGAAATCTGTGGAGCTATATCGATTTACATCAGCCAAGGGTCTAGCCCCAAGTGTCTGGAATGAGGGAGCTGGTGGCCTGCAGCAGAGGTTTTTGGGAGGGTTCTAGAAACCACCTGAGAGAATAATAGTAGACTAGATATAATTCAGCCCTGAACTGAGCAGGTCCAGCTCTCAGTGGAGTCAATGGAAATTGCACCCACTTATGGCAGGGTTGAATATAACATTAAGATTTTATTCCTTCCTCCTTCATTAATGAGATTTGCATGTAAATAGGATCTGTGTTTAAGGGTTCATCTCCTCTTGCCGCTAGCCCCCCATTTGATTGCCATAATCCTCTTGTGACCTTATGATCATTCCCAGGGCAAGTAATTGTGACACGACAGACGCAGTATTCTGACTTCAGGTGGGGATTATGTAGCAGCAGAGAGCAAGCTTTTAGGAAACAAAAATCTGTTTTCATGGAAGTGTCCTTAAATACTAGAGAATAAAGGGAGGGAAAGCCAGAATAATACATTTCAGCAAATTTGTTTCTAATTACTTTAATGTACTGGCTACTGTGTATTTGTACCATTGCTCCCTACAGGATGGAATTAGTATTATTCAACTGTGTGTCATGTGTCCTATAGGGCTAACAGTTAATGGAGAGTTCCCTTTAGTTTAAGTGGCAAAAGGCTGGGCTGTTTCGAATCAGGAGAATCTGACCCACATTTTCCAAAGTGACCAGTCAGTTTGGGTGTCTGAAGTTCTGGGTACACAAAGGGAGACATTTTCCAGGGGTCTAGTTTTCAGATGGTGGGTGCTCAGCACTTTCTGAAAAGCAGCCTCGTGAAGGCATCTCAAGTTGTGCACCCAAAACTGGAGACACCTGAAATCATTAGCCCCTTTGGAGAACCATGGCCAGAGCTGAGCTCAAACCCAGTGTAGCTGTGAAATTCATTGTAGCCATCGTGCGTCTCAGAATGATGCCAGTGAACTACCAGGTGGCCCAGGTGTGTTCCCATACGCAGCTTTGCCATCAACTTTAACGTGTTCTTTCAGATTCAGGTCTCCAATACAGTAGCCAAAATGGACAGAGATTCTTAAACTTTAACTGCATCTTAGCTTGGGAATTCCCACTCCTGTGGAGACAATGTCAGACACACTTTTCACAGTTTTAATGGAGTTTTTCTGAGGTGACTAAAAGGGAGAACAGAGCCCCTGAGAAATCCCAATACCAGTCAGTTCTAATGCAATGGCTTTGGGATTAACGAACTCTCTCTTTCACAGCCATATCAACTACTCCCGTGGAATGTTGCTTTAATTACGTGACTGGAGCCATTCAGCTTGCTAAACTGGTGGATTTCTACTGGACCCCCCGCGAGTGTCACTTAGCAGCTGTTGTGTAAGTAGAGACTATTCCCTCCAGGGCTGATTGTCCTCCTACCCTGTTACAGTGCACCTCACTGGCAAGCCAGAGAAGGTGTCAGCCTGAGATGCCAGCTGTCACATCAGGTTACAGAGACCACAGGGTCCCGTTAAACTCTTGTATATGGGCGGTTTTCTTTATAAAATGAGTAACACTGGGTAATCTCCAGAAGTGAGAAGTATCGTTAATCTTGCTGCAGGGTATTATTGAAACAAATAGCCTAGCGAGACTCAAGAGGATGAGCTATGTATATGAATGGTATAGCACTTATTAATAATAATTTGTATTATCATTGCATGTAAAGTCCCCAGTCTTGATTGGGGCCCCGATGTGCCAGGTGCTGTAGATACGTATATAAATTATAGTCCCTGCTCCAAAGAGATTACAA
The DNA here is from genome assembly GCF_028017835.1 of Emys orbicularis. Taxonomy (NCBI): domain Eukaryota; kingdom Metazoa; phylum Chordata; order Testudines; family Emydidae; genus Emys; species Emys orbicularis. The sequence goes on from NC_088696.1 coordinate 37,070,545, forward strand.
TCTAAATCAACAAGACAGACAAGGGCATGGGAAACTGATGCAAGGAAAGGGAAGGGCAAGATGTTTGCAAATAAAAATACAAAGGTGGCCCTTTTTAATGAGCTCTCTTGCTTTTCCATTTGCAGGTTGGAGACGGTTGCTGGCCGCGAGGTCTGTGCTGACCCCTCAAAGCCTTGGGTGAAGAGGGCAATCAGGGTCTTGGAGGCAAAGAGGAAACAAACCTCACTTTCTGAGAACCACAGATAAACACTCCACTCCAGAGCCATGCCAGACCCTACTGCTTCCGGTTGTCTCTGCACATTTCCTGTCTTCATTCCACATACCTCACTGGACTGTTCTTGTTTCAGCACTGACAGACAGACAGCTCAGTCCTGAGAGAGTGAGCGAGCTCTGTGCACTTACAGAAGGACACACTGTGCACTACAGCCAAAGACATTGTGTTTCAGACTGTAAGTGTCCTTGCAAGAACACCCACAAGCTGTAACAGACGCACATATAATAAAGCTTCATTGCTACACTGCAAGCGTTTGTGATTGTTCCTGCTCCTCGCGGGTTGGAATTAACGGCTCGTCGGGCTACACTTTGCTGATTCATTGAAAGAGCCACAATCAGGAAGCCTCGTAGTGAGTGGGGGGGCGGGGGGGGGAAGCTCCTTTCTGTCGACCTCCCAGCTCCAGCTGTAGGGGGCAGTGCTGCAGCTCATTGAACTCGTGTAGAGCCAATGAGGCCAGTAGGGGGCAGGCCAGGGGCTAGGAATTAAAAAAAAAAAAAAAGCCACCACTGTGATGGGTTGGATCACAGAAACCCCCTTGGGAGCTGCCACCTGATGTACCAAGGCTACCCCTGTTCCTGTTTTCCCTGCCAGCTCAGGACTCCAGCACCCTGTCTTGCTGAGCCAGACACTCCAATCACCTGCAACACAGACCCAGGGTCTGAATCACTTGCCCCAAAGCTGCAAGTTTACCTGAAAACAGCTCACAGAAGTGTGCTTGTCTTTAGCACTCAGATGACCAACTCCCAATGGGGTCTAAACCCAAATAAATCCGTTTTACTCTGCATAAAGGTTATGCAGGGCAAACTCATAAATTGTTCGCCCTCTATAACACTGATAGAGAGATATGCACAGTTGTTTGCTCCCCCAGGTATTAATACATACTCTGAGTAAATTACTAAATAAAAAGTGATTTTATTAAATACAGACAGTAGGATTTAAGGGGTTCCAAGTAGTAACAGACAGAACAAAGTAAGTCACCAAGCAAAATAAAATAAAATGCGCAAATCTATGTCTAATCAAACTAAATACAGATAAGTTCCTTGCCAGTTCCAGAATGCTCCCTTTTACAGGCTAATCTCCTTTTAGCCTGGGTCCAGCAATCACTCACACCCCCTGTAGTTACTGTCGTTTGTTCCAGTTCCCTTCAAGTATCCTGGGGGGGTGGAGAGGCTCCTTCCTTAGCCAGCTCAAGACCAAATGGAGGGGTCTCCCACGGGTTTAAATAGACTCTCTCTTGTGGGTGGATACCCCCCTCCTCCCTCCTATGCAAAGTCCAGCTCCAAGATGGAGTTCTGGAGTCACCTGGGCAAGTCACATGCCCCTGCATGACTCAGTCTTTTACATGCCGAAGCCATTGTCCACATGGTATCTTGCATGTCTCCAGGAAGACTTCTTATGTGGATTGGAGCATTCCAAGATGCATTGTTCCCCAAGTGTTTCCTGATCAGGTACTTAACCTGGCGAATTCCTCCCTAAAGAAGCTGACCAAATGCCTCCCAAAGCTTACTTAGAAACCAAGCAAGCATACAGCCCATATTCTTAACCTCAAGTAGAAAATGATATATATGTACAAATAGGATGAATAGATATAGTAGACCATAACCTTTACGGAGATATGTTACATGGTACAGGCAGCACAAAACATATTCCAGTTATATCATACATACATTTATAAACACCTCCCCATCAAGCCTTATGGGGTACGCTGTCACACCCTCCCCCTGAACTTACTGCCAGAGACTTGGACACTGTCCATGGCGGAGGCAGTATACCTAAAGTTCCTCTTTTCTGGATAGGGCATCTGCTACCCAGTTCTCCTTTCCTTTAATATGAGTAATCTCCATGTCAAACTCCTGTAGGACCAGGCTCCCGCGTAGCAGTTTGGAGTTTGTGCCCTTAGTTCGGTGAAGCCATACTAAAGGTGAATGGTCAGTTAGAATTCTGAACCTCCTATTAAAAAGGTAAGGTCTTAATTGTTTGACGGCCCACACAATGGCATAGCATTCCTTCTCTATGACAGAGTAATTCTGTTCGGCCGGGGACAGTTTTTTGCTCAGGAAGGCAATGGGATGCTTCTTACTGTCTTCTCCTGTCTGCATCAGCACAGCACCCAACCCTGTGTCTGATGCGTCAGTACACAACTCAAAAGGCTTTTCGAAGTCAGGGCTGGCCAGCACAGGCTTCGCAGACAGGAGTGCTTTTACCTTGTTGAAGCCTTTCTGGCATGCCTCTGACCAAATGACTTCATTAGGTTGATGCTTTTTACATAAGTCTGTGATTGGGGATACAACGCCACTGAACCCCACCACAAACCTCCTGTAATAGTTTGCCAAGCCTATGAAGGATTGGACTTGCCTTTTAGTCTGGGGTACAGGCCATTTTACGATGGTTTCCACCTTAAGAGGGTCGGGGGATATTTTACCCCCCCTCCCCCAGTGTCCCAGATAAGGGACTTTGGCTGTCCCTATCTTGCACTTGGAGGGCTTCACAGTTAGCCCAGCCTCTTTGAGCTTTGATAGCACGACTTCCAGGTGCTCTTTGTGGTCACCCCAGGTGTTGCTGAATACAGCAATGTCATCTATATATGCCCTAGCATAATGCTGCAAGCCATTTAACACTCTGTTGACCAGTCTCTGGAAGGTGGCACCCGCATTTACCAGACCAAAAGGTAACACTGTGAATTCATAGAGCCCTATGTCCGTGATAAAAGCTGATTTTTGTTGTGCCTCTCCCTCCAGAGGGATCTGCCAGTAACCTTTGGTCAGATCAAAGGTACTAAGGTACCTGGCTTGGCTTAGCACATCCAGCGGTGCAGGGTGCAGCAGGGGGCTCAGGGCAGGGAGTTGGGGTGCAGGACGGGTGAGGGGTGCAGCAGGGGGTTGGGGTGCTGGGTGCGGCAGGGGGCTCAGGGCAGGGAGTTGGGGTGCAGGAGAGGTGAGGGGTGCAGCAGGGGGTTGGGGTGCAGGGTGTGGCAGGGGGCTCAGGGCAGGGAGTTGGGGTGCGGGAGGGTGTGGGATGTGGCAGGGGGCTCCGGACAGGGGGTTGCGGTGTGGGCTCCGGCCCGGCACCGCTTACCTAGAGCGCTTACCTAGGCACCGCTTACCTAGAGCCCCGCTCCACTCTGCTACGCACCAGGAAGCAGCCGGAGTCGGGGGGGTGGAGGGAGGGGGGAATGGGGGATGGCGCCATGTGCTGTTCTTGCTCCTCCAGGTACCTCCCCCAAAGCTCCCATTGGCCACGTTTCCCCGTTCCCGGCCAATGGGAGCTGCGGGGGGCAGTGCCTGGAAGCGAGAGCACAGCGCACTCTACTCCCCCCCCCCCCCCCGGGGGCTGCAGGGACATAGTTCCAGCCGCTTCAGGGAGCGGTGTGGGGCTCGTGGCACCACGGGGTAGGCAGTCGGGTGGGGGGGGGCGCGCGGGTGGGGGGGGGAACTTGGCGGGCAGCACGAAAGAACCCCACGGGCCACATGTTTGAGACCCCTGCACTAAATCCCCTGACTCCCAGGCCAATGCCCTATTCTTTGGGCCACGCTGCCATCCTGTGGGCAAAGGGGGAATTGAGCCTTTCCAGGAAGTGCTTAAGAATGAGGATATGGCCCTGCCGCTGACCCTCTTCCCCTCAGCTCCCTGGAAAGAGCCCTGCCCATTAGCACCACATAGTTAGAAACCCCTCCCCCACCTCAGCTTCATGGCTAAACCTGTCCCTCCCCCAGCCCCATTTGCTCTCACAACCTCAGTACATTTAGAAGGGATTTGGAGTGACAAAATGCACGTGAGAAAAGAGACTCCCCAAGCCCCATAAGTACAGCAAGCTCGCTGGAGTGGGTAGCACAGAGGGAATGGCCCCTGATGGCCTCACCAGGGGGATGCAGGCAGCATGCAGGAGGGAGCTGAGTTGATAATGGAGGGGAAAGCAGCCCACAGATGCCTGGAGTGCTACAGTCCAGCAAACAGAGATATATGAAGAGAAGAGTGAGGGGGGATTTGATAGCAGCCTTCAACTACCTGAAGGGGGGTTCCAAAGAGGATGGAGCTCGGCTGTTCTCAGAGGTGGCAGATGACAGAACAAGGAGCAATGGTCTCAAGTTGCAGTGGGGGAGGTCTAGGTTGGATATTAGGAAACACTATTTCACTAGGAGGGTAGTGAAGCACTGGAATGGGTTACCTAGGGACGTGGTGGAATCTCCTTCCTTAGAGGTTTTTAAGGTCAGCCCTGGCTGGGATGATTTAGTTGGGGTTGGTCCTGCTTTGAGCAGGGGGTTGGACTAGATGATCTCCTGATGTCTCTTCCAACCCTAATCTTCTATGCGGGGGCAGCTCTATGTATTTTGCTGCCCCAAGCACGGCAGTGAGGCAGGCTTTGGCAGCATGCCTGCGGGAGGTCTGCCGGTCCCGCGCCTTCGGTGTACCCGCTGCCGAATTGCCGCCAAAACCACAGGACCGGCGGACCTCCCTCAGGCATGCCGCCGAAGACAGCCTGACTGTCGCCCTCACGGCAACTGGCAGGCCGCCTCCCGTGGCTTGCCGCCCCAGGCACACGCTTGCTGCGCTGGTGCCTGGAGCCGCCCCTGCTTCTATGATTCTATGTATTAAAATCTCAGCATCGGTCTGGGGATCGGAGCTTTATTCTCAGCCCCCGAGTGCTCTGGGTTGTTTATTGAGCCATTCAAAGATCATGGGCTGTATTCCGCTCTCAGGAACTGAGCTGTGCTTGAAGTACCTCACGCCATCCAAACTAGGCCCCAGTGTAGCATGGCAGAAGCATTCAGGGGTGTTGCGGGGGAGACTTTTGTAAGTCACAATGGGCAGGGCTATGTTTGCATGCCCCTCCCATTTTGCACACCCCCCCCAGGCCCCAGAGTAGCCCTGAGTTGATCACGCCATGGCCAGTTGTGTTCCGTGGAAAGGCCGGTGACCACACTAGACAGGAGTGCTGGTGGCAGGGACCGAAGAGCAAGCGATTTTGCTCATGAGCTCTCCTCACAGAGAGCAGCAAACAGCAGGACACCCTGGGATTGGCTCAGGGCCAGGCTGTGCTCCCTGTATCATCTCAGAGAAGGGCCAGGATGCAGCGTACACTTCTGGGCGTGTCACCCACAGAGGAGCTGCTGGTTCTGTTGCCTGAGCAATAGCGTTGTTGCCCAACCTGGGGCTCGAGGGGACAACAAAGGTCCGTCGCGCGGTGTGCTTAGCACCAATAAAGACACCGAGGGGAGAAAGCAAGCCAAGTTTATTTCAGAGCTCTGAAATGGGACTAGGAGACCAGCATGTCTCAAATCCAGTGCAACAAATACAAACAACTTTTACCTTTTATACTCCAAGCTGTTTGCATACATCTCTTTGTCTGGCTGTTCCCCCACCCCTCCCTTCCAGACAACTGTTACAATAAGCTCTACATAAGCTTGTGAGAAAACTTTCCCCGTCTTCGCGACCTTGGGTTAGATGCCTGCAAACTAACTACCCCTCCTTTCTCTCCTCCTTATCTCTTATTATTTCTGCTAGTGTGAGTGAAACTGCAGCCATCTGCTAGAAACGCTGACCAATACATTTCTGCTTCAGCCTGCTACAGAGCATGTAAGCAGTTAACACAGAAGTAGGTGAGAGTTCACAAGATGGAGTTTGGGGGTTCAGATAGGCCAAAGTGTCGATGAAACTCTTTTGCTCTGGGCCTTCCACTCTCCCAAGTTACCTGGTAGCTATGCCTAGTGGACCCCAACAGCGTTTACAGCGCTGCTTTGAAAGCACAGGACGGCAACTCAGCAAATGAAGTCCGGTGCCTGGGGCGGGAGCAAACCAGTGGACTCACTGGGGGGGGGGGGGGGAGGAGGACTATTTGCTCTGCTGATGGTACAGTCGTAGCATGGGCCCCCACACCCAGAGACTGCTTCCACTAATTTTGGCCTGTAGCAATCAGTCTGCCATTCCTGAGCCTCTGCTGCCCACATCAGGCCCTTCTAAGGTATAGCATCCCATTCTCATTCCTTGGCCCCCCACATGCCGACACCAGCCCCCTTCCCATCTGTGACCCTCTGCTGCCCTCGCGCGTCCACTTCCCTCCACTGATGTCAAACTGCAGAACCTCCGGCAGCTCAAATCAAAGTCACTGCCCTTTGTCAAAGGGCTCTGTGCGGCTTGGCTGTACATGTGACCATGCTGAGAAGACGCAGGTAATGCAGAGCTGCCGAGAACGTGATTCCCCTGGGTCAATACACAGCAGGGAAGGGCACTGCCTCTCTTGTATTTAGTTCACTTTCACCACCAACTTGCAGGCACCTTTCTGCCCCAGCCGCCTCCCACTCACTGCCTGTCCCCACAGATCTGCTTTATGACCAGGAGTGTTTACAGGCAGCTAGTTAAGCCCTGTTGACAAAGTGTATTTGAAACCGAGAAGCTACCCGACCTTTAAGAATTGACAGGTCACTTGTTAACTTTCACTTCTTACTGAAACAATAGGGCTCCCTTGGAGTCGGATTTGTCCCTTTCCAGGTGGCAGGGCATTTCCAGCCTGAAAGGCACCTGTGAAAATACTCTTGTAAGGGTCCATGTTTGCCATCTCAGGGACCCACTATTACATGTGCTCAGTTAACAATTAAAAACACGGGTTTGTTTCCCAGCTCCCAGGCCTGTAAACGGAGCCTGGGCTCTGAGAATCAAGCTGGGCCTTTTCCTCCTTAGGCCTCATGGCCAGCACTCAAGGGCCAGCAGGCTCCCCTATGCTCTCCCTGCCACATGCGCAGCCGTCCTATGGTCTTCTGTGCATTTGCACAAGTGTCACTGATTGGAGCTGAGTAACCAATCTGGTAACGAGATGAGCCGGGTTTAGCAGGCACATGGAAGACTCACTGGCTGCTTGCCTGGTGCCTTTTTGTCCTGGTTGCCTTATTGTAACCCACACACCTCCTGTGTGTGGTGCTCTGTCCCAGCTAGTGGCACCGAGACCACTTAGAGAGATTAGGAGTCTGCTCTACAGCCTTAGCCAAGAGCCATATGGCTTTTGGCTCATGCACTAAGCTCCGGAGGCCCCAGCTTCGATACCGCCCGCCGCCGACCGGGGTCTGTTGGTGTTACATTACCATGCTGTCTCTCCTGCGCTCAGGGCATTTCGAGCGCTAGGAAGCCATGGAATGGTTTCAGGAGGTAACTTTGCGGAAGAGCTGGTACTTTAGCCGGAAGGCACTGGCTGGGTTTTCTGATCAAAGCCAGTTCTTTCAGCCTTTCCCAGCACTGAGCTGCTAAAACGGGGATGATGCAATTTCCTACCATTCGTTTTGCTGCGGTTGCAAACAGCAGCCTCCAAGGCGCCTTGTGCTCCTCGGCCACAATCGGCCCGGCTGTAAGTGAGCACATGATGTGTCTCCAGTAGAGTTGCACTAGCTTATACCAGGGCTGAGTGTTTCCCAGGTCGTTGTCCAGGCTGAAGAAGTTGTTACATCCCCTCAAAGCTGCTGTGGAGTACAAGGCTCCCGCAGATTCCTAGGGTCGGATTCGCAGTTCCTCAGTTCCTGTGCTTGGGGCAGAGGCTGAAGTTAGACAAGTGAAGGTGGGTTTAAGCTACCTGTGCAGTCTCTATTCTCTGGCTCTTCAGGGCCCTGTCTGGTCCTTGCTGTCAATTAGAGCAACCTCATGGCTGCTCTAAATTATGTTCTGCTTCCCACGGCCTCTTCTGGAGCTTGGAAGTAGAGAATAAATTGCAGTGGGAATCTGATTGGTGGGAATAATTGGGAATCAGGCCCCAAAAGGCTGCATTGTAACCCCATGCTCTTAAAAAGCAAGGAAAGACCGGCCAACATTTTCATAGCTGGGAGCTTCCAGAGTCCATATTTAGGCACGTAACTAAAGGCCTTTTCAGCAGGGGAGTGCAGGTGGGAAATGTAGAGCCGTGTGACCGCGGTGCAGCCGGTGCTCACTTCCCTTCGCTTTTCCTTCCTCATCTAGGAATCGCTGACTGAATTTCTTGATTGGTGAATTTGCATAAAGGTTGATTTGCATCTAGCTCCTGTGGCAGACTGCAGGAAATGTAAAAATAGGTGCGAGAGAGAGAGAGGAAACTCCGGCTGGGCTAGGCAAGAACTTCCCCACTGCATGGGCTAGCGGGCCTCAGGATCCCTGACTGGAGAGCGAACATGCAAGCACTCAGGCCCACGTGTCCTCTTAGGGAAGCAGGGTTTGTGCCCACAGCCACCTGCCCCCACGCCTCGGCCTCTCCTTCTGGATGACTGGGACCCCAGTGCCCAGCCTCATTAGGCCCTGACTTGATGGGCTGGAGAGAGCCAGGCTGCCATCGCATAGAGGTGCAGGGAGGCCAAGACTCATCACAGTGAACATAAACATAAGAAAGGCCGTACTGGGTCAGACCAAAGGTCCATCTAGCCCAGTATCTGTCTACCAACAGTGGCCAATGCCAGGTGCCCCAGAGGGAGTGAACCTAACAGGCAATGATCAAGTGATCTCTCTCCTGCCATCCATCTCCATCCTCTGACGAACAGAGGCTAGGGACACCATTCTTACCCATCCTGGCTAATAGCCATTTATGGACTTAGCCACCATGAATTTATCCAGTCCCCTTTTAAACATTGTTCTAGTCCTAGCCTTCACAACCTCCTCAGGTAAGGAGTTCCACAAGTTGACTGTGCGCTGCGTGAAGAAGAACTTTCTTTTATTTGTTTTAAACCTGCTGCCTATTAATTTCATTTGGTGACCCCTAGTTCTTGTATTATGGGAATAAGTAAATAACTTTTCCTTATCCACTTTCTCAACATCACTCATGATTTTATATACCTCTATCATGTCCCCCCTTAGTCTTCTCTTTTCCAAACTGAAGAGTCCTAGCCTCTTTAATCTTTCCTCATATGGGACCCTCTCTAAACCCTTAACCATTTTAGTTGCTCTTTTCTGAACCTTTTCTAGTGCTAGAATATCTTTTTTGAGGTGAGGAGACCACATCTGTACACAGTATTCGAGATGTGGGCGTACCATGGATTTATATAAGGGCAATAATATATTCTCAGTCTTATTCTCTATCCCCTTTTTAATGATTCCTAACATCCTGTTTGCTTTTTTGACCGCCTCTGCACACTGCGTGGACATCTTTAGAGAACTATCCACGATGACGCCAAGATCTTTTTCCTGACTCGTTGTAGCTAAATTAGCCCCCATCATGTTGTATGTATAGTTGGGGTTATTTTTTCCAATGTGCATTACTTTACATTTATCCACATTAAATTTCATTTGCCATTTTGCTGCCCAATCACTTAGTTTTGTGAGACTTGCTGGCCTAGCCCTGGGACGGTCATGTGGTGCCATCACGTCACCTTGGACGTTGCTATGACAGCGTGAAAGAGGCAGCCCAATGCTGCGTTAAGGCATCACGCCATGGAGGGTTTGTGGCTCTCAGTGGCTCTGTCTGACCCAAAGTCACTGCTCTCGGTCTCTCCCCACCCCCAGCTGCTGAAAGGGAGAGGGGGGTGTTTCACCGTCACCCTCCATCCCCTCCTCACCTCCACCTTGCATCACCTTCCTCTCCTGGCTTCCCACCCTGCACCATGAGCCCTGCCACCTGCTCTCCGTGCCCTGCCTCAGCATCCACCTGCTGATGCATCCTCTTGGCCTTGCAGATCTTCCTCCACCCTCAGCTTCTGACGACACTCACCCCACACACATCCCCCCCTCCCCCCCTCCCTGCTCTGGGCTTGTCTGAGCTCCCCCGTAAGCCTGCCCATTAGAAAACTTATTCCTACCACATGATTTCCCCCTTATCTCTCGCTGTCTCCCAGCAACCCCTGCACCTCACTCCACTTCCTCTTCTCCGTGTTTCCTGCTCCCTGCCCTTTCTTCCCCACACTCCCCATCTCACTCAGCCTCTGCACCTGCTCCCTCCTCTCTCATCCCCCCTGAACGAAGGTCTCAGGCTCCCAAGCTCCTGTTTCTTCTAGCCCCTCCCAGCCCAGCCTGCCCCCGTTTGCCCTTCTAAGTTCACTCCAACCGTCACTTCTCTCTCTGTGGCTGTGATCGCTCGTCCCTGGGCTCTTCTTTCACATTTGGCTCCCTCGTGTCTAGCTCATCAACACTTATGATGGGCAACATCCTCTCCCAGGTTGCTGGCCTATCTGTCTCCACCCAGTCTCACTTCTTCTCTCTTACTTCCTTATGTGTATGCCGTAAGATTGCTAGAAAAGGAGAAGTCTCCAGTGGGCAGACCGAAGATAGAATTGGCGATGCTTTTCCCAGCTCCACGCACCAGACACTGCCCATGGCAGACTGCAGGTGTTCAAAATGTGATCACGTCTGTCTTTGTGTTCAGCTAGCTTTCTAGAAAACATAGGGCAGCCCCTTCCTGAGGGCCCTTCGGCGCCTTTGACAGACACTAAACAGAGTCCTACTTAAACAGCCAGACCAAACCAGAGACCACAGCACACACATACCCTTGCCCTCAGCTTCCCCTCCTTCCCCAGATTCTGGGGAAAGTGAGGGGCTTTGGAGTTCGCAGGTCCTGGCCCGGTCATGGACAGCCCCCTGCCAGCAGCCCCTTCTCTTTTCAATCCAGGAGGCTCTAGTTCAGTTTGTGATTCTTTCTTCACATGGTTTGCACCCTGCCCTCTCCCCCCATGGTCTCACCTGCTTCCCCAAGGAGAACATGGAGGGTCTTTGGTGAGATTTTTCTTCTCCTCTCTGCATTCCCCCTGAACTTGCCTCAGTTTCCCTCCATTCCACCATGCTCACTTTTAACCTGGAGATGTCCCTCTTCTTCTGACTCCTCTTCCTGTCCCATTGTCCCTATCCCCTTCTCATTGACTTCACCAGCTTCTTCTCGCATGCCCTCCCTCTCCCTCATCCTCTCTATGATGTGCCTAGTACCAAAACTTTCCATTCCCCCTTACAACAGCCACTGGTTCCGTCATAAAACCCTCACTTGACCCCTTTCCCAAGGACTGGCCCATTGCCTCCCTCTCCTTTTACCCAACTCCCTCCCCATGCAGCTCACACCCTCTGCTTTGACATCTTCTCCTGCCTCGGCTGCAGTCCGACTCAGCCCTTTCTGCTCACCCAAACCGCTCCCGAGAGTCTAATGAGCCTCTCTTGGCCAAATCTAAAGACCTTTCTCTGTCATGGTCCTTGCTCGATCTGCGCCCTTTGCTACTGTTGGTCATTCCTTCATCCTCAGCTCTTCTGTGCTTTCTGGTTTCTCCTCTCTCCCCCTCCACCAGCACCTGCGCCTCTCTCTGCCAAGCTCTGGCCTCAGTCCCCTTCTTTTCTCACTATTCTTTGTCACTGGGTGACCCTCTTTGCCCCCCAGCCTCCATTACTGTCTGCATGCTGCAACTCAACTGCTCCACCCTGGCGTGCTCGCATCAGGGCTGGATTAACCTTTTGTGGGCCTGACGCCAAACATATTTGTGGGCCCCCATGGGGGCAATGGAGCATGGTGTGGGGAGGTCAGTCCCCAGAGCGAGGGGCCAGCCAGAGGCAATGGGGCATGGCAGGGGAGTGGGGGGGTCGGTCCCCAGAGCGAGGGGCCAGCCAGGGGCAATGGGGCAGGGCAGGGGCGGCCCAGCCCAGCGCGAGGGCACTAGTTACAAACCGGCAGTGCCAGACACACAGTGGCCCACCCAGCCCTGTGCTGCCAGCGTGCCCCTTCCCCTCAGGGGTGGGCCTGTGGCACAACATACAGCCCCCCCACCTCACCCAACACCCCCCAAATCCCTATGGCCAGATCCCCCCCAGACCCACTGTGCCCAGCACCACTCCCCAGACCCACCTACAAATGCACAGCACCCTGTACAACATCACCCCTGCCCACAGCCCCACCACAACTGCCCAGCATCCCCCACAGAACCCCCCTGCCCCCTCACAGCCCAGCACCCCCCACAGAACCCCCACTCCCTAGTGCCCAACACACACATCTTCCCTGCCCCCTCACAGCCCAGCACCCCCTACAGAACCCCCACTCCCTAGTGCCCCAACACACACATCTTCCCTGCCCCCTCACAGCCCAGCACCCCCACAGAACCCCCACTCCCTAGTGCCCCAACACACACATCTTTCCCACCCCCTGCACAACCCAGCAGCCCCCAAGCTCCTCCCACCCCACTCCCCCAAGCCCTGTCTCCCAGCCCCACTCACCAGCCCTGCTGGGAGGCAACTGTGTGTCTACTCTCTGGAGAGGAGCACAGGCTCTCACACTGGAGAAACCTATCTCCCTGCTGCCCCCAGCCTTGCAGCAGTCTGTCTCTCCTCCCCCCTAGCTAGGAGAGAGATTTTAACAGGTTTCAGGCAGCCCTTAATTGGACTCAGGTGTCCCTAATTGACCTGAAATAACCCTTTCCCAGGTTATAGGAAAAAGGGCCTTTAGCATTGTAGGGCTAACATACCCGTTTTCCCAGATCCTCCTGCAGCCGTCCGGCCTGACTTTGTCACACACCCTAAAGCCCCAGGCTGGCACTTTTTTGTCTTCTACAAAAATTCAGCACCTGCTGAATGTCTTGCCATTGAGTGCAATAGGAGCACAGATTTCAGTGTGGGCCTTGCAAGTGTCCAGAGGCAGCAGGCTCATTCTAGATCCACACTTGTTTCATAACATCTCCCTTTGGTAGTGCTACACTTGTCACTCCAGATACTCCTGACGTCACAGTGAGTGGGTGCCTAGAATCGTTGGGTGCGGGTGTCTAGGAGACATTACACTGACCTGTGAAAGCCACCACTGAAAATAAAGTCCTTGTGGACTATTTTTTGGCTCTCTCTTTGGCAACAAGCACGTGACCAAGCATGAAACTGCACACAGAACCTAGCGAGACACAGAGCTAACGTATGAAATCATATGCCATGGCCAGGAACCAGTACAAGAGGAAGCATGTGAGTGGAAAGGGGAACTAACTGTAAGAAAAGGAGGGAGCAGAGAGACAGAGCAATCTCAAGAATAACGGCAGGAGAGAGAGGGCGCTTAAGCATTCGCTGACATCCCAGGCTCAAGAAGTGAATATTCTGGGAGAGAGAGAGAGAGAGAGAGAGAGAGAGGAAGCCCCAGACTCAGCGAGTGGCTCATAGAAGCCCCTTTGGCTGCTGCAGAGTCAGTGTCAAGGAAAGACTACATCCTACAAGCCAACATGAGCCTCCAGCTGGCAAACATCTTTCTGCCTTTGTTCTTCCTCCTTTGTCTGCGTATAGGTGAGTTTCCCCTTTGAACGATGTGTTTTCATTGCGGTGTCAGAGTCAGGAGTCTCCATTGCTTGCAAAGTAAAAGCTTCTGAAAGAAAGAAAGAAAGAAAGAAAGAAAGAAAGAAAGAAAGAAAGAAAGAAAGAAAGAAAGAAAACCCAACAACAAAACCTCCCGGGGTACACGCAGAAGCTCTGTAAGCGGGTGATACCCACAGCACATGGGAACTGGCAGAGTGAATGGTGGGAACCAATGACATACAGATTCCTGGTTGTCTTTGGATTTGGGGGGGTTTGTCTTTGGATTTTTGGTTTTGCCATTTCAAATAGCGCAGGATTAGACGCGTGAGCCGTCCCAAAGTTCCCAACTTCTTTTTATCCTATTTAATTCACCAGCAACTTAAAAAAAGGGAGGGGGGAAATCACAGGTCTTTTTGAAAACTTTTGAACTTACTTTAGTCTGTACCAGCAACATAAATGAAAGAGATTTGAGAGAAATATGTATATATTTTTGAAAGTTGGTTTTCTTGATGCATTTAACAACTTTTGTACAGTCAGTTTCACGGTTTCCCTTGCTTAGCTGTTTAGATCAATCAGATCTGCATAGGCACAAGGGTCTGCTCCTGTGGGGGTGATTCAGGATCATGGCTTTAGTCAGTTACCCTTGCAATTTGCATGGGTCTTTCACTCTCTAACAGGAGAGACTTTTTTTTATTTTATTATTTTTTTTAAAACAAGCTAATTTGACTATAACCAAATTATAGGCAGGGGAGACTCAGAGGCATGGGTAGTGCCTAAAAATACTTGAACTTGATTTGCTTGTCCATTGACTAAGTTTCAAGTTCACTGTGTCTCTGTAAATCCAAGCAGCTGGAAAGATGGGAATTGGATTTTTGGTATTGTTTTGTTGTGCAGGAACCATCTAACTGATACAATAAATACTATAAAGACATCTGAATATCATCTAAAATTGCAGAGCACATAATGTCTTTTTAGCTGACAATTCTGTTTTAAGACACTAAGCAATTCAAAGGTTAATTACTATGGAATGAGTGATTTTTATACTGCAAAATGGTGCTTAGATAAGCTAAGCTTATCTGATTATTTCTGCCTTGTGAAGTATCTGGTATCATGGCACAAGTGGTGTCTGAACTTCCCTTTTCTGAGGGAAACTATCTGGGTTGTGAACTTGCATCTTTTTATGCAGTCCATACGATTTCCTCCCATTCCAAAACTCCCCTTGATGGGAAACTAGGGTGGCATGGCCTGGCTGCATTGCTCCTTCCACTCACAGACTTTGCACTTGGGGAAAAGGAGTTGGAAGGTACTGGTAGAGAATCATAAAAGCATAGGGCTGGAGGGGACTGTGACGTTGTGCAGTCTATATGGTTTTATAAAAACTTGATAATAAGTCAATATAATGTAACTGGGATAGTTTTAGAGAAAATACGGTAATAAGTGAATGTAACGTAACTGGGATATGCTTCATGCAAAAGGTCTCTTGTAAGGTATCATTACAAAGCTTACAATCTACTGAGTATGATCATCTGATTTGTATAAATGTACCACTCTTGTATCTAAAACTAGAAATATAAAATGTAACTCTGAGGGCCTATTGTAATTATGTAAAGTGTGGGCCATTAATGATGGTTTGGAATCTTGATGACTCCCATTGTCTGCAGATGGCTGTTTACCTGTGAGTCTCCCTGTATATGTGTGTGCTGGCAAGTGAGTAATGAAGTCTTGCAGTGACATGTGATCATGTCACCTGAACTGGAATCCATCTTTAACCTGGTGCTTTTCCAGTGAGGGGGGGTGGAAACCCAGAGGGACAAAGGGTTCCCGCCTTATGCAAAAGATATATAAAGGGGTGGAACAGAAGAGAGAGGGAGAGAAGCCATCATGAAGAATCCCCTAGCTATCACCTGAGCTGGAACAAGAGCTGTACCAGGGGAAAGAATTGTGCCCAGGCCTGGAAGGTGTCCAGTCTGAGAAAAAGCTTACTGAAGCATCGCTGAGGGTGAGATTATCTGTATTCAGTTTGATTAGGCATAGATTTGCGCATTTTATTTTATTTTGCTTGTGACTTACTTTGTTCTGTCTGTTACTACTTTGAACCACTTAAATCCTACTGTCTGTATTTAATAAAATCACTTTTTATTTAGTAATTTACTCAGAGTATGTATTAATACCTGGGGGAGCAAACAACTGTGCATATCTCTCTATCAGTGTTATAGAGGGCGAACAATTTATGAGTTTGCCCTGCATAAACTTTATGCAGGGTAAAACGGATTTATCTGGGTTTAGACCCCATTGGGAGTTGGGCATCTGAGTGCTAAAGACAAGCACACTTCTATGAGCTGTTTTCAGGTAAACTTGCAGCTTTGGGACAAGTGATTCAGACCCTGGGTCTGTGCTGAAGTGGACTGGAGTGTCTAATTCAGCAAGACAGGGTGCTGGAGTCCTGAGCTGGCAGGGAAAACAGAAGCAGGGGTAGTCTTGGCACATCAGGTGGCAGCTCTCAAGGGGGTTTCTGTGATCCAGCCTGTCACAGGAAGGTACTGGTAGAGAATCATAAAAGCATAGGGCTGGAGGGGACCTTGAGAATTCATCAAGTCCAGCTCTCTCCGCTGAGTCAGGACCAAGTAAACCTAGACCATCCTTGATAAGTGTTTGTCTAACCTCTTCTTAAAAACCTCCAGTCACAGGGATTCCACAACCTCCCTTGGAAGCCTATTCCAGAGCTTAACTACCTGGATAGTTAGAAAGTTTTCCCTAATATCTACCCTAAATTTCCCTTGCTGAGAATTAAGCCTACTAGGTCTTGTCCTACCTGCAGTGCCCATGGAGAGCAGTTGATCTCAGTTCTCTTTAAAACAGCTCTTAATATTTGAAGACTGAGGCGGGGCCTGAAAACAGTCTTCTTTTCTCAAGACTAAACATGCCCAGTTTTTTCAACCTTTCTTCCTGGGTCAGGTTTTCTAAACCTTCTATCATTTTTGTTGCTCTCCTCTGGACTCTCTCGGTTTGTCCACATCCTTCCTAAAGTGTGGTGCCCACTGCCCAGAATTGAACTCAGAACTTCAGCTGGGGCCTCATCAGTGCTGAGTAGAGCGGGACAATTAACTCCTGTGGCTGACTCACGTCACTCCTGTTAATACAGCCCAGACTGATAGTAGCCTTTTTGGGAACTGTGCCACATTGTTGACTCATATTTAATTTGTGATCCACTGTAACCCCCAGATCCTTTTCACATTTTGGGGTTGTGCAGTTGATTTTTCCTTCCTAAGCGTGGCACTTGTCTCTATTGTGTGGATGTGCTAGTTTATTGATACGGCTACTGCCCCACTCTGCCCTGAAGAGCTTAACATTTTACAGTTGATTGTATTTCCCTAAATATTTGGGCTAATTGAGGGGGGAAATTTCCAGACTGGTTTTAGATTTGACAGACTGTCTCTTCTATTTGCTTGTACAGGGCCTGGCACTATGTGGTCCTAATCCTCTGGGTGCCACTAGAAGACGCATGAATCATCATCATCACAACCTCAAAAATAGGCCATTCCTTGACTTTCTTTGCTTCTGTCTCTTCATTCCTCACTCACTCACTCCTGGCATGGGCCAAGCCACTGCCCTCTGCTCATGGCAGTCCTGTCTCAAACTGCGTGTGTGCAAATGTTAATGCTCTAGCTATAGAAAGAGCTGTTTTGTACACTGCTTGGAGATTCAATCATCCTTGTTAATCTGGTATTTCTGGACATGGTGTTCTTCCTCTCACTCAGGCCACACCTACCCTTGCGGCAGTGTGTACAGTACAGACACTACACGCCCAGATAGCACGGCTATAAATACCAGCATAGCCAGTGAGGCACAGCTTAGGCAAATAGAGCAGGATGCCCCATATGGCTGAACCCCCATGTTATATTGTGACACTCTGTACCTCAAACTAGCACCCTGGAACGCCCATATTCACCACTGTGATCATAGAATAGAATATCAGGGTTGGAAGGGATCTCAGGAGGTCATCTAGTCCAACCCCCTGCGCAAAGCAGGACCAATTCCCAACTAAATCATCCCAGCCAGGGCTTTGTCAAGCCGGGCCTTAAAAACCTCCAAGGAAGGAGACTCCACCACCTCCCTAGGTAACGCATTCCAGTGCTTCACCACCCTCCTAGTGAAATAGTGTTTCCTAATATCCAACCTAGACCTCCCCCACTGCAACTTGAGACCATTGCTCCTTGTTCTGTCATCTGCCACCATTGAGAACAGCCGAGTTCCATCCTCTTTGGAACCCCCCTTCAGGTAGTTGAAGGCTGCTATCAAATCCCCCCTCATTCTTCTCTTCTGGAGACTAAACAATCCCAGTTCCCTCAGCCTCTCCTCATAAGTCATGCGCTCCAGACCCCTAATCATTTTTGTTGCCCTCCGCTGGACTCTTTCCAATTTTTCCACATCCTTCTTGTAGTGTGGGGCCCAAAACTGGACACAGTACTCCAGATGAGGCCTCACCAATGTCGAATAAAGGGGAACGATCACGTCCCTCGATCTGCTGGCAATGCCCCTACTTATCCAGCCCAAAATGCCGTTAGCCTTCTTGGCAACAAGAGCACACCGTTGACTCATATCCAGCTTCTCGTCCACTGTGACCCCTAGGTCCTTTTCTGCAGAACTGCTACCTAGCCATTCGGTCCCTAGTCTGTAGCTGTGCATGGGATTCTTCCGTCCTAAGTGCAGGACGGAAGATGTGATTCGATGTTTTGTACAATGCATGCCTTGTGAGGTATCATTTAAGAAATCTTGATCTGTTGAACATTAATATCCTGATGAATTGTAGGCACTATCACTGTATCTGAAGTTACGAAGTTTTGCCATGTGCGCATTACTGAAATATGTTGTGAAGTTGGGAGCAACTAACACTGACCAGAGAGGCATTGATGGCCCATTAAGGAGAATCCACTCTCCCAGTGGCCCTCCCAGAGACTCCTCAGCGAGGGCACATATGCAATGGGAACTGCCTAACCCCCACGTCACAGCAAGCATCATTCTAGCACTTGGAGAGAGAGTATAAGTGAGGGTTGATGACATCACACCTGGGCCTCTCTCCTCCCCGATCGGCGGCGGCAATTGGGGGAAAAAAAAAAAAAAAAAAGCCGCGATTGGCGGCGGCAGTTCAGCGGCAGGTCCTTCGCTCCTAGAGGGAGTGAGGGACCTGCCGCCCCCGAATTGCCGCAGGTGCCGCCCCTCTCCCTTGGCCGCCCCAAGCACCTGCTTGTTAAGCTGGTGCCTGGAGCCGGCCCTGACTCAACACCTGGAAGATCATTTGGAAGACCAAGACTTTGAACTGGGGAGATTGGTCCCCGGCTGAAAGGGAATTCAGTCTGTGTATTAAGAATTGTGAGCTGCCTGTAACATCTACTAGAGTGAGAAACTGCTTGATTCAAATCTTGCTTATTCTGTAGAATTTAGACTGCAGATTAATTTTTTTAGTTCTTATGTAACCTACTCTGATCTCTATGCTTGCTACTTATAATCACTTAAAAATCTGTCTTTCTGTAGTTAATAAATCTGTTTTATATTTTATCTAAAACAGTGTGGTTTTGGGTGAAGTGTTTGGGGAATCTCAGCTCAGGTTAACAAGGGCTGTTACACATCCACTGCCCTTTGTAGGAGTGGCAAACTAATTAATGAGCTTGCCCTGTCAAAGGGACGGGTGTTGAGTGCAATGGGTACTGGGAGTCCACAGGGCTGGACTGTGACGGAGGAGGAGGAGTGGAATGGTGCGGGTACAGACTGGAGCCAGGAGGTGGATAAGAGTGGGTTGGCGGTGTCTGGGGGGTGCATGGGAAAGTGTTTTGCGACAGCGGCTGCAGGGGAGGGTGGGCACGGAGCTGCTCGGTTTTTTGCTATTTCTAATAGCACCTGGAGCGTGTCCGCTTGGCGCTCCATAACCTTTAAGAGCCGCTCCCTGGCTTCATTCCAGCACGTTGCGTTCTCCTTTCAGTCCCTCTTCTTGCTGTCCCGCCACTCCTTCAATTCCTGTTTCTCGGTGGCGGAGTGCATCATAACCTCACGCAGAAAGTCCTTCTTAGTTCTTCGTGGCCACTTTCTAATTCTGTGCAGCCGTTCAGCCATCGATAACAAAGAGGGAGGCTGGGCTCCCAAGGTCGTCTCTGTGAAGTTTAAATGCAACATTTTACAGAAGCAGTATTGTTTGCAACACAGACAACACTGATTCAGTGCTTTAAAACACGGCCAGTACTCACACACCTATCACTGACTGGCTGACCCCAGGCAAGCACACATGAGCCACAACACCCCCCACATGGTGAGTAACCACAGGGGCAGGGGAAATCACTCTTCCTGGACCCTGCTGTACACTGGGCACATGGCTCTTGGGGAGAGCCAGCACTGTAGGGGGGCCTGATAATCATTCCTGTCCCCACACTTTCCACAGGCTGTGTTGATTATGGAAGATCTCTCGCTGCTGAGGGTGAGCAGGGACTCAAGGGAGGGTCTTCTCCAAGCCTGTGGCTTCTGCCCTGGCCCCTATGCGGCTTGCCTGTGTGCAGCAATGGTCCCCGTCCTCCCCGCCGTGACGGCACAGTGGTGCGGGAAAGTTACCGTTAATGGGGCAAGAAACAAAGCAACTCTGCCGAAGAACCTATGGCAGCAGATTGCCCAGTATCTCCATGAGAGTTTCCTGGAGATCTCTGAGGGAGATTTCTGTGAAGTGAGGGAGTCAATCAACAGCCTGTTCCACCGCTCAGAGTAGGCATGTGGTGGTACATGCATCATACAGACACAAGCCTGCTTTCTGCAACCCTCCTGCCCCCAACAACTCGCTTCAGCGATTCCCAAAATCAAAGCCACTTACCAGGGGCCTCCTCTCCTGTTTGCGCTTCGCCAACATCCGATAGCTGTGACTGGCTAGTCTCCTCTGGGGTACAGAAGAGCTCCTGGCTGCATGCATCTCTGACCTCTGAGTCGTCCTCTGCCTCTGGGTCCTCGTCCCCCTCCTCCACATCCTCGTCCAAGATTTCCTCCTCCTAGCTCAGTTCACTCTCGACTGTCCCCTGAGCCACCGAAGTATCCACAGTGGCCGTCACAGTGGAGGTGGGGTCGCCACCGAGTATCATGTCCAGCTCTTTGTAGAACCGGCAGCTTGTGGGCGCAGCACCGGAGGGGCCGTTTGCCTCCCGCGCCTTGTGGTAGGCACTCCGCAGCTCCTTCACTTTGACCCTGCACTGCAATGTGTCCCGGTCATGGCCCCTTTCTGTCATGCATTGTGAAATCTGTCCGTAGGTATCATAATTCCTACAGCTGGAGCGCAGCTGGGACTGGACAGCCTCCTCTCCCCAAATGCCCATGAGGTCCAGCAGCTCAGCACTGCTCCAAGCGAGGGATCGCCTGGTGCGTGGAACAGGCATGGTCACCTGGAAAGATGTGCTGAGACCATTGCATGCATCACCGAGAAAACAGGAAGGGGACTTTCAAAATTCCCAAGGAATTTAATGAGTGCGTCTCACGGTTGGTCACCAGAGGGCAGGGCAGTAGAGTTCAAACCAATGACCAGAGAGGCGAGAACAGGCATTGTGGGATACCTGCCGGAGGCCAATCACAGCGCTGTAATCACCACGGTGTCTACACTGGCACCGCAGCGCTGTAGCCCCGGCGCAGAAAGCTCTACACCTCTCATCGGGGTGGTTTTTTACAGCGCTACAAGTGCGCAGTTTCTGCGCACTAAGGCCAGGTCTACACTACCGCGGTAGTTCGACAGCTGGCAATCGAAGTTCCGGGTTCGATTTATCGCGTCTGTTCTGGACGCGATAAATCGATCCCGGAAGCGCTCGCCGTCGACTGCGGTACTCCAGCTCGGCGAGAGGAGTACCGCGGAGTCAACGGGGAGCCTGCCTGCCGCGTGTGGACCGCGTCTGAACCGCGGTAAGTTCGAACTAAGGTATGTCGACTTCAGCTACGTTATTCACGTAGCTGAAGTTGCGTACCTTAGTTCGAATTTGGGGGTTAGTGTAGACCAGGCCTAAGTGGCTTGGCAGTGTGTAACCTCGGGAGTTACACGGCAGAAAGCCGCTTTACTGTGCAGAAAGTTGTCAATGTAGACAAGGCCCAACTTTGATCTCTATGCCTGCTACTTATAATCACTGAAAATCTGCCTTTCTGTAGTTAATAAATGTGTTTTATATTTGATCAAAACCAGTGTGGTTTTGGTTGTCCTCGCTCGCCAGGGCGCACTGCCCAGGGCAGGTGGAGGGCTCAGGGCTCCCCTCAGCAGACCAGACTGACCTGCTCCAGCCCAGGGTCCTGGGCCCCGGCCCCACAGTCGCTGCTCCCCAAGGACTCTTCTAGCCCCGGAGTCAGATCCCCCCACGTGGGCAGCTCTTACTGGCTGCAAACAGCCAGTGCCCCACCCTGCCCGATTCCTGCCTCCGACCTGGCCAGGAGGCAGGGCCATCGAGAGGGGCGGGGCCTTGTGGCAAGGGGGGCACAGCCTCCCAATTTTCCCTCTGGGCCCCCCACAGCCCCCACACCAGGAACAGGCTGGTGGCGCCCCGGTGCATAGGGACTATGTAGACTCCCCCTTGTGTCTTTCTTCTCCCACTCTTTGTTTAGACTGAGCTCCTCAGGGCAGGGACGGTCTCTTCCAGTACATACGTGCCGGGCCTAAAACAGTGGGGCTCTATGGGTGGTTGAGGACTCTAGGTGCAATGGGAATAAATAATAACGTGAATTGTCCTTTCCTTCCATCTCAGACTTTCTTCCTCACCTCATTTCCTTTTTCTTTGTCTATTTTACTTCCCCTTTGCATAGGCCCCTACATCTTTCCATTCCTTCTCCCCTGCTTTGCACACACTCTTTCTCTCTCTCCCATCCTCTCTTTTCCACTCCCAGCTCTCTCTTTTCCTCAGTCTTCTGCCCTCTCCACCTTCCTTTTGTCTCGTGTCTCCCATCTATAGCTCCCTTCTTTGACCCCCCCCCCCAAGTCTCTGGTTGGCCCATTGTTGTTGACATTTGCCTCCCTGGAGCAGACATTCCTCCGTGGGGCCTGCAGGCCCAATTCCCTGCATCTGGGCTTCTCTCTAGATCCCTAGGAGCCACCCAGTGCTCTCTCACTGGCACTTAGGGAGAGGTCCCCTGGAGCCCGTAGGGCAGGCTGGAGCCAGTGGGGCAGGCCGGCTAACAATGCCAGTGGGGCCCGTGCAAACTGCCCAGTCTGAGCCCTCCCCACTCACCGCTCTGAACTTCATGCCATGACCTTCAGCAGAGAGTTCATGCTCGTGCACTTGGCTTCCTTGTAGAGAAATGGAAACATTCTGCAGCGGATCATTTGCAAACAATTTTGTTTGATTTAATTCTTCCTCCTGTTGCAATAATTTCAAATAGTGACACTGAACTTTGTGTTTCAGGAGCTGCAGAAAATACTGCTGCTGTCTTTGGGATGAATCAGACACCCCCTTATATCCGTGCAATGGAAGGGTCAGAGTTCACCATCGAGTGTACATTCAACACAAGCAATAATTTAACCAAGTGGTTTGTTGAATGGAATAAAACCAGAAACAATGTAACAGAAAAGGTGTCCAATGGAACAGATCGAATCATATCATCAGAAGTTAAAGAAAAGAGGTCTCTTTCCCTCACTGTGAAGAAAGCCAGTGTCACTGATTCTGGAACCTACGTATGTGGGGTTGGGAGCAAAGATGGGACATCTCGTGGGAATGGAACCCAAGTGACCATCGATGGTAAGTACCAGCATTTCCTTCTCTGTCCTACAAAACCCTTTCCGGGGAGCTCAGGACACTGGCCTGGTTCCAGAGAGCTGGGGCAGGTGGTGCTGGGGGAGATGGAGCAGCACAAAGTGTAAAGGGCAGAGCTGTAGGCAAAACTGGGGGACATTCTGTGGTACATACAATGGTCCTGATCCTGCATTCCACTGATTTCTGTGGGGGTTTTAGCTGCACAAGGAATGCAGGGTCACGCCCCAGATACTCAAAAACTGTTTTGAGATGGGGCATGAGGGGAGGTTTCTAATTGGCTAAGCCTGTGAGGCCTTAGACGCAACTGGAGAGACAAGGTGGGTGAGGGAATATCTTCTATTGAACCAACTTTTGTCGGTGAGAGAGACAAGCTTTCGAACTTACACAGATCTCTTCTTCAGCTCCTGGAAGCATAGATCTGGTCTACACTACAGATTTATGTTGCCATAACTACGTTGCTCAGGGGTGTGAAAAATCCACACCCCTGAGCGACGTAGTTAGTTACACCAACCAAAGCTCCTGTGTAGACAGTGGTGCAGCTGGGCTGATGCAGTGTTTTCAGTAGAGATGTGCCCTTACTCAGAGTTTCACAGGTAAATACAGGGTAGAATGGCTGGTTTAGAATAAGTAGTTAACACCTATTTCAAGGGACTATTCAAGGCAGGGTGGCCCGTTAACACTTCTGCAGTCATAGGCCAAAGAGAGAGGCTTGGGGGTTACAGATTGTTGTAATAAGCCATAAATCCAGTGTCTCTGTTCAGTCCATGATTTTTAGTGTCTAGCAGAGTTATGAATTTAAGCTCCCAGGCTTGTCTTTTGAAAGTGTTGTGCAGGCTTCCTTTGAGGATGAGGACCACTCTGTATCTGACCTGTGAGACGTGTTCCCCACAGGAAACAGGGTGGTTTTGTCTTGTATCATTTTCCTGTGTGAGTTCATTCAAGAGCACAGTGATTGTCTGATTTCACCCCCATCGTTACTATTGGGGGATTTAGTGCGCTGGATGAGGTACCCCACAGGTTGTGATAGGCTTGTGTAGGATCTGTGGCTCTTGAAAGGTGAGTTGTGGGGGGTGTTGATCATTGTAGCAGTGGAGATATGTCTGCAGATTTTGCATCTGTTGTTCTGGCAGGATCTGGTGCTGCTTTGAGTTGGTATGTCCTGGTCTGTGGGGAGCTTGCTTCTGATGATGCCCTTGGAGCGGCTGGGGGGTTGTTTGAAGGTCAGAAGTGGGGGTTCAGGAAAGATTTCTTTCAGGATGTGGTCCCCATCGAGTATGGGTTACAGTTGTTTGACGATACCCCGTAGGGGTTCCAGTGTAGTGTGGTGGGTAGCAACTGGTGTGCAGTCAGAGGAGGTTTTATTTCTGTATTCAAGCATGTTCTCTCAGGGTATTTGGACAGCCCATTCCATGATGCAATCTACTTCTCTAGTAGAATGTCCTTGTTTGGTGCAGGCGGTTAAGGTGTGTATCTCAGACTGTCTCCTAGGAGCGTATTCTGTGCTATCTGAATGTCTGGCTGTAGATTACAGATTTCTTGGTTGTTTGGGGTGGTTACTGGGTTTATGAAGGTAGGTGTGGTGATCTGTGGGTTTCTTGTCTAGGGTTGTCTGTAGGGTTCCATTGTTGAAGCTGATGGTGGTGTCCAGGAAGTTGATGCCAGTGTGGGAGTGTTCCCCAGAGAGTTTAATGGCTGGGTGGGTGGTGGTTGTTGAAGTTGTGGTGGAAATCTAGACGGGAGTTTAAGCATTGCATTTTGCTGTGGTGCTGGGAGTACCTCTCCCAGACCCGAGGAAGAGCTCTATGGAGCTCGAAAGTTCGTCTCTCTCACCGACAGAAGTTGGTCCAATAATAGCTATTCCCTCACCCACCTTGTCTCTCTAATATCCTGGGACTGACACAGCTACAGTGCACTCAACGTGATGGCATTTCTCTTGGTCTGTGACACAATAATTTGGAACCCCGCAGCCCATCAATTCCAACATTTCAGGCAGTATTGAAGGCATCACTGGGCAGAACTCTGTTGATATTGGGGAAATCAGAAAACCCAAAAGAGGAAAAGTGGGGGACACATGGAGTGCCTGCTCCCTGTTTAGCAGAGTAACAGCTTGGAGCAAAGCCACCTCTGTAACTGTCTAAATCAAAGAACCAGTTTGTGGCACCAATTAACACTTCCCAGTTGAAAAACATTCCCATCTCATCTCTGCTCCTTCCCCTAGTAGAGTGTAACATGCTGACACTCTGGGTGATTTATGTCCCGGGCAGAAAGAGGAGAAATAACAGTGGGGAAGGCTCACAGAGCCCCTGACACGGGGAGGATGGGGGACGTGGTCTGGGGATAATGCTAGAATGAGGGTACAGCCAAAGCCCCGAGCATGCAGGGAGAATGGGGGACCCTGGAATGGTGGAAAGGGAGAGAATTAGGGCACAGAGAGCTCCTGGCTTGGGGCAGAACTGAGGACTGTAGCATCGGGGGGGTGGGAAGAAATGGGGGACACACAAGGCTCCTGGCATGGGGGTGGGGGCTAGGGAGTCCCTGAAATAGAGGGGGATGGGAGGGTGGCCCCCAGGGACCTTGTGGGGACAGCGGGATGCAAAGAGTCCCTGGTGCATGCAATGTGCTTGACCTACAGAAGCAACAAAACGTGGGCATCCCTCTAGTTTAGCCCCCGCAGAGTCTAACCCAAATCCACAAAGAGTTGAGCAGAGTCAGGATGAAGTTGTATGCTCAGTAATAGGTTGTTATTGAGTGTTTATTTTGCAATGGTGCTTAGGGTACGTCTTCACTACCTGTCGTATCGGCGGGTAGCAATCGATTTATCCGGGATCGATATATCGCGTCTTGTTAAGACACGATATATCGATCCCCGAACGCGCTCACCGTCTACTCCGGAACTCCACCAGAGCGAGCGGTGGTAGCGCAGTCGACGGGGGAGCCGCGGCCGTCAATCCCGCGCTGTGTGGACCCCAGGTAATTCGATCCAAGATACTTCGACTTCAGCTACGCTATTCGCGTAGCTGAAGTTGCATATCTTGGATCGATCCCCCCCCCCAGTGTAGACCAGCCCTTTGAGGCCTCAACCAACATGTCGGGCCCACTGTGCTAGGCCCTGTACACTAGAGCTGGCGGTTTCAGTTTGGGAGAAGTTTCATTGTTTCAGAACTGGCTTCATTCCAAACCAAGACGGATCAGGACTGCACCAGGGCCGGGGACCCGAGGGCTTCCAGAGTCCCAGAGGCCAGTTACAAGTAGAGCAGCCTGGGGAGTCACTGGCCCAGGACTCTAGAGGCCCTGGGATCTCCAGCCCGGGGCAGTCTGCATGGCGGAGCTACCCCAGAGCTGCACCCCTGGGAGCTGGTCCTGGAACTTCCAGGCTTCCAGCTCCATGGCAGGGACACTGGAAGCGCCAAGAGCCCTGTCTCAAGCAGGGAGCCGAGCAGACAACAAGAGCCCCTAGAGACCTGACTCTGCCGCAAAGTGGGGAGCCCACCCGTCCCGAGACTCAACTCCCGACTCCCCGAGCAGGGGCTCGCGGGACAGAAGAACATAAGAACGGCCAGACTGGGTCAAACCAAAGGTCCATCTAGCCCAGTATCCTGTCTTCTGACAGTGGCCAGTGCCAGGTGCCCAAGAGGGAATGAACAGAACAGGCAATCATCCAGTGATCCATCACCTGTCGCTCATTCCCAGCCTCTGGCATCCCCATCCCCGCCCATCCTGGCTAACAGCCATTGATGGACCCATCCTCCAGGAACTTACCTGGTTCTTTTTTGAACCCTGTGGATCTTGGAACAGCAACAGAAACCGGTGTGTGTTTTGACGAAAGTGGAGTCAAATCTGTAGTAGATCTGGTGAGTCAGTTCTCATCAGCGCATTGGCATTTTCAGTCTAAGCTAAGTTTTGCCAGAACATTTGCAATCAGCTCTACTGTACATGGACATAACGAGAGAGCCCCTGAGCTAAAGAATTTACACTCTAAACAGACAAGGCAGACAAAAGGGGGAGAACGGGCAGACGTACTAATAGTAGATTGGGAAGTGAGACAGAGAGAGATTAAAGGACTAAATCCACACAGGGCTTTAGGCCCTTAAATCCAACATCTGGGGGCCATGGAGATCCTCAAAACCCCTGCTCAGCTGCTGCCTAGCCCTGGAGCTGCTGAAGTTTCCACCAGTAAAACCAGTGCTAAAGACTTGCTGACACTCTCTCGCTATGCTGTAAGCACAGCCCTGCCCAGAATAATGGTTGCACCCCGATCCTCACTCCCCTGCCATTGCCAGCAGAAGTGCATCACATCTCAGAACTGCCCATTCCACGTCCTTCAGTGAATCCCATTTTTCTGTAATGAAGGAGAATTGGCCACCCTCTCTCTTGCCCTGCATTGGGCTGGTGGAGGGAAATAGGTCTCAAGAAGGGTTTGAATGTAAGGAATTTGGCAGGCGTATCAGGCGTACACAAGGTTCGGGTAATAAATCACATAGTTGGAGGGGGGTTGTCTAGACTGAAGCTTCTGGGGTTACCTGTCACTAAACAGACCAGAAAAGTCTTGACATGCACGAAACAGCTCTATATGGGGCCTAACGAAAGAACATCCGTTTAAACTCTTAACAAGCAGGGGAAACTAAACAGCAGGACTGGAGAGATTCATTTTATACATCTGCCCTTGTCTGCTGGCACATTGAACTATTTCTCAATGAAGGTGTAATCATCTGTGTTTCTCTTTCTACAGAAATTACCGACCTGATGGTGAATCAAACCCCAACCAGTGTCAGTGATTTCGAAGGCTCAGAACTTACCATGAATTGTACATTCAAGACAGTCAATAACCACAGCACCATGTATGTGCGATGGTATAACTGTGGGACTGAGGGAGTAAAGAAAGAGCTGGTGAATGAGAGCGATGTGATCACAACCCTGCATTTGGACAATGGTTTTGCCTCACTCACTTTGAAGAATGTGAATTCATCTAATACAGGAACCTATGTTTGTGAGGTGGGGATCACAGCAAGGAACCTCTTTGGGAATGGAACAGGAACCCAAGTTACCATTGAGAGTAAGTGCCAGAATTTCCTACTTGATCTTCTTGGGGAAATGGGGGCGAGCGAGTGAGAACAAGAGCACACATCTCCTGCAAGGTGTTGAGTGTCTTCAGTTAGATATGAATTCATGTCTGATTTGTGGATGGGTCAACCTGTGGCTGCTTCTTATGTCAGATCTGGTTCACATAAGGATCCATATTGCAGGAGGCAAATTTTCCAGACTGAACATTTGGGGTGGGGGGGATAGTTTGTTCGTTCGTGACCAGAAACAGAAGTCTTGCCAGGCATCATAAAGCTATGAATGGAACTAAGTGAAAGCATCACTTTAACCTCTGATAAGCAGGGAATGTTAAATGGCCAGGCTGGGAAAAGTACACCAAATACTGGAGGGGTAGACATTTCTTTTAATACATCCCCAGTCACCAGCCATTGCCACTGAAATTCTCCTGCATCAAGGTTCAGTCGTCTGTGTTTCTCTCCTGCAGATTTTCCCAAGCTGATGGTGAATCAGACCCCAGTCAATATCCATGTGTCAGAAGGGTCAGATCTCACCATGGAGTGTAGATTCACGGTATGGAATAAACACAAGACCTTGTATGTGAAATGGTATAAACATAGCGGAACTGGGGGAACGAAGAAGGAGCTGGTGAGCGAAAGAGGCGGGGGCCCAGCAGCCCTGGGTTTGGAAAAGGGTTTTGCTTCGTTCACTCTGAAGAACGTGAATGTAACCGATACAGGAACCTACATGTGTGAGGTGGGGAGCACAGCGAGGAACTGGTCTGCATCAGGAGCCGGAACCCAAGTGACCATCACTCGTAAGTACCAGTATTTTCCTATCGGATCTTCATGGTGTGAGAGACAGTGAATGGCAGCCTAAAGGACAAAGAATGAACGACTGTTGCTGGCAAAAGTGGGTATGAATTCTCAGGTGTGTACAGTATATAACCCATAAAAATATGGGCTCCAGCCTGTGAGGAAGTGAAGGTAACATAGTTCAAAGTACCTAAGTGATTTAGGAGCTTCTGAGTTTCAGAGGGTACTTTGGCACTGGAGGGCCAGATTTTTAAAGGAATTTAGGCACCAAAAGTTGTAGGTGGGATTTTCAAAAGCATCTAAGCACCTAACTTCCATTGAAATCAGTCACTTTGGCCAACAGGACTTAGGCTCCTAACTCACGTAGGCACTTTTGAACATTTCCCCCAAATGCCCCTGGAGAGGGGTGTTCAGAACCTCCCAGGACTCAGGCCTGTCATAAGAACATTAAGGAGGACCGGTCATAAGAACATTGATGAACCTAAGTCACCACTGCACCACAACTGCACTGGATGGGATAAGAAGCAGCCCCCAGTGTCCATCTGCACCTGGAGCTAAACTGATTTCATGGCTAAAGAGTTGCTTCTTATTCTGTGAGAACATCTTCATCCATGCATAGAATGTATCCCGATATGGAAAGTATGTAGAAAAACTGGAAAGGATCCAGAAGCGAGCGACAAAGATGATCAAAGGGATGGAATGCAAGTCTTAGGAGCAAGGGCTGGGTATGTGTATTTTGGAAAAGAGAAGATTAAGGCGGGGGGCATGATAACGGTCTTCAAAGCCTTGAAAGGCTGCCATAAAAAAAGATGGAGAAAAGTTGTTCTCTTGCCACAGAGGACAGGACAAGAGGCAATGGGTTCAAACTACAGCACAGCAGATTTAGATTAAATCTCAGGAAAAACTTCCTAACTGAGAATGGAACAGATGCCTAGGGAGGTTGTGGAAGCTCCTTCACTGGAAGTTTTCAAAAGGAGGCTGGAGAGCATCGGTCTTGGATGGTTTAGCGGTTCTCAAACTATGGGATGGGACCCCAAAGTGGGGTCGCTAGGGCTGGCTTAGACTTGCTGGGGCCTGGGGCCGAAACCTGAGCCCCACCGCCTGGCTCCTCTGAGGCTCAGGTTATGGGCCCTCTGCCTGGGGCTGAAGCCCTTGGACTTCGGCTTTGGACCCCCCTCCTGCCTGAGCCAGTGGGGCTCTGGGAGGCTCAGGCTTCAGTCCCCCCTCCTGGGGTCGTGTAGTAATTTTTGTTGTCAGAAGGGGGTCGCGGTGCAATGAAGTTTGAGACCCCCTGATTTAGACACAACAAATCCTGCATCTTGGCAGGCTGGGGAGACTAGCTGACCCTTGTGGTCCCCTCTAACCCTGTGGCTGTAGGATTCTATGCCTTGGTGGAATCTGCACGATGCGGGCATGGCAATATGTACAGAGAGAGGTTCTGCTGTAACTCTCCATGGCCATCCACCGATCTGGTTCTAGCTCTAAAGGATCCTTCCCATCGTCCAAGTGAAAAGGAAAACCTCATCTGAAAACCCCACATCCCGGTCACGATAGACCCAACATTTCTAATGCCGATTGCTGTATCTGAGTTCACAATTCTCACTACTGGCAATGGGGTGAGCACGTGCTGCTGGGAAAATGGAACAGTGATACATATTGCGTGTATTGTTCTGATGATTTTTGGTGCAAGTGGCAGATTTGCAATTGACACCCTGAGATTGTGAACAGGAGTGTAACATGAGCTGCTCTCAAGCACCAACTTCTGGCCAGAGGCCACTTTTCAGCACCTTGCCCATTTCCCCCTCTTCAAGGCCCTTTAACAACTCACTCGGTTTAAAGGTAGTTCAAACCATCACCTCCTGCAGGCCAATAAATCGAGTCCCCAGGGGCATATTAGCCCTCTTGGCCCCAGTGCAGCGTCTCGCTCCTGATAATCCAAAACAACACAGACTCTTTCAAAAACAGAACACAAACTCACCCAGTCTTCATCCCAGTTTCAGCTGGGCACAGCCCTACCTCCCCGAGGGACTGTCTTCCTGCTTCCCAGCACCTCCTCCCTGGTGTTTGTCCTCCTCCACAGGCCTTTCCCACTGAGCCTGGGCAGTCTCTCCCAGGCCTCCCCGCCTGGAGAGCTTTCCTCACTTTCTCCTGCTTCTTGAGCTTCTCCCCTGCTGGCTCAGAACCCTGCAGGAGTTGTCTCACTCGCTGCAGTGTCCACACACATGGCCACAATTTCATGGGCTTGCCCCCTTCTCAGCAGCTTCCTGCTTCTTTTGTACTGGAAGCACCTGATTCCTCTCCGCTGGGGCTTATCCTGTAATCAGGGTTAGCTTAGCCCAGGCTCTCCAGCCCATGGGGCAGGCGCCCTGTTGCAGATGGGTACAGCAGAGGCAGTGCAGAAAGGCAGTATATGGTAGTGGTTAGAGCAGGAGACTAGGAATTAGGAGGTTTTCGTTTTATTTCTGACTGTCACAGACTGCCTGTATGACCTCAGGCAAGTCATTTAGTCTCCCTGTGCCTCCATCTGTAAAATGGAGATATTTCCTCTCCCAGGTTCTGTCTGTCTTGTCTATTTAGACTTTAAACTCCCGGGGCAGGGACTGGCTCTCTATGTGTATGTACAGCACCTAGCACAAGATCAGGGTGTGCCTGGTGAATGCTGACGACGCCCAGCATGCCAGTATTCACCTGTGATAGTTCCGAGTCACAACTGGAAATGCCAGCATGGGGCAGTTTTAATGCATGAACAGAAATGAGATGGTTTGTTTGTACATGCGAATTCGAGTTTGTTTCCAGACACATTAGTGTGAGGACAATTTGTCTGTAACTCTAAAACAAGAGAAATGGAGTTGGGTTCTCAATTCGCAGTTCCTTTGTCTCCTCTGTTCTACTGGAGCAGCGGATAGAGTGTGCAAACCTCAAAGATCCAAGGACCCGAATCCCATCCTGCACTCCAGGCTCAGTAACTGTCCTCAAGCATCTTTCCAACGTCAGCCAGTTTTAATTTCCTCATTGCCTTTCCCCCCCTTGTGCTCTAACGCTCCTCAGTGACTATATTGAGCTCAAGTTTCCCTCTCACCCACATCTAAGTGTCTAACACAGGAATCCACAAATTTCTCTGAACGTCACCAGAATCATAGATAACACCATTAATATCATGGTAGGTTTTTCTCCTTTTGAGAGTGCGTGAGATGCAAGCTCAAAAGATTTGGCGTATTCCTTCACACTCTGGATGCTTATCTGACTATTATCCAAACTGATCTGAACTTTTAGGAGGTTGCCTTCAGTCTCTGTGGCTCATAGTTCCCCCTCACTGCAGGGCCCTAGAGCCTGGACCACAGCTCGAGCCCGGAAGTCTACACCACAATGAAACTGCCCCGCAGCCGCAGCCCTGAGAGAGCCTGAGTTGGCTGGCATGGGCCAGCTGCGGGTTTTTCTTTGCTGTATCAACATACCCTACATTAGTCCTCTTCCTTTTCTCCAAGTACACTCAGCTCTCTTTGGATGGGTTTGGTGACACCCCTGCTTTCTAAAGTTCTCTTAATATGGAGATATACCTATCACATAGAACTGGAAGGGACCTTGAAAGGTCATCAAGTCCAGTCCCCTGCCTTCACAACAGGACCAAGTACTGTCCCTGACAGATTTTTCCCCTCCCCCAGATCCCTAAATGGCCCCCTGAAGGACTGAGCGCACAACCCTGGGTTTAGCAGGCCAATGCTCAAACCACTGAGCTATCCCTCCCTCCCTCTTCTTCCCATGTGAAGTGAAATTGAGCTTCAAAGCCACATTAATGGTCGCCTCATTTCCCCTTGTAGTGACCCGTAATTGTAGCTGGGAGTGGCACGTACCCAGAAGGGTACTTTGTGGTTCCTCTTTTGTGGCACTAACAAGATAAATTCCTGTTATTCTCTTCAAATCACGTATGACTCTCAAAGTTCAGGTATACTCTCCATAGGGAAAAAATGAAGTCTCCAGTGAAATTAGAACACAGGACAGCAAAGAGATCAGATCCACTCGTTGTGCGACTCAGAAGAGGAATTATCCCAGCAGATGGCCAGACGAATTCTACAGTCCATACAGAGCTTGCTATGGCACTTTGCCTCATCTTCTGTGGGGGCCTGCCTATGACTTTGTATCAAAAGGCTTCATACGAAGAGATGTTTGAAGATGTTTAGGAAGCTGTCATTTTCCTGCTTTTAGTCAATGGCCAGAATTGTTTCTGGAAAACACAAATCTTGCTATGGCTACAAACCGGAGAGCATCAGTTCACTTCTTAACACCCACGGGGGATATTTTAATGGCCAAGCTTTACAAAGGGGCCTGAAATGCTGGAGAGAAAAACTCTCTTTAAATACTTCAGCTGATTGACGTGTTTCTGCATCAAGGTGAAGTCACTTGTGTTTCTCTCTCTCTGCAGCTGTTGACCTGCTGGTGAATCAGAGCCCTGCCTGTGTCAAGGAAGAGGAAGGGAAAGAGCTGACCATAGAATGTAGATTCAGGACCCTGGAGAAACCCAGCACCAAGTACTCTGTTAAATGGTATAAAAACGGGACTGATGGGCACGAGAAGGAGCTGAAAAACGAAACAGGCTCAGTCACAACAACTCTAGATTTCTCAACGGGCCTGGCTTCTCTGACCTTGACTAAAGCCAACGTGAGTGATTCTGGGTTCTACAGATGTGACTTCGGTAAAAATGGCCGTGGGAATGGAACCAGAGTGACGATCCAGGGTAAACAGCAGCATTATTTTCTCTGATCTGCATTGTCAGGATAGTACACTGTGGTCACCACTGACTCACACTTCCCACATGATCACTGAAACCCCACAGCTACTTCCTAGCCTAGGACAGGGAGACGCAGTGTTATCTCAGAGATAGGCGGTGTGTAAATTATGGAGTGTTGTTGTAGCCGTGTGGGTCCCTGGATATTAGAGAGACAAGGTGGGTGAGTGTGTGTACCAGGCCCCATTAAAGGAGCAGTGAAGCTGGGTCCTCCAGACCTGCCTAGAAAGGCTGCAGGGTAGCAGCCAATCAGAGCACAGCAGGCTCAGTTAAAAGGAACTGCTGGGCCTGAGCAGGTCAGTTCCTGGCAGGGACCAGAGGAGTAAGGAAGGGTGCTCCTTGACGAAGCTCAAGGGAGAACAGAAGGTGGGTTCTGGTGGCATTTGGTAAGGAAAAAGAGGAGTTAAGAACTTCAGCCCTGAGATAAGGGTGAAGAGGAAGGGACTACATGGGAAGCAGCCCAGGGAACAACAGCAGCAACTATGACAGGAAGCAGCATGTGGCTGTTATTTGTAGAGTCCCTGGCTTGGGACCTGGAGTAGTGGGTGGGCCTGGGTCAGGGTGGCCAAAGCCCTGAGAAGGGGACGAGTTTATTTAGAAGCCCAAGCACAGGACTGGAATTTAAAGGGCTGAAGACCCCGCAGAGGGCCATTTGCTGGAGTTTGTTACCCCAGAAGGGGACTGAACTTGCAGGCGTGACCTAGCTGGAGAGCTGGGGCAATAAGAACTGATAAGGCAAAGAGTCTCCAGGGAGAGTCCTGGGGGCACCGCTCTATACCAGAGCAGGCGCTCCTAGTTCCAGCCCCTATCCTGTGCCAACGAGCAGGACTCTTCTCTATCCCCTGCTTCCCCATCATTGATTTGACTCCAATTAGCAGGGCTGGATTGCCCAAGAGTATTGACTCATCCTATGTCAATGGATGACATTTTAGTCTGGCTGCTAGATTCTTTGGGTAGCGTCAATTTCCAGTGATCGTTCCTGTGAATATCTGTGATACATGGACCTTAAACACCACAGTAGTGCAGGGTTCCTGTTCTATGTGGATCCATAATGGGGCATTTTGAGCTATGTCTACATACCACTTAAGAGGAAGAATGTATTACAATGCCTAATACAATCCTTTGCTTGCAGGAAGGTATTGTTTTTCCATGGATATCAGAGCTCCATGTTTAAACGTGAGGTCTTTTTTTTTTTTTTAAGTAAAGAGCATGAACAGGAAGGGATGGGGACAGAGGGACACTGGCAGATCTTCCCCTTCGTTCTGATCTCTTGATGCTGTAGGAAGCAAGGGGTCAGGATTCATTTTGATCATGTGAGTCAGTAGCTGAGAGGACAAGCTTCCCTCTGCCCCCAAATCAAAACAAAACTTAGATCCACAACCAGAACCGGGAAGAATTTCCAGCATAGTGCAGTTTGTTTTGGATGATTGTGAGTAAATTGGGTTGAAATAGCAGGACCAGAGCATTCGAGAACATTTCAATGAATGTCCTACACCGGCAAGCCCTGCTTGCAAATAGTGTCCTTCACATCAGATCCGTGAGCCAAATCCGCAGCTGATACCAAGGGAGTGATGTTGATTTGCACCAGTAAAGGCTCTGGTTCTGGAACTTCACAACTGGGATAGGAAGAAACCCTGAATGCAGCTGTCACAGTGAGTTTCTTAAAATTACCCCCACCCCAGGTACGAGGGCTGTAGCAAGAACTCCTCCCGAGCCTCTGAGGGTGAAAAAAAGAACCTATTTTCTACGAAAGACCTGTAATTCTAGCCAGACCGAAACACAAGGCACCCAAGAATCTCCACATGCTTCTTGAGTAAAGAGGAACCAAAAGCAAACAAATGAGAACAAATTACTGGCAGAGCCCTGCAGAAACACCCTCCACCCACACTAGCAATCTTGCTTCCTCCCATTGGAGATCTTGCCCAGTCATCTTTATCCATGACATTTAATATATATACATACACCAGTCAACTGAAACGTTCCTGCACCAAGGTACAGTCACTTGTGCTTCTCTCTCTGCAGCTGTTGACCTGCTGGTGAATCAGACGCCTGCTGTAATGAATGGATCGGAAGGAGAAAAGCTCACTATAGAGTGTAGATTCAAGGTGGTGAAAGACTCCAGCACCACGTACAGTGTTACATGGTATAAGAAGGGGGCTGATGGACACGAGAAAGAGCTGAAGAACGGAACAGGCATTGTCACAACAGCTCTAGATTCCTCAAAGGGCCTGGCCTCTCTCACCTTGATCAAAATCAATAGGAACGACTCCGGGCTCTACAGATGTGACTTTGGTATAAATGGCGGTGGAAATGGAACCAGAGTGACCATCCATGGTAAATAGCAGCATTGTCCTCTCAGATCTTCACTGTATTTCCTAGGGAAGAATAAGGACTAGGAAAGGAAGAGCTAATGCTAATACTTTGCATGGGGTGATATTGATGGGACAGGAGTTGCTGGCAAACAGAAGGAGAAGGCAAAGCTATGGAGAGATTTGCAGTGAGAAGTCAGTGATTCCCGGTGGCTTTCCAGATCCTGCCCATTTTTTTTTTTTGTCATCCAAGTACTTGCAACCCCCCCCCCCTTTTCCTGATGTCCCTTGCACAGCAGCACAGCATTGCTGCCCACCAGAATTCTCGGAGCCACTGGGTGATGGGTGAATCACAAAGGGTTCAGAGGTTCGGAGAAGCACCTCCAGGTTCAGAAGCTCTTCTCGCCCGTATTGAACAGTCAGTTTGACCATGACAGGCTCTCTCGTAAGAAGATTTCCAGTATTTCCCAATTTTGTGTGGGATGGAAATGTCTCTCGGTATATTGCTAATTCTGCTTTCAGTCTTGGACTGAAACAAGAAGTGTCTAGAGAACAGCCCTAAAAACCCACTCACGGCAGTACCGCTATTGTAAGCTGCAGTGTTTTGGACCATAACTGCAGAATACTGTCTTTTTTTAAAATGAGGGAAATCTTGTTGAACCTCAGCACAGGTTCCAGTTTGATTCTGGGTGAGGGTGTAAGCTAGTCCTTACT
Organism: Emys orbicularis; assembly: GCF_028017835.1. Taxonomy (NCBI): domain Eukaryota; kingdom Metazoa; phylum Chordata; order Testudines; family Emydidae; genus Emys; species Emys orbicularis. The sequence goes on from NC_088696.1 coordinate 37,107,393, forward strand.
TTAGCCTAACTGATTAGCCCATTGCAAATACCATCTTCTGACAAATGAATCCACCAGGTTGGTGTCATTCTTCCCGTAGTGGTGGAGCAGCGACCCAGTTTGCCTTCTCTCCTTCAGCTGCTCTGCCGCGGGACTCCTCAGGTGGTGGTGGTGGTCTAGTGACCTAGCTCACAGCATCTTCCCCTGCCCCTATCCAGCGGGACTCCTGTAGAGGTGGTAATGCATGACCCAACCTATGTTGTCTTTCCCTAGAACTAGTGGTGATGGGAGTGTAATAACTCAACTTCCCCTGCCTCTGTAGCCCCATCTAGTAGGACAGCAGCTAATTAATGTTTCTTTCAACAGCACATGACCAAAGGCCAATGAGCTCTTACATTGTTCCTGGGGCTGCGGCTGGGACACTTCTCTTCTTGCTGGTGCTCGGTATCCTTTTGTGGAGATGGAGACAGTGCTCCAAAGGTAAGATTTACTTGGACAATAAATGTAAGCAATTTCTGTATGAGCGGAGCTCATAGGATGCCGATAGATTCTTCTTTGTGTCCTTCCTTTAGCCGAATAAAGAGTAATTTGGGTAATTTTTGTCAGTGAATGTACAGCAGCGGTAGTGAACTGGCAGCCCTAGTCAGTGAAGTCTCATATCTAAGCACATATACCGCCTGGGCAATGGTAGGACTATTCTATGTCTCCTCCCTGACCTGAGGAAGCACCTCACGGTGTGAAAGGTGGATTCAGTCTCCACGTCTATTCCATCTTTGGCTGGATTGCCAACAAAGCCACCAATTATTGGCAATTGCTCGGGTGGGAACGTGTGGGATGTAGATACTGCTCCAGTATGAACTAACTAGACTGACAACTAACTCCTTCATTTAGGTGACCCAAAGGTCATCAGAGAATAACCAGCTTAGCCACAACTTCATTTTTTTTCCAGAACCACTTCAAAGCAGGTCAGAGGCAGAGATGAATCAGATGGAGACGGTGAGTTGGAGAGCTTATCATAAGAGCGCATTTAATTTTTCTCTCTAGCATAGGGGAACTGGGTGTTGAGCATCAACTCCAGGAATACAAGGTAATAAAGAAATCGGTTCTCCTTTTACAGACTGCAGCTCCAAGAACTTCAGGGTAACAGAAAATGCAGCACTAGTCCTGAATAGGATCGGGGTGGTACAACATTTAAAAAGTTAGAGGGGATTAAGACTTAATTAGCCTTAGAGCAACAATAAAGAGGACATAAATTAGTCATTGCACAGGATCTTCAGCGATAATAGAGAATGCAGCATTAGTTCTAGGCAGTGGGACTGGGAAACCTCAAAATACTGGAGAATGCAACATTTGTTCCATGAACTGTAGAGGTGTTTCAAATCAGAATACAGCTTTCTAAAAAGTCAGCACACTCTTTTACAGTGCCTGTGTCAGTGGAAGATGGTCTAGCATTGTAATAGAATGATATGGGCATCACTAACCATTTACTTTAGACCAGGGGTTGGCAACCTTTCAGAGATGGGGTGCCGAGTCTTCATTTATTCACTCTAATTTAAGGTTTTGCGTGCCAGTAATATATTTTAACGTTTTTAGAAGGTCTCTTTCTCTACGTCTATAATATATAACTAAACTATTGTTGTATGTAAAGTAAATAAGGTTTTTAAAATGTTTAAGAAGCTTCATTTAAAATTAAATTAAAATGCAGAGCCCCCCAGACCAGTGGCCAGGACCCAGGCAGTGTGAGTGCCACTGAAAATCAGCTCGCGTGCCGCCTTCGGCACGCGTGCCATAGGTTGCCTACCCCTGCTTTAGACCTTGCAAAGCAGAAAGGAACAAGCAGTCTTCACTCATTTTCCTATTGCTTTGCAGTCTTCTCCTCCACCAGCTGATGAGGTGACTTACGTTGACTTGAACTTCCACAAAAGGGATGCAAAAGCGGAGGAAGAGGTTGTTTACACAGAAGTGAAGATACGGCCAAAACAGAGATATGACAATGACATCTACGCAAAAGTCAAACCTAGTCATTGCTAGGGGAAGAGCTAGTGGGAATTAACGGAGGGGTAACCAGCATTTCACATGTCCATTAAATGCAAATCTCCATGGAACAACGAATTAGCTCTTAGTAAAAGATGTCCTTGGAGATCAAAGTCCTCTAGTTATGAACAGAACAGGTAGCAGTGCAAGATTCCCTCGTTTCCTGCTCCACCAACATGCCTCAACTCTGATCTGGAGAGACCAATTCTGTGGGCAGACGGAGAGTTCTGCTAACCCATCTACTCTTGGTCTATGTGCTGCAATTGCAGCCAGGAAACGGGTTGTGCTGTGGACAGTGTTTCACTAGGAACTGAGTCGAGACCAGAAATTCATTTAACAAACTCACCAGCCATCAGATTATAGCAACTTTTAGTTGCTATTTACCAGCTCTGTATTTGAACAAGTGACTGACAGCCAAGCCCTTGAGCCACCCAAGTATGGAAAATGTTGCCATCTTGTTGTGGGAAGCACTGTCCTCCACTGAAGATGCCAACTGTGCTGAATGAGGACGGAAAAGCCTCCCAAGAGCCATGCTCCCTACAATGGAGGATGTACAATAATGCTGATAAGGCTCAAGAGCCATTTCCCATACTTTCATGAATGAAACCGACATGATTGTTTAATCTTTCTAAGCACAAAGTAGGCTTCTCTGTTGGGAGTGAATGCAGCTTCCCTGGATTCCACCCATTTAAGAGCCAAACAACAACAATATGAATTGCTTCTCTAGCAGATTTTAAATATTAACTAAAGCTTTTACAGCAAATTTAGGCCAGGATTAAGTGTGTGCAAATGCACTGATTTAAATGGAGTTGTACCTACTTACACCAGGAATGGATTTGTCCCCGTGTGTCTGCGTGGCTTTACTGTAAATTTAAAAAGGAAATGTGTAATTTAAAAAAAAAAACATGCCATCATTTCTAGTGGTTTAAGTAGATTGCGCTTTTGAAAATATCCCCAATAATTTTCGATAAACCCAAAGGGGCTGTTGTGCTCCCAAAAATGGAGAGACCCAAAAAAATCAACAGGAGTGCCTTTGAAAGTCTCCCCATAATGCACTGATTTTTATGACTATTGCAGATGCATGAGATATAACTTGTGCAGACCACAACTCATGGATGCCATAAGGATACAACCAGAAGAAACAGCACAGCAACCATGTGAACACCTGCAAAATGTTCTGCTTATTATTAATACCTGCATCAATTCATTATTAACTAATACATGGCATCACCAGTTTTCAAGACTGAACTCCCAAAAGAAAAGACAGCTATCGAATTGCATTGTGATTGCACCAAGACTGGGTTTGGTCCCCTTATGTGGGATAGGTCTTTAGCCCCATCAGTTTCATTAATGCAAACGATGGGTTATTCAGTGGTAACTGTTGTTCATTGGGTATATCGCCTCTGCAGATCCACCCAGGGCAAATCTGCAGAGGCAGTCCTTCCAGAAGAAGAATTGGGTGACTAAATACCCACCATGAACACCATATGCTGGGTGGAGATCAAATTCAAGCCTGGCTGAAGTCATTAAGGTTTTCGCCCATTTACACCAAGACTCTACATGTGCCTTACAATATAGATAAAAATGGCCATGCTGGGTCAGATCAATGGTTCATCTAGCCCAGTATCCTGTCTTTGACCAATGCCAGATGCTTCAGAGGGAATAAACAGTACAGGGCAATTTCAAGTGATCTATCCCCGGTTGTCCAGTCCCCCCCTTATGACAGTTGGAGGTTGAGAGACACCACACTTAATGACTAAGCTGTGTACAAAATATACAGCGGTTGCCCTAAACTCTACAGCTTACTGCAGAATTACTGCTAGTGGTTTAGGCCATTACTATACAATACTGCATTGTAAGGGGCTTGACTCACCGCCTGCAGCACCTCCTGCTGGTCGTCCTCAGGGAATTAGCTCTCCCAGCATCCAGAGCGCCCTCTGCAGGCTGGTGATCCGCCTTACCGCTGGCCCCGTGTCCCTCCCAGGACCCCGGTGCCCCATTTACCTGGGGTGCTGCCCCTCTGGCAGTAACCCCTCACAGCCTCAGGGTCTCCCCCTCCCAGGGGAACCCCCACCCCCTATCCCCACTTTGCCTCAGTGTTCGGCTACTGCCAGTCCCCATCTAGCCCCCCCCCGCTCACTGGAGCGGACTGCAGTGTAAGCCACTCATCATAGGCAAAGGGGGTTCGGACCTGCTGCCTCTGCCTACCCATGGGCTTCCCCCTGCAACCCAATACCTAATGGGCCTTACCAGGCCTGCAGCCTGGGACTTTCCTAGGCCGGAGCTCCCCAGCTCCCTAGGCCTTTCCCCAGCCCTGCTCCAATCTAGGTTCCCTTCTTAGCACCTTGTAGGCAGGCCCTTCTCCCTCTACAGTCCCGCTCACCGCCTTTTATAGGGGCCAGCTGGGCCTGATTGGGGCATGGCCCCGGCTGAGCCTACTTTCCCCCAATCAGCCCAGGCTTCTTGCCCCAGCCACAGCCCTCTCCTAAGCTGTTTCTAGCCCCGCAGGGCAGGAGCGGGTAACCACTGCGCTACATGCATATACTTCTTACCGCACGAAATACTTCCACTTAAGGGCTTCTTAAAATGCCTCAAATGCCACAAGATTGGAAATAGCCAACTTTGGTTATTGACAAGACAGTGCATTATTATTATTTTTGCCATTAGCAAAAGCCAGCTCCTCCCCAGTGAAAGTGACTGCTGCTTGCTGTGGGAAAGTGAAGTTTATGAGTCACCGTGAAAAGGGGAAGTAAAGTCAAAGGCTAAATTCTTGCTGCTGCTGTGCCAGGGGCTTTTTATTTGTAACGGAACCAGTATCTGTATCAGCCTATCTGAAGAGGGAGAGTTTGGCAGGAAATCAGCAGTTCATCAATGTTGATAAAAACCACTAATTACAAAAAAAGAATCTTTTATTCGTGGTCTTTCTTCTTTCCACTATGAAATTAATTATTCCATTATTTTAAAAGCAGCATATTTGAGTAAAGCTAGGATTTCCAAAAGCTCCAGTGCGAGTTTTAGACACAACTCTCAGTGAAAGGCAAGGGAGCCGGGCACCTCGCTACATTATATCCCTTTGCCAGCCCCAGGCTAAGGCCTAGGGCTGTACATTGACTGTACATTGGGTCAGAGCCTCCATGGAGTCAGAACTGATGAGGATCTGGGTCCGTAACATTTAAACAGGATTTTGTAAACAAGACACTTTCTAAATGCTCTCGGTCAGAGGTGCCCGTGACCATCATCTTGGATCTACTGGTGTGGCAGGATTTTTTGCCTTCCAAGGTCTCACCTGAGCTATGATCTGCCAACCTTTAAAAGTAACAGAGTCAAATGAAAATGAACACGCTGCAAGTGTGTGGAGATCTTGCTGCATATCCAGCTGATTGTCTAAAACAGGGGTGGGCAAACTACGGCCCGTGGGCCACGTCTGGCCTGTCAGAACTTTTAATCTGGCCCTCGAGCTGCTGCTGGGGAGCGGGGTCAGAGGCTTTCCACGCAGCAGCATGTCCCCCCTCCGGCTCTGGCTCCTACGTGTAGGGACAGCCAGGGGGCTCTGCATGCTGCCCCTGCCCCAAGCGCTGCCCCCCTGTCCCTGCAGCTCCCATTGGCCGGGAACTGCCAATGGGAGCTGCAGGAGCGGCGCCTGCAGATGGGGCAGCATGCAGAGCCGCCTGGCCAGTGCCACGCCTCCGCGTAGGAGCTGGAGAGGTGCATGATGCTGCTTCCGGGAGCTACTTGAGGTAAGCGCCACCCAGAGCCTGCACCCCCCTGTGCCCCAACCCCCTGCCCCAGCACTGATTCCCCTCCTGTCCTCTGAACCCCTCGATTCTATCCCGGATCACCCTGCTGCACCCCAATCCCCTCATCCCTAGCCCCACTGCAGAGCCTGCACCCCCTGTCAGTGCCCTCAACCCCCCCTGCACCTCAGCCCCTTGACCCACCCCCGATCCCCCTCCTGCTGCTGAACCCCTCAGTCCCAGCCCAGAGCACCCCCCACATCCCAACCCCCAATTTCATGAGCATTCATGGCCCACCATACCATTTCTATATCCAGATGTGGCCCTCAGGCCAAAAAGTCCCCTTTCCAGCATGAGCCCTCACCTTTAACACCCAGCCTTATGCTCACGCCAGTCCTGCTTTAAATCCTTCCTAGGATTATCATTCTAAGAGGCCCTGAACTAAACCCATCCCATAATTCCTGTCAAAGGGGCAGCTCTTGCCAGTACTGCCCATTGATCTCTTTGTTATTGAGAAAAAATCAAGGCTATTCCTTAGATTGCAAGTTCCTCAGAGTGAGGAATCTCATCCGCATATTCTCCATCTGCCTGTAAAAGTTCCTCCCCTGGAGTCACTTCACAGCTATCCCTGCTTCTCCCACACTGTGGGGGTTTCTGTTGCAGGCCCTAGACAGGTTGCTAGGAGACATCAGTTGGCTTCCTCTACCTTTACCTGCTCTTTGCCTCTGCCGCTGCCCTGACCTAGAGGATGACGCTGCTCAAAAGTGAAACCAGAGGGAGGAGTTTTCACACCTTCTCCTGCCACCTGTGCTCTCTCCTCCTTTCGGGTTCTCCGCCCTGTGCACCCCGACGCTCTCCCGAAGCACGGGCACCGGCTGCTGCCTTTTTCACAAAGGCCGTGACTCCACCGAGCTGTATCAGGTTTTGCTCTGACGTACAAGAGGGGCAGCGGGGATATTAAGAGTTAAACGCTGGGCATTGTCCCATGCACTGAACAGCAGGAACTCGCAAGGCCTTGGCATGTCCTCACCCTCATTCACAGGCAGAAATGACCCGGACCTGCCAACAGTGGGGGGCAGAGTGAGGGCAGCGGCTTCAGCAGATGTTACTGAGCATGCTCAGTACAAACCAAGCAGCAAATCTGGGGGGCATGTGACCCCATGTCGTCCCCCCCCCCCCCGCATAAGTCACCAGTGACATTGGAACAATTTGTATAGTGGGGGTGGGGACTGAAAGCCATTGAACAAAACTGTAAACCCCATATGTGATGGAAACCACTTCAAGCCAGGGGGTGCTGCCACACCCCCAGCACCCCTCGTTCCAGCACCCCTGCACATGGCCTCTATTCACAGGGTATAAAAGGAGCAGGGTGTGGGCAGATAGTCACGTCTGAGAACACTCATTCCACAGCATGTTAATGAGGCAGAGACTGTTCAGAGCTGGACTCAGCACTCATTTCCAGTGAAGAACAACAACTTATTGAAGTATGTGTAGTATTGATCCTAAATGAATAGCTTATGTGCCAGTAGGTGGTGCTCTTTGCATTGACTGTCTGCTTGTACACAGACCGGTGGGCGAGGTCGTATCTTTTACTGGACCAACTTCTGTTGGTGAGAGAGACGAGCTTTCGAGCTGCACCAAGCGCTTCCTCAGTCCTGGGCACGGTACTAAGAGTGTCACAGCGAAATTCAAGACCAGACCGATAGTTTAGCATGAGCAGTTAGCACATATTCTAAGGGACCCGTCAATTGTCTTTTATTGGACCAACTTCTGTTAGTGAGAGAGCGAGGGACAGATCCCCCAGAATATGTGCTGAAGAAGAGCTCTGTGTAGTTCAAAAGGTTTTGTCTCTCACCAACAGAAGCTGGTCCAATAAAAGATATAGAATCATAGAGTATCAGGGTTGGAAGGGACCTCAGGAGGTATCTAGTCCAAACCCCTGCTCAAAGCCACACCAATCCCCAACTAAATCATCCCAGCCAGGGCTGAAAAAATCGATAAGGAAGATGATTCCACCACCTCCCTAGTTAACCCATTCCAGTGCTTCACCACCCTCCTAGTGAAAACGTTTTTCCTAAACCTCCCCCCCAATGCAACTTGATACCATTACTCCTTGTTCTATCATCGGCTACCACTGAGAACAGTCTAGATCCATCCTCTTTGGAACCCCCTTTCAGGTAGTTGAAAGCAGCTATCAAATCCCCCCTCATTCTTCTCTTCTGCAGACTAAATAAGCCTAGTTCCCTCAGCCTCTCCTCATAAGTCATGTGCTCCAGCCCCCTAATCATTTTTGTTGCCCTCCACTGGACTCTTTCCCGTTTTTCCACATCCTTCTTGTAGTGCGGGGCACAAAAGTGGACACAGTACTCCGGATGAGGCCTCACCAATGCCGATTAGAGGGGAATGATCACGTCCCTCGATCTGCTGGTAATGCTCCTACTTATACAGCCCAAAATGCCATTAGCCTTTTTGGCAACAAGGGCACACTGTTGACTCATATCCAGTTTCTCATCCAATGTAACTCCTAGGTCGTTTTCTGCAGAACTGCTGCATAGCCATTCAGTCCCTAGTCTGTAGCAGTACATGGGATTCTTCCATCCTAAGTGCAGGACTCTGCACTTGTCCTTGTTGAACCTCATCAGATTTCTTTTGGCCCAATCCTCTAATTAAAAAAACCTATTGAGTTAATTTTCTGATCAGCAGATACAGTAGTAGAAGTAAAAAGAAGAAATGTTTGTGATTTCCCCTAAAGGCTTCTTTCAAGCAGTGATCTATTGGGAGTAGGAGGATGAGGATACAGGCCTCATAGGGGACTTCAGCGGGATCCACCCCCCAGGACCATGTTTTGAAAATGCCTAGGGCAAGTTGGCACCAGGGGTGGCAGGATTGTATAATTTTTGGTGGTGCCCAGAACGGGATCAAGTCCCACCCCCTCGACACCTGCTTTGTAAGCCGATATATATTTTTTAAAATAATGTAAAAATGTGAGGGCTCTGGGGTGGGACTGGGTATGAAGGGTTTGGGGTGTGGGAGGGGCTCAGGGTGCAGATGTGAGGACTGCGGGGTGGGGCTGGGTATGAGGGGTTCATGGTACAGGAGGGGGCTCTGGGGTGGGGCTGGGGATGATGGGTTTGGGGTGTGGGAGGGGGCTCAGGGCTAGGGCAGAGGCTTGAGGTGCAGGGGTGAGGACTGCGGGGTGGGGCTGAGTACAAGGGGTTCATGGTGCAGGAGGGGGCTCAGGGCTGGGGCAGAGGGTTGGGGTGCAGGGGGGTGGGAGTTCTGGCTGCAGGTGCAGGCTCTGGGGTGGGGCGGGGATGAGGAGTTTGGGGTGCAGACAGGCTACCCCTGGCTGGGGAAAGAGAAGAGGACACTCACCTCGCATCACTGTCACTGCACGTGCTCCTAGGGCCCCTCTCAGGTCCAGGAAGCCCCCTCGAACCCCTGTGGTTGGTGTGTGTGGGGGGGCTGCCATCACACATGGGCCTCCTCCCTTACTGCTGCCCCTCACTGGGGGTAGGGGATGGGGCTGCCCCTTGCCCAGCGTGGGGCAGGAGCAGTGACTGTATGTGGTGGGGGGCCCTGTGCTGGAGGAGGGTCCCGCTGGAAAAGGGAAGGATCGGTCTGAGGCGGAAGGGCAGGGTCAGCCTGGGTCAGCCTGCCCTGGCACTAGTGGTTGGGGGGCGCTAGGACCCTGCGGCGGCAGTTGATGCCGGGAGCCGGCAGAGCGGAGTGTGGGGGGGCAAGTGCTGATGGACGGACAGAACTGACTCAGAGGTGACGCTCTGAGTGAATATGCAGCCAGGGCTGAAGCTTAGATAGAGACTTTAGGGCAATGTCTAATTACCCCTCTCTGAGCAGCCGCCGCTACTTGTCAGTCTCCCGTTCTTGTACCGATGGCCCAAAAGGAGATGGAACAAAAGCAGAGCTCAGGGGCAGGAGAAACTGACTCCTGAAGTTTTGGGCACTAAGATAAATGGATTCAAATATCTGAGCAAACAGCCTGGAATTCTAGATCTTTCTCCTGTCCCTCCAAGCCTCAGACCTGGATGCACAATGCGTGAAATCCTGACCTCATTGAAGTCAGCTGGAACTTTGCATGGCACTCTGTCATAAACAGACAGTTAAGGGTTAATTCCTCTTTTACCTGTACGGGGTTAAGAAGTTCACATAGCCTAACTGACACCTGACCAGAGGAACCAATGGGGGGACAAGATGTTTCAAAAGAGGAAGGAGGGAAATTAGTTCTTTGTCTGTTCTGTAAGTGTGTGCCGGAGTGAAAAGATCCGGGAATCAGCCATCTAACATTTCTTAAAAGTAGTAAGTGTTTAGAGAAGGAAGGTATTAGATTGTGTTTATTTTCTTTTGTGACTTTCTTTTTGCATAGAGGGATAATCAAATTGGGTTTCTTTTGTGTAACTAAGGTTCTGCCCAGAGGGACATCCTCTGTGTTTTACATCTGTTGTCTGTGAGAGTAGCTTGCATGCTAATCTCACAGAGGTATTCCTTTCACCCTTTTTTCTTTAATTAAAAGTCTTCTTTTAAGAACCTGATCGATTTTTCCTTGTTTTAAGATCCAAGGGTTTGTTTGGATCTGGACTCACCAGGAATTGGTGGGAGGTGAATCAGTCCTAATCCTGCCAGGGAAAGGGGGATAAAGACTGGGGAGATATTTGGGGGGGGGGGGGGGGAAGACAGAGGGTATGTCTACACTACGGGATTACTCCGATTTTACAGGATTCGATTTTTGGTAACAGATTGTATAAAGTCTACTGCATGCGGCCACGCTAAGCACATTAATTCGGCGGTGTGCATCCATGTACCGAGGCTAGCGTCAGCTTCTGGAGTGTTGCACTGTGGGTAGCTATCCCATAGCTATCCTATAGTTCCCGCAGTCTCCCTCGCCCATTGGAATTCTGGGTTGAGATCCCAATGCCTGATAGGGCAAAAAACATTATCGTGGGTGCATGTCGTCAGGGTACATGTCGTCAGGCCCCCCTCTCCCTCAGTGAAAGCAATGACAGACAACCGTTTCGCACCTTTTTTCCTGGGTGAACTGTGCAGATGCCACACCACGGCAAGCATGGAGCCAGCTCAGCTCCAGACAGCAGTCATGAACATTGTAAACACCTCGCGCATTATCGTGCAGTTTATGCTGAACCAGAACCTGCAAAACCAGGCGAGGAGGAGGCGGCGACAGCAGCGCAGTGACGAGAGTGATGAGGACATGGACATGGACACAGAATTCTCTCAAACCATGGGCCCCGGCGCTTTGGCGATCATGTTGTTAATGGGGCAGGTTATAGCCGTGGAACGCCGATTCTGGGCCCGGGAAACAAGCACAGACTGGTGGGACTGCATAGTGTTGCAGGTGTGGGATGATTCCCAGTGGCTGCGAAACTTTCGCATGCATAAGGGCACTTTCATGGAACTTTGTGACTTGCTTTCCCCTGCCCTGAAGCACCAGAATACCAAGATGAGAGCAGCCCTCACAGTTGAGAAGCGAGTGGCGATAGCCCTGTGGAAGCTTGCAACGCCAGACAGCTACTGGTCAGTCGGGAATCAATTTAGAGTGGGCAAATCTACTGTGGAGGCTGCTGTGATGCAAGTAGCCAAAGCAATCACTGAACTGCTGCTACCAAAGGTAGTGACTCTGGGAAATGTGCAGGTCATAGTGGATGGCTTTGCTGCAATGGGATTCCCTAACTGTGGTGGGGCGATAGATGGAACCCATATCCCTATCTTGGCACTGGAGTACCAGGGCAGTCAGTACATAAACCGCAAGGGGTACTTTTCAATGGTGCTGCAAGCACTGGTGGATCACAACGGATGTTTCACCAACATCAACGTGGGATGGCCGGGAAGGGTTCATGACGCGCGCGTCTTCAGGAACACTAGTCTGTTTAAATGGCTGCAGCAAGGGATTTACTTCCCAGACCAGAAAATAACCATTGGGGATGTTGAGATGCCTATAGTTATCCTTGGGGACCCAGCCTACCCCTTAATGCCATGGCTCATGAAGCCATACACAGGCAGCCTGGACAGGAGTCAGGAGCTGTTCAACTACATGCTGAGCAAGTGCAGAATGGTGGTAGAATGTGCCTTTGGACGTTTAAAGGGTCGCTGGCGCACTTTACTGCCTCGCTCAGACCTCAGCCAAACCAATATTCCCATAGTTATTGCTGCTCCCTGTGTGCTCTACAATCTCTGTGAGAGTAAGGGGGAGACGTTTATGGCGGGGTGGGAGGCTGAGGCAAATCGCCTCACCGCTGATTACGCGCAGCCAGACACCAGGGCGATTAGAAGAGCACACCAGGAAGCGCTGCGCATCAGAGAAGCTTTGAAAACCAGTTTCATGACTGGCCAGGCTACGGTGTGAAAGTTCTGTTTGTTTCTCCTTGATGAAAACCCGCCCCCTTGATTGACTCATTCCCTGTAAGCAACCCACCCTCCCCCCTTCGATCACAGCTTGCTTTCAAAGGAAATAAAGTCACTATCGTTTAAAAATCATGTATTCTTTATTAATTGATTATAAACATAGGAAGAGAACTGACAAGGTAGCCCAGGTGGGGTTTCAAATGAGCTCTTTCATTGCGGGTCGACTGCATGATCTTAGAGAAAATGTCATCTCGCGTGCGTTTTTTTCGCCGCCTTATCTGAGATAGCCTTCGGGACGGAGGAGGGAGGCTTGAAAAATTTGCAGCTGCAGGAGGGAAAAAAGGGAGAGAAGTATTTAAGAAGATACATTTTACAGAACAATGCTTATACTCTTTCACTGTGAACAACACTATTCACATTACGTAGCACATGTGATTTCGGTACAAGGTCGCATTTTGCATCTTAATATTGAGTGCCTGCGGCTTTGGTGTTAGAGATCACAGACGCAGGGCCGGGCAACAGAATTCGGCTTGCATGCAGCCACGATAAGCCATTGTCTTTCGGCTTCTGCAACCTTCATAAAAGCAGCGCACTCCTTTCCCATACCAAGCAAAGCCCGTTGAGTGCTGCGGTTTTCATGTTAAAGTGCAGCAGCAGAAACCAAACTAACCCCCCCATCCAATTCTCTGGGATGATCGTTTTACCACTCCCCCCACCACGTGGCTGGTATCAGGGAAGATCCCTGCTAGCCAAATGCGAAGAGCTCAGCGCCAATGGCCCCCCCGCCCGCCCCACCGCTTGGCTAACTGCAGGGAAGGATTTCTTTTCAGCCACAGGCAAACAGCCCAGTAGGAACGGCCACCTCTGTCCCCTTAATTAAATTCCCATATTTCAAATAGGTTACCATGAATGATATCACTCTCCTGAGGATAACACAGCGAGATAAAGAACGGATGTTGCTTGAATGCCAGCAAACACCGGGACCATACGCTGCCAGGCTTTGTCATGCAATGATACCAGATTACTTGCTACTAGCATGGTGTGGTAAAGTGTCCTACCATGGAGGACGGAATAAGGCTGCCCTGCCCAGAAACCTTGTGGAAAGGCTTTTGGAGTACCTCCAGGAGAGCTTCATGGAGATGTCCCTGGAAGATTTCTGCTTCATCCCCAGACACATTAACAGACTTTTCCAGTAGCTGTGCTGGACGCGAATGCATCCCAAGTCCTCAGAGAAAATTAATAATTAAAAAACGCTTGCTTTTAAACCATGTTTTATATTTACAAAGGTACACTCACCAGAGGTCCCTTCCATGGCTTCATTGTCTGGGATACCGCCTTGGGAGGGTTGGGAGGGTACTTCAGTCAGGCTGAGAAAAAGATCCTGGCTGTTGGGGAGAACGGTGTGCTGTGTGCTCTCCTCAAGCTCGTCCTCCTCCTCCTCCTCATCTTCCCCATCCGCAAAATCCTCAGGCTTGGCTGAGAGTAACCCCTCATCGGAATCCACGGTCGGGGTGGGGTAGTGGTGGCGGCCCCCCCTAGAATTGCATGCAGCTCAGCGTAGAAGCGGCATGTGTGCAGCTCTGCCCCGGACCTTCCGTTTTCTTCTTTGGTTTTCTGGTATGCTTGTCTGAGCTCCTTAACTTTCACGCGGCACTGTAGTGAGTCCCTGTTGTGGCCTCTCTCCATCATGCCCTTGGAGATTTTTTCAAATGTTTTGGCATTTCATCTTTTGGAACATAGTTCTGCTAGCACGGAATCATCTTCCCATACAGTGATCAGATCAGATCCAGCTGGAGCTCTTTTTCGATTCTCGGACTGCATGGTTACCTGTGCTGATGAGCTCTGCGTGTTCACCTATGCTCTCCACGCTGGGCAAACAGGAAATGAAATTCAAAAGTTCGCGGGGCTTTTCCTATCTACATGGCCAGTGCATCCGAGTTCAGATTGCTGTCCAGAGCGGTCACAATGGTGCACTGTGGGATAGCTCCCGGAGGCCAATACCGTCAAATTGCATCCACACTAACCCTAATTCGAATCGGCAATGTCAATTTCAGCGCTACTCCCCTCGTTGGAGTACAGAAATCGATTTTAAGAGCCCTTTATGTCGAAGTAAATGTCTTGGTTGTATGGACGGGTGCAGGGTTAATTCGATTTAACGCTGCTAAATTCGACCTAAACTTGTAGTGTCGACCAGGCCAGAGTTTCCAAACGACTCTCCCATAAACGTGTGTTTAAACTATTTGGTGGTGGCAGCTGGATCTAAGCTGGAAATTAAGCTTAGGGGATTCTCTCATGCAGGTCCCCACATCTGTACCCTAAAGTTCAGAGTGGGGGTGCAACCCTATGACACACTCGCTCCACAACATTTGTGAGGGTAAAGTGGCTCCGGACAAGTCAGATTTATAAACTCTGTACAGACAGCCCGATCCCACCCATGTGCACACTGGCCTTGGTTCCCAGCATGCAAGTGAAATCAGGGATGCCATATCTGGATGCATCTTGGCACAGCAGGGAGGCAAAGGATGACATCTGCCTGTGCCAAGGGGCACTGTCACACCCTGTCCAGCTGCTGGAAAAGCTCCTGAGGGAACATTGGCACATACCCGGGGGCTACAGAGCTTTGGGAGGGTGTTCATTCCTGTGACAATTCACACATTCAAGTTTTAACAGGGTAACTCTGGGTTAACACATCTTTAGGCCGTGGAGGGTGGCGGCTGAGTTGTAATACAGTCATTGTGTGATTCTTTTTTCTTAGCTGTTCACACACCTCTTATCAGTAGTACTCAGTCACCACCTTAGCACCATTTGCTTTGGGGAAGTGGGGGGGTGGGGACATGCACCCATTTTTTTTAACCGTTCTTTGTCGGCAGTGCTAAGTGCGCTTAGTGGCTATTACTGAGCACTAATCGCTACTCAGTCTGAAACTGGTCAAGGTTGGGAAGTGGGGGCTAGGAAGGGCCTTTTAATCACAGGGTGGTGGCAGCTGCCTGTATTGTTACTTGAATTGCATTTCATTTTTCTGCACATCAACCAAGCTGCAAAGACATTTCTCTACCCATTGTCTGTGTTGTGAGTTTCGCTACATTTGGTGATAACGGTGGGTTATGTAAGCACATGACACTAGCTGCACTTTCCCCATCTTTGACTTTGGATCTTTTGTAACACATGTGGGGAGGGGAAGTGGGTGTGGGACATTTGCATTTGCAGTAAGATACAGTATTGCCAACCCCAAATATTCAAAAATCATGAGTCATGCTCACCAAAAGTCATGAGATTGGCTTTAAAACAATGAGATTATGTAAAAGTTAGTAATTTTGGGGTACACTGGGGTCACATGAGGGCCAGAAACTTATTTTTTCTTTAAGAATGAAGGCTGAACTCAACACATATCCTCTTGACTCCAGAAGCTGGTGCTGTAAGGAAAACAATAATTTTCATGAGACTCGTGTCAAACTAGTTACACCATTCTAATTCATGTGCTGTGAATTCTGGACCACAATCCTGAGCCTGAAAACATCTTATGTTCACCATGGCTAGGAAGGAGGGACCTCACCCAGGTCAAGGAAATGCTAACATTTAATAAAAGGACGACATGGAAGGTGTAAGGAAAATATTTTAAGAAAGAGATGGAAACCAACAAAACATCATGGGACCGAATCCATGAACAACAGCCAAATGTTAATGTCTCTGCATCTGCCTCCTTGCCGTCCCCATGACAACGGGGGGATAATTGATCTTGGGGACAGATAGGGATGTCTCCTGCATGCTGTTTGTTGGGCAGGCACCTGGTGAGGTTCCAGGACTCCTATAGGCTTGTTGTTCCCTTTATGGATGCTCATGGGGGTCCCCCTGTGAGGGGTTTTGGGTGCCAGTGGAGGGTGTGGTCCTGGGAGTCCTGCAGACCCCTCCCGGTCACTCTGGGTAGGATTGGGTCCTCTGCCTCAGCAGCACCTTGGGCAGTGGCTGAAGTAGGAGGCGGTGGTAGTGGTTCAGACAGGTGCAGTGGCCACGGTAGCAGATGGATCCCAAACTTGTTTCAGCCACCAGTTCTATCAGTCTCTCCATTAGGGAATGCCCTCTTCCCTATGGTGTGCCTTCTGCTCCATGAATGGGTTCATCGGTGTGTAACGGCATGGCACCCACCTCTCATGGGTGCCCCCTTCTGGTTGGGTGTGTCTGTAATATTTAAATAGTCCCAGCCCTGGTATCAGGCCGTAGCCCAAAGGCTTCCTCCCTGGAGGCAAAGGTTTCACCCTCTTGGTCTACTCTGGTCCCAGCTGGGCTATGAAGTAACTCAGTTCCCATTCTGGGGGTTTCTCGCTGTCTGATTCTAAGCCAGTTCCTCACTGGCCTATTGGAGGAGTGGGGGAGACCCAGGCCCACCTACTACTCCAGATCCCAGTCCAGGGATCTTAAGAAGAGCAGCCACGTGCCACCGTGTCCCTTTAACTACACTGCTCTCAGTTCCCTGGGCCACTTTCCCATGGCCGCAGCCTTTGACAAAGCTTCACCCTCACCTCAGGGCTCATCTAAGTTCCGGCCCAGCAGCCAGCCAGGAGCCCTTTCTCGCTCCCCCAGTCCCTGCCAGCACTGAGCTCGCTGTGGTGCTGCAGTTCCCTTTGGCCAGCCAAGAGCAACATGTGCACTCCTCTAGCTCCAGCAATTTTGCCTCTGGTGCCCTTCGTTTGACCCTTTGACCTCACTCCTGTCCCTTTTATCTCATTAGTTGTCCCCCGGAATCATTTGGCTTCCAGGTCCTGTGGATTCTCCACTTCTGCCCCCCACTTCCTGGATCCCCCCCAAAAAACAAAAACACCAGGGAAAAGTACAGGGAAAGAAAGAGACTCGGCCCCTTTATTTGGTTCCCTGGAGTTTCAGAGCAGCACCATGAGCCCCTCACCTGTCCATAGCAACGGGACATCGCACTGTGTTTATCCAGCTGCCAGACCGGCTTCCTTATGCACCCTCATTTCCGTCCTTGTGCAGCATGGCTCAGTGCGGGGAGAAGCCAGACCCCAGGGACAGGGAGAGGAGAATTTTGAAATCTTCCAGGGGAGCGAGGACTGCTGGGACTAACTTTTTCTCAGATAGCTAGTGTCCCCTTCCCCTCCCTGGACCTAACCCCCAAACGCTACCCCTGTTCTGTGCAGCTCCTCTTTGTAAGTGGACGGTAAGATTGGGGGAGGGGGAGAAGAGAAGCACTGAAACTGAAGGGAGAAAGGAAACGGCTATTAGACAAACAACTGTACGTTTTCTACCACAGTCCCACCCTCAACAGGAACTCTTCTAAATCCGCCCCCTCCCTTCGTCCAGTCTGTGCAGCCCCAGGACTGGGATTGTTCATTAATAATCTGTTTTATAGCTTCTGCCAAAGGTATAATAATGGTTGATTGGAAATCAATAAAATCATTGATCTCTAGCCGTGTCTTGCTCAGGGGCCATTTAAGGACTGAAGTGGAGTCGGGTTTAAAACCAGGAATGTAGCCTCAGAGCGAGAGGGATATTGGGGTGGGGGTGGGGGTCCACTGAAACTTACCAGTTCTAGGTTCTCCTTGGGCTTGTTGCCGGGGTGGGGAGGCTTCCTCAACCACCTTCTCTGGGTAGCGGTGCAGAATCACATGCCCCTCATCCTCTGGCTCTTCTGGGGCGTCCTCTGCAGTTCCCACTGCCTCCTCGCCCTGGCCCCCATCATCATCCCGTCAGCCAATGAGGCCGCAGGGCTGAGGAAGGGGTCGTGAGCTCTGGCCTGGGAGCCCTTGACAGCTCCCGGTCCAGCTCGTCATAGAAGGGGCATGGACGATGACGAGCTCTCCCGTAGCACCTGCTGGAGCCTTTTGCTCTCTACTGCAGGAGCCTCAAGTGTTTGATGTGCTCCACAGCCCGCTCAATGCCCACCTGCTCCAGCCTCCCTGGAGATTCCTGATACAGGTGAATGTTCCTGCTGCTCCGGGCAGTCGGGGAGGAAGGTGTTCTCCAGCCACACACTGATCAGCAGCACCCACGCGTGGCCCGTGAGCCAGGGGGCTGCTCTTGGAGCAGGATCCACGTTCCCCTGTACTGATTAAAGAGTGCAGCCGAAAGCTGTTCTGATGTGGTCAGCGCAGTTCATGTCTACAGGTGAAAACAGGGGACACGTCTCTTTACAGATTGGGTAAGAACCAGGGAGAAAAGTGCATTGTGCGACTGGGGGTGGAGGACTATTGAAACTCGAGACCTGGTATACTCCCTTTACCCCATCTATGCTGCCAGTTGGCATGGGGACGGGGCCAGGCCACCGCCGGAGGCATGTACACCCCACCCCTCAGGTGGCCTAGCTCCCTCGCTCTCTGTTTGCCTGCAGACACTTGGTTCTGGGGGACAACGGGGGGTGACTGCACAACCACACGCCTGGACACAGAATACAGCCACTAATGTAGATCTCGCCTTAGTCTGTCTGAAGTACCGTGAGATTTCCTTTTGCCCTCTGCATTGCCTTCCTCTTGGCAGGTGTGACATACTTCATTACCTCCATCGTGACAGCTGGCAGCTGTTGCATTGCTCACACCTAGACATGTATGGCCAACGGTGTTGCCTTCTTCCCAAACACGATCACCAGGGACATTCCTTATTACACCAGGTACAGCTGCTCTCCTCCTGCCTTCACAGGGGTGACCCCGTGCTTTGCTTACGCTCCATTGGGGCATTGCTTATTTACCAGTGGACACTGCACTGCTCTTCGGGTTAAGTAAAACTCACTCTTCTTTTCAAACTTAGATTGCCAGGTGTGTGTCATTTCCTGTGCAGAGTTAAGTTGCATCATTTTGTATTAAGGGACATCGTATCTGTGCACTTGGTCTGCCATCTCCTGGATTAATCATGGATTTAATACTGCAGCTACCCAGGCCTTCCATATGCAGGCAGCATGTCAGTGTGAGGGACTGATGGGCCAACAGCAGAACTGCCACCCAAACCCTTCATGAGCTGTGGGGGCGCTGGTAAAATAGGACTCGGGTATGACCCATGGCTGGGTTTGGGGTTTAGTTTTGCAGAAGGGACTAGAACCTGATGAGATTTTCAAAAGCAAAGTTAAAACTGCCCCTCCATTTTGCCCACTCTTTGTACTACAACCCCACTGCACTGCTCTTTGGGAATGACACCTGTATTTTACATGGTATATTTGTTATTCTGGACCTTGATCCACGTCCAGCGGCGGCTCCAGGCACCAGCGCTCCAAGCCCGTGCCTGGGGCGGCAAGCCACGGTCCCTGCGAGGGCGGCAGTCAGGCTGCCTTCGGCGGCATGCCTGTGGGAGGTCCGCTGGTCCCACGGATTCGGCGGCAATTCAGTGGCAGGTACGCCGAAGCTGCAGGACCGGGGACCTCCCGCAGGCATGCCGCCGAAGGCAGCCTGCCTGCCATGCTTGGGTGGCAAAAAAGCTAGAGCCGCCCCTATCCACACCCCCTCTGAGGGAATACAACTGGAAAAGAAATTACTCAGACCTTGCCGAGGGAGATTCAGGGCCATGGACATTGCTGGTCTGATACTTTCAAACTTTGAGAAGGCCGGGTTAGTGCAGAGTTTTACAGATAAGATCTGTGTGATCTGAGAACATTCAGTGTGACAGAATAGGGAACTGGGCAGGGGATACTGGCAGCAAACTCACACGTGGAACAAAGAGTCAGCAGATAAAAATACCATCGAGCAGAGGAGAGTTCGTAAGGGACAGCGTGCAAAGGGGACGGGGGGAGAGAGTGCAAAAATGGCTCTGGGGTTACCTCAGCCAACGAGCTGCAAGAACTAAGAGCACCGGCTGTTGTAGCAGCAGATCTGACACCTCCTCAGTTAGGGCCCCTGAAAGCGCTGCCAGGGAAAGGTTCTCGAAGGAACATGAGAGCCCGGCTGGAAAGGCTCTCTCTGCTTTGGGCGCTTCTCCTGTCTCCGTGGCTGGGTGAGTTTGTGGGGTTTGGCTCTTTCAGAGAAGCGAGTGTTTCGGGGGAAGGAGGGAGGAACTGTAACAAATCTTTCTGTGGAATTAAAGGGCGTAGAGCGGTAACGACTGTGTTATTGGTTTTGATCAGAGCATCATCATTGAAAATCAATTTACAGCATTTACTTCTTATGCCAGGTCTACCCTCGAAACTCCTGCCAGCACAGCACTGTCACTGAGAGGTGTGATTTTTATGAAGACGTTCTGTATCAGCAAAAGCCCCAGTGTAGATGCGATACCAGCCGGAAAGTGCTGTGGCCAGTGTAGCTTATTTTGCCGAAGGAACTGGTGGAAGCTGTACTAGCAAGAACACTCTCGCCCCTGCTATGAGCTGTGTCTCCTCTAGGAGGGTTTGCCGGTGTAGTTAGAGTAGCAAAGCTTGTCTAGCACAGACCTGGCCATAGTTTAAAAAACAATGGACTGATCTGAATTCACGGCTGGCAGAACTCCACTGACGTCTGTGGGAACAAATCAGTGGAAATGTTGGCCGCTGTGTCAGCAAAGCTGGTAAAGAAACTGTTTTATGATCGCCCTAGATTCTGCCCCC
This sequence comes from Emys orbicularis, assembly GCF_028017835.1. Lineage (NCBI taxonomy): Eukaryota > Metazoa > Chordata > Testudines > Emydidae > Emys > Emys orbicularis. The sequence goes on from NC_088696.1 coordinate 37,128,027, forward strand.
CCTGCTCGTGCTGAGTAGCCCTGTCAAGGCTCCTTCCCCACTCTGAACTTTAGGGTACAGATGTGGGGGCCTGCATGAAAACTTCTAAGCTTAACTACCAGTTTAGATCTGGTCCGCTGCCACCACTCCCAATGTGCTTATTCCCTTCCCTGGGTAGCCTTGGGAGACTCTTCACCAATTCCCTGGTGAATATAGATCCAAACCCCTTGGATCTTAAAACAAGGAGAAATTAACCATCCCCCCTCCTTTCTCCCACCAACTCCTGGTGGATCCAGATCCAACCCCCTTGGAACTAAAAACAAGGAAAAATCAATCAGGTATTAAGAAAAAGGCTTTTAATTAAAGAAAAGAAAGGTAAAAGAAAAACCTTTGGGAGAGATTAGCATACCAGCTACTCTCACAGACAACAGATTCCAAACACAGAGGATGTTCCCCTGGGCAAACCCTTAGTTACACACAAAAAAATACCCAAATACCCAATTTGACTATTCCTCTAATTGCACAAGACAGGTTACAAAGAAATAAACATAAACCTATTTATTTCCTTCACTAATACTCACTACTTAATAAGAGGCTGAATTCTGGAGCTTTCCCACTCGGGTCCAAAGTGAAACTCAACAGACAAAGGGAACTTTTCTCCTTCCCTTTGAACCATCTTGTCCTCCCATTGGTTCCTCTGGTCAGGTGTCAGCTAGGCTAGGTGAACTTCTTAAGCCTTTACAGGTAAAAGAGGCATTAACTGTTAACTATCTGTTTATGACAAGCCCCATTGTCAACGATTCCACCTTGCCCCAGCCCCCTTTTGCAGCTAACTCCAGCGTTCCCATCCCACTTCCCCTGCCATCTCCCTAAGGAGGATCCCCAAACATTTTCCATCACGCCCTCCCCCCAACCATAATGGAACGTGTCTGCGCCCCCTCCGGGAACCGTGGTTGGGAGCCGCAGCTGGGAGCAGAGAGCCGAGCTGCAGTCGGGGCTGGGAGCTGAGGCCGGGGTCGGAGCTGTGGCTGGGGCCGTGGCTGGGAATGGAGCCATGGCTGTGGCCGGAGCCGCAGGCAGGAGCAGGGCTGGGAGTTGGGGGCTGGAGTTGGGGGCTGCGGCTGGGGATGAGGCTAGGAGTGGACCCTCCACCAGGGGGTCCACTCCCTGACTCCCTCCCTGACCCCCATGGGGGCTGGCCTTAGCGCCCCCGTACCCTCCTCCAATGGTCCTGTACAGTTTGGGGACCCCTGCCCTAAGGACGCCATGACAGGCTCCCTGGCCTCAGTACCGCCCCTCCTTGGGACCAGTTTATATCACAGACATCGGGCATTGACCTGTAACAAACACCCCAACACATGGACCATTGATCACCCCAGTGCACACAGTCCTTAAAATCCCGCACCATCTTGTCTAGTGACAGAGCACACATCCTGCTCTGGCCTCTTCCACCTCATCCGGCCTCTCCTGTCCTTCAGCCTGGACACCCATCCCGACCCTTCCAGCTGGAGGGGAACCCTGCTCTGTCCAGTGGGAACACCCGTCCACCCCTCCAGCCTCCAGTGCATCCCTCGCTGCCCTTGTTCCATTAACTGTTCCTCTCAGACAGGCCAGCAGCAAGGCCCTGCCACCGCTCCACTGGCCCTCAGCAGACACTGAGGCAGAAACTTCCCAGGCTCCGGCTCAGTTCTGGCGCTTGCTGTCAGGGCCGGCTCCAGGCACCAGCCCAGCAAGCAGGTGCTTGGGGCGGCCAAGGGGAAGGGGTGGCACATCGGGCTGTTCGGCGGTAATTCGGAGGCGGGTCCCTCTCGGAAAGAAGCACCTGCCACTGAATCACCGCCGAAGAAGAAAGCGGTGCGGTGGAGCTGCCACCGGAGTGCTGCCGATCGCAATTGCGATCGCGGCTTTTTTTTGTTTGTTTGTTTCCGCTGCTTGGGGTGGCAAAAATCCTGGAGCTGGTCCTGCTTGCTGTGATGCTGGTTCTGCAGTGCGCTGCTCCCCAGGGCCGCCCCCAAACAGCCCCTCCAAGTGCGGACCCAGGAGGTGCTGTAGCTGCTCTGGCAGCATCGCCTCTTTCAGTGACCGGCCTCACCCCCAGGGTCACCTCTTGCCCTTCATCCAGCAGCTGGGTCTCCTCCTGATGAGGGAAGTGCCAATCCCCACTCAGCAGATCATCATGCAGCGCTGTGAGCTCTGCACCGGTTGCGTCTCCCACAACCTGGTCAAATTCCTCGTAAGAGAAGCAGGGAGATGGGGCTTCCCCTGAGTTCAGTTAGAATCCTTGACTTTGCAGTCGTCTGTCTTCGGTCTCTTGGTTCGCTCTCCGCACTGTTCTGCGGTCCAGTTGATCCCCAGTGCCTCCAGCTACTCACACAGTTTTGTTGACACCATCTGTGACGCATGGCTAGAAAGGGTTAAACATCCCGCAAAATAAATAACCCACAGAAGACATGTGGGGAGATCATGTTTGTGTTTTTGTGTATTTACAGATGTATGAGTAGGGTCAACAATGAAATCAGCAGTCCCAGTCTATCCTTTATTCTGATAATTTAGAGGTCAAAAGAAGATCTTAGCATTTAAATGAATTGTAAACATGGGATATCTCGGTATTCATCTCTCTTTGAAATGTATAGTAAATAATCTGTGAATGGTGGAGGAACAAGCAAATGGCCTTATGTTAATTCGTATAGCTAAGTACCGGTGATAGACCTCCTTCAAAGTCATCCTAATTATCTTTTGTTCCCTGAGGAACTCCCAACTTGTCAAAGCCTTGGCAGAATCCTTGGGTCCTGATTCTGTCATCTCAGATCCGCGTAGGCTTCATCAGGGGAACTTTGAGTCACAAGACCGAGGTCCCCGTTATGCTGGTACGGCCTGAATATGAGATTTGGACATTGGACTAGGACCTATGAACTGAATTCTAAAGGAACTCTTTGCAACTACAAAACTCACCATCTCTGCTATGAATCTGACCCTCAATGGATTGAAGTCATGTCTGTCTGTATATTGATCCTTTAACCAGACTCTCTCTCTTTTGTTTTTTAATAAATGTTAGTTTAGTTAATAAGAATTGGCTGTAGCGTGTATTTGGGTAAGATCTGAAACATTCATTATCCTGGGAGATAATGTGTCCGATCCTTTGGGATTGGTAGAACCTTCTCTTTTATATGATGAAATAAGATTTACAAACATTTTCATCATATTTGACGTGGGTACCTGGATGGAGGCCTGAGGCTGGATCACTTGAAGGGAACTGTGTTGTTTGGACTTCTGAGTAACCAGTGAGGTAATAAAGAAGCTGTTTGATGCTGGCTTGGTGAATCTAAGTATTGGAATATCCACCAGCTTTGGGGGTTTGGCTGCCCCATTCTTCGCAGTTCACCCTAATTGAGTGACCACAGCTGGCTCCCCACTAGGACCCCGGTCACAGTGGCGTAGTCATGCTGGGATACACATTACCACAGGTTAATTGGGGTTTTGGATGAGAATCACACGCTTGTCAAAAAAAATAATTTTGATATTGTAGAGTTTAAGGGTTAAAAATCAGTTACAGTAAGAGACCCATGATCAAGTTCCTGACAGAAAAAGCCTAGAAGAATTCTGCTCACAGAGGGGGTTGTCTTTTAAGAGAAAGGCCCCAGAGCAGGAACTGAAACAATCTGTTAATTACCAGTGATAAGGAAGCAGACCCAGGATAAATGCTTGTAGTGAGAAACCAGCAGCTAGAACTTGAACAAAAGCAAAACAATAGCTGATCTGGAAGGAGAAGCTGCTGAAAGAGAACGCCTGTGGTTTGAACATGAACAAAGAATGGTATATATTCAACTGCAGGAACTAGAAGCTAAGGCAAAAGTGGACAGACTTAAGCTCCAACTCAAGGGAATATAGGAACAACAGGAACTGTATCATCCTGGAAAGCCAGCTCCTCTTCACAGCAAGGATGGGGATAGAATCTATCCAGTTTGTAACAACATTGGTATGTTGTTTGACTCTAAGCAGCTGTCTGTGTGTAATCAAATTTCCCCCCAACACCGCCACTTTTTATGTAAATGCTTTTACTGTGAGCTCAGGTGAAGGTAACCCCATAACTTGTGCAGAGAATGTAAAAGTCAATGGTAAAAGCTGTTTAGGACAAATTCTAGCTTCTAACTCTTGTTAAAGCAGATCTTGTCAAAGAGGAAGATTATTTACTAAATCAGAGTGTGAATATTGTAATCCTCTATGAGTTTACTGTACGTGTGCCTTTAGCCAGAATCCATCTTGAAAAGAATATAGCTGGTGTAAGGAAGTTATTGCCTAAGGATCTTTTGATTGGGGATGATATTAAAGCTTTGTTCAGTCAGGTTGACATAAACCAGGCACAGCAAAGAAATAGTCCTGAACCTGTGTCTACTAGGGGCAAGGATTTGCCTATGGAGGGTTTCTCCAAATGTTTGTATAAGGAAAATAGCTGTTTGTCTGTGCAAAGAAGCAGTGCATATGTGGAAGAAATTTCTGAGTGTCTGTCTGGTATCTCAGAAGTGAATCTGGCCTTAGATAAGGCTCAGGAAGATGTTTCTCTAGAGCAAATTGAAGTTGGTGATCAGGTTAAAGCCCGAACTGAGGAAGGAAGGGGTACAGTCCTGGTGAGTGACAAATTGTTGGCTAGTAAAGCTTGGGAAAGTCAGCCTGACCCAGGTAAAAGTGATGTGCTTAAAGTAGATCAGTGTAATAAGACACTATTTGTGGAAAACGGCAGTTTATCTGTTAAGGGAGGGGAAGACAAAGAAAGTTTAGATGAGCATAGGCTGCCTTCTGAGCTGATGGCTTTGTCTAATCAGCAGTCTGGGAAGGCAAGGCTGATGGAACGTGAGTATCCCTATATCTTACCTGTTACCAGAGTGGAGAATTGTGACAGTGAAGGAAATGTTCCTGTGTCTGTTAGGCAAGTCATTACCCCTATGAAGGGAGCTACCCCAATCTCCAAGCAATTGTCCGTGAACAGCCATGTGTGCTGGGACAAGGGAAAGGAGATCCCAAGCTGTTTGTCTGTTAAAGGGGATGTTTCTCCAGCTATTTTCTGTTTGTAGAGCAAACAGAAGAAGCCTGTCAGCCTATGATGGTTGAAAATTTATCAGTTGACCCAAAGTTGGTTCTGGATACAACTAAAGCCCAGGAAGGAAGTGGTCCTAAATTTGTGTCTGCTAGGGATGACAACATTGCAACTAGGTTGCATCCAGTTGATGTCATAAATAGCTCCCAGAGACCAAGCGATTCTGGTGCTTCTATTTTGCCTGTTGCTAGTATGTTGCTGGGTAAAGATATGACAACCTTGTCTGATCAGGGTGCTATCCTAGCCAGGGCACAAGGAAAGCATGAAGGTGATTGGACTATGGTACCCACAGACAGTGTGGAAGCTTGAAACAAGGAAGGGAATGCTTCTAATCTTGTGACTATGAAGTCTAGCAGTTTACCTGAAAGGGGGTTTTGTGAAAATCCTCCTGATGGGCCAGAGGTGATTCTGGATGTATGTGAAATTTAGAAGGAGTTTTGTGATTTGTCTGTTGTGCCAAATTCAGTTCTGGACACAAATAAAGCTCAGGAAGAACCTGTTACAGTGCATGATATTGCAGAAGGAAAGGCATTTCTGGGTGAAGCCTTTGAAGTCTGTAAAAAGTCAATAGCTGTGCCTAGTAGGGGCGAAAAGGAATTGTTTCCATTGACTCTTAATGGGCCATTGTTGAGAGTAAACAGTCTCTCTTCTGAGGAAAGTGTGTTGGTACCTAGTGGCCAAAGTCTTTCAAATGAAAATGAATCCACTGAATTTGCTTTCAAAAAAATCCACTGTGGGGAGCTTTGAGGAGATTTCAGATGGAATAAAAATTGTTAGGGAGTTTAAACAGCCCTATAAGCTTAACCAGCTGGTCGGGGAGACAATGGTGTTGGGACAGGACTGTCTCCATGTTGATTCTTTGAGGAAACAAACAGTCTGTATCTCTGGTTCAGAGGGAGGACTCGATGGCTGAATCTGCAGAGCAGGAGGACAGCTGTGCAGTGAATCTCTGGAGAATACAGGGGATGGCAGGTAAACTCTGAGCTCTAGATATTTTGGATGTGACTTGTAGTCTCTTAGTGGCCTTGACATCTGATTCCATGTAGAAGCAGAGGTTGGTAATGGAAGGACAAAAGAACCTTGAGTCGAACATGCTAGTAAAATTGATGGTTTCTCTTAAGGACTGTGCGCCTGACCACCCCTCCCCCAAGCCTGCATCTTGTGTCATCACTTACACCTGTGCAAAGGAAACAAAGCAGAATTGTGTATTTTACACACACTTTGCACAGTAGAATAACGTCCTGTATTTCTGGCTTTCATAGATTTTAAGGCGAGGGAAGGATCATTATGAACATCTACACTGACCTCCTGCATAACACAGGTCATAGAATCTCGCTTAGTAATTCCTGCATCAAGCCTAGAACTTCTTTGAGCTAAATCACATTAGAAGCAAGAAGATGACCAAGGACAGGGTAGGCCCATTACACAACGAGGGGGGGGGGGGGGAGAACAGTAACAGAAAGTGTGGAAATGGCAGAAGTGCTAAATGACCTTTTTGTTTCAGTTGTCACCAAAAAGATGAGTAGTGATTGGATGTCTCACAAAGTGAATGCCAGTGAAAATGAGGTAGGATGTGAGGCTAAAATAGGGAAAAAACAAGTTAAAAATTACTTAGACAAGTTAGATGTGTTCAGGTCTCCAGGGCCTGATGAAATACATCCTAGAATACTCAAGGAGCTGATTGAGGAGGTATCTGAGCCATTAGCGATTATCTTTTTGATGACATGGAAGATGGGAGAGATTCCAGAGGACTGGAAAAGGGCAAATCTAGTGCCATTCTATAAAAAGGGAAATAAGGACAACTCGGGGAATTACAGGCCAATCAGTTTAACTTCAATACCCAGAAAGATAATGGAGCAACTAATTAAGCAATCAATTTGCAAATACCTAGAAGATAATAAGGTGATAAGTAACAGTCAGCATGGATTTGTCAAGAACAAAATCATGTCAAACCAACTTAATAGCTTTCTTTGACAGGTTAGCAAGCCTTGTGAATAGGTGAGAAGCAGTAGATGTGGTATTTCTGGACTTTCGTAAGGCTTTTGATATTGTCTCACATGACCATCTCATAAACAAACTAGGGAAATACAACCTAAATGAAGCTACTATAAGGCGGATGCATAACTGATTGGAGAACCACTCCCAGAGAGTAGTTATTATAGTCAAGGTGGAAGGGCATATCGAGTGGGGTCCCACAGGGATCAGTTCTAGGTGCAGTTCTGTTCAATATCCAGTTCCGTTCATTGATGTAAATAATGGCATAGAAAGTACACTTATAAAGTTTCCAGATGATACCAACTTGCAAGGGGTTGCAAGTGCTTTGGAGGATAGGATCAAAATGCAAAATGATGTGGACAAGCTGGAGAAATAGGATGAAATTCAATAAGGACACTTAGGAAGGATCAATCAGTTTCACACATACAAAATGGGAAATGACTGCCTAGGAAGGAGCACTGCAGAAAGGGATCTGGGGGTCATAGGGGATCACAAGCTAAATATGAGTGAACACTGTAACGCTGTTGCAAAAAAAAAAAAAAAAAAAAGCCAACATCATTCTGGGATGTATTAGCCGGAGTGTTGTGAGCAAGACACGAGAAGTAATTCTTCCGCTCTATTCCACGCTGATTAGGCCTCAACTGGAGTATTGTGTCCAGGTCTGGGTGCCACATTTCAGGAAAGATGTGGACAAATTGGAAAAAGTCCAGAGAAGAGCAACAAAAATGATTAAATGTCAAGAAAACATGACCTATGAAAAACTTGGGTTTGTTTAGTCTGGAGAAGAGAAGACTGAGAGGGGACATGATAACAGTTTTCAAGTACATAAAAGGTTGTTACAAGGAGGAGGGAGAAAAATTGTTCACAACCTCTGAGGATAGGACAAGAAGCAATGGGCTTGAATTGCAGCAAGGGCAGTTTAGGTTGGATATTAGAAAAAACTTCCTAACTGTCAGGGTGGTTAAGCACCGGAACAAATTCCCTAGGCAGGTTGTGGAATCTCCATCACTGGAGATTTTTAAGAGCAGGTTGGACAAACACCTGTTATGGATGGTCTGGATAATACTTAGTCCTGCCATGAGTGCAGGGGACTGGACTAGATGACCTCTCGAGGTCCCTTCCAGTTCTATGATTCTGTGAGAGGCTTGGGGAGCCTTCATGCAGTTTACTGGGGGTGGGTCTCCACATGCTGATGATAAGTGATCACAGCCCCTGGAGGGGTTTGCTGCTGCTCACTGGCATAGCTCTGTGAGAGAGACGGCCCAGGCTGGAGAGTCAAGGGGGGACAGCAGTCCCAGAGTTCCAGGTTGTACCCTGGGGATCCCGTCACACCCATCCTTCCAAACAATCCAGATCACTCTGTACATCTGACCGGTACCTATACTGCACCATGTATGGGTTACCTACAACTTTTACCATGCACACATTCATTCATTCTCTGGCTTAATCATAAATAATAATAATAATAATTGGGGGCAGGCAGTGTGGTCTAGTGCATAGGCAGGGGCAGCGCTTGCAGGGGCTATAACCACCCCAAAATTTGCCTTAGCCCTGTTGTATCAGCTGCCACTCTCCAGCTGTCCAGTTCCGAAGTCAGAGTGAAGAGAGCAGAGGCTGCTGGCAGGGCGCGGAGAAATAAACCTGGGCAGAGGACTGGGGTGCCCGAGAACAGCCCCTGATCCCTATCCCCACGCGCCAGGGCGCAGCGCCCAGGGCAGGTGGTAGATCCAGGGCTCCCCACAGCAGCCCAGACTGACCCACTCCAGGCCAGGCTCCTGGGCCCCACCCCTGTGGTCGCTGCTCCCCGAGGGCTCTGCCGGCCCCAGAGCCAGGTTCCCCTGCCAGGGCAGCTCTTACTGGCTGTCAGCAGCCAACACCTTCACTGCCCGGTCCCGGCCTCCGACTTGGCCATGGAGAGGGGCTACAAAGAGGGGTGGGGCCTTGTGGCAATGGGGCTCAGCCCCCCTACTGGGAAGAGACTGGGAAGAGACTGGCGGCCCCCCTGTGCCTAGGGAATAAATAAACTCCCCTCTACTGTATCTCTTCTCCCACTCGTAGACAGTGAGCTCTTCAGAGCAGGGACTGGTTCTTACAGTACGTACAGGGCCTAAAACAAGTGGCTGTACTAGTGGCTGAGGACTCTAGGTGCAATGGGAATAAGTATAAATAACAACGATGATCATTGTCCTTTCCTTCCATCTCAGACTTTCCTCACATCATTTTGTCTATTTTACTTCCCCTTTCCTTAGGCCCCCTACATCTTTCTATCCCTCTCCCTGCTTTGCACACACACACTCTCTCTCTCCCATCCTCTCTTTTCCACTCCCAGCTCTCTTTTTCCCTCAGTCTTCTCCCCCCTCCACCTTCCTTTTCTCTCGTGACTCCCATCTCTGGCTCCCTTCTTTGCCCCCCCCCCAAGTCTCTGGTTGGCCCATTGTTGTTGAGATTTGCCTCCCTGGAGCAGCAATTTCAAATAGTGACACTGAACTCTGTGTTTCAGGAGCCACAGAAAATACTCCTGCTGTCTTTGTGGTGAATCAGACACCCCCTTATATCTGTGCAATGGAAGGGTCAGAGTTCACCATTGAGTGTACATTCACCACAAGAAATAATTTAACCAAGTGGTTTGTTGAATGGAATAAAACCAGAAACAATGTAACAGAAAAGGTGTCCAATGGAACAGATCGAATCATATCATCAGAAGTTAAAGAAAAGAGGTCTCTTTCCCTCATTGTGAAGAAAGCCGACGTTACTGATTCTGGAACCTACGTATGTTGGGTTGGGAGCAAAGATGGGACATCTCGTGGGAATGGAACCCAAGTGACCATCGATGGTAAGTACCAGCATTTCCTTCTCTGTCCTACAAAACCCTTTTGGGGGAGCTCAGGACACTGGCCTGGTTCCAGAGAGCTGGGGCAGGTGGTGCTGGGGGAGATGGAGCAGCACCAAGTGTAGAGGGCAGAGCTGTGGGGAAAACTGGGGGACATTCTGTGGTACGTACAATGGTCCTGATCCTGCATTCCACTGATTTCTGTGGGGTTTTTGTCTGCACAAGGAATGCAGGGTCAAGCCCCAGATACTCAAAAACTGTTTTGAGATGGGATGTGAGGGGAGGTTTCTAATTGGCTAAGCCTGTGAGGCCTTACACGCAACTGGAGAGACTAGGTGGGTGAGGGGATATCTTCTATTGGACCAACTTCGGTTGGTGAGAGAGAGACAAGCTTTCAAGCTTACACAGAGCTCTTCTTCAGCTCTTGGAAACTCAGGTCTGGTCTACACTACAGACCTATGTCGCCATAACTACATTGCTCCCGGGTGTGAAAAATCCACACTCCTGAGCGACATAGTTAGTTACACCGACCGAACCTCCTGTGTAGACAGTAGTGCAGCTGGGCTGATGCAGTGTTTTCAGTAGAGACGTGCCCTTACTCAGAGTGTCACAGGTAAATACAAGGTAGAACGGCTGGTTTAGCATAAGTAGTTAACACCTATTTCAAGGGACCATTCAAGGCAGGGTGGCCCGTTAACACTTCTGCAGTCGTAGGACAAAAAAAGGGGTTTAGTAGGTTACAGATTGTTGTAATAAGCCATAAATCCAGGGTCTCTGTTCAGTCCATGATTTTTAGTGTCTAGCAGAGTTATGAATTTAAGCTCCCAGGGTCATCTTTTGAAAGATTTGTGCAGGCTTCCTTTGAGGATGATTCATAGATTCATAGATTCTAGGACTGGAAGGGACCTCGAGAGGTCATCTAGTCCAGTCCCCTGCCCTCATGGCAGGACCAAATACTGTCTAGACCATCCCTGATTGACATTTCTCTAACCTACATTTAAATATCTCCAGAGATGGAGATTCCACAACCTCCCTAGGCAATTTATTCCAGTGTTTTACCACCCTGACAGTTAGGAACTTTTTCCTAATGTCCAACCTAAACCTCCCTTGCTGCAGTTTAAGCCCATTGCTTCCTGTTCTATCCTTAGAGGCTACGGTGAACAAGATTTCTCCCTCCTCCTTATGACACCCTTTTAGATACCTGAAAACTGCTATCATGTCCCCTCTCAGTCTTCTCTTTTCCATACTAAACAAACCCAATTCTTTCAGCCTTCCTTCATAGGTCATGTTCTCAAGACCTTTAATCATTCTTTAAAAAGCAACAGAGGGTCCTGTGGCACCTTTAAGACTAACAGAAGTATTGGGAGCATAAGCTTTCGTGGGTAAGAACCTCACTTCTTCAGATGCAAGAACCTTGCATCTGAAGAAGTGAGGTTCTTACCCACGAAAGCTTATGCTCCCAATACTTCTGTTAGTCTTAAAGGTGCCACAGGACCCTCTGTTGCTTTTTACAGATTCAGACTAACACGGCTACCCCTCTGATACTTAATCATTCTTGTTGCTCTTCTCTGGACCCTCTCCAATTTCTCCACATCTTTCTTGAAATGCGGTGCCCAGAACTGGACACAATACTCCAGTTGAGGCCTAACCAGCACAGAGTAGAGCGGAAGAATGACTTCTCGTGTCTTGCTCACAACACACCTGTTAATATATCCCAGAATCATGTTTGCTTTTTTTGCAACAGCATCACTCTTTTGACTCATATTTAGCTTGTGGTCCACTATAACCCCTAGATCCCTTTCTGCCGTACTCCTTCCTAGACAGTCTCTTCCCATTCTGTATGTGTGAAACTGATTGAGTGATGAGGACCACTCTGTATCTGACCTGTGAGACATGTTCCCCACAGGAGACAGGGTGGTTTTGTCTTGTATCATTTTCCTGTGTGAGTTCATTCAAGAGCATAGTGATGGTCTGATTTCACCCACATCGTTGTTATTGGGGCATTTAGTGCACTGGATGAGGTACCCCACAGGTTGTGATAGGCTTGTGTAGGATCTGTGGCTCTTGAAAGGTGAGTTGTCGGGGGTGTTGATCTTTGTAGCAGTGGAGATATGTAGCAGATTTTGCATCTGCTTTGAGTTGGTGTGTCCTGGTCTGTGGGCAGCTTGCTTCTGATGATGCCCTTGGAGAGGCTGGCGGGTTGTTTGAAGGTCAGAAGTGGGGGTTCAGGGAAGACTTGTTTCAGGATGTGGTCCCCATCGAGTATGGGTTATAGTTGTTTGATGATACCCCGTAGGGGTTCCAGTGTAGTGTGGTGGGTAGCAACTGGTGTGCAGTCAGAGGAGGTTTTATTTCTGTATTCAAGCATGTTCTCTCAGGGTATTTGGACAGTCAATTTCATGATACAATCTACTTCTCTAGTAGAATTTCCTTGTTTGGTGCAGGCGGTTTTGAGTGCGTTAAGGTGTGTATCCCAGACTTTCTCCTAGGAGCATATTCTGTGCTATATGAGTGCCGGGCTGTAGATTACAGATTTTTTTGGTTGTTTGGGATGGTTCCTGGGTTTATGACGTGAGGTGTGGAGATCTGTGGGTTTCTTGTCTAGGGTTGTCTGAAGGGTTCCATTGTTGAAGCGGATGGTGGTGTCCAGGAAGTTGATGCTAGTGTGGGAGTTTCCAGAGACAGTTTAATGGCTGGGTGGGTGGTGGTTGTTGAAGTTGGGGTGGAAATCGACGAATGTGGAGTCAAATCTGTAGTAGATTTGGTGAATCAGTTCTCTTCAGCGCATTGGCATTTTCAGTCTAAGGTAAGTTTTGCCAGAGCATTTGCAATTAGCTCTACTGTACATGGACATAGTGAGAGAGCCCCTGAGCCAAAGAATTTACACTCTAAACAGACAAGACAGACAAAAGGGGGGAGATCAGGCAGACGTCCTAACAGTAGATTGGGAGGTGAGACACAGAGAGACTAAAGGACAAAATCCACACAGGGCTTTAGGCCCTTAAATCCAACATCTGGGTGCCATGGAGATCCCCAACCCCCCTGCTCAGCTGCTGCCTAGCCCTGGAGCTGCTGAAGTTTCCACCAGTAAAACCAGTGCTAAAGACTTGCTGACACTCTCTCGCTATGCTGTAAGCACAGCCCTGCCCAGAGTAACGGTTGCACCCCGATCGTCACTCACCTGCCATTGCCAGCAGAAGTGCATCACTTCTCAGAACTGCCCATTCCACCTCCTTCAGGGAATCCCATTTTTCTGTAATGAAGGAGAATTGGCCACCCTCTCTCTTGTCCTGCATTGGGCTGGTGGAGGGAAATAGGTCTCAAGAAGGTTTTGAATGTAAGGAATTTGGCAGGCGTGTCAGGCGTACACAAGGTTCGGGTAAGAAGTCATATTGTTGGAGGGGGGTTGTCTAGACTGAAGCTTCTGGGGTTACCTGCTCACTAAACAGAGCAGAAAAGTCTTGACATGCACGAAACAGCTCTATATGGGGCCAAACGAAAGAACATCAGTTTAAACTCTTAACAAGGAGGGGAAACTAAACAGCAGGACTGGAGAGATTCATTTTGTACATGTGCCCTTGTCTGCTGGCACATTGAACTATTTCTCAATGAAGGTGCCATCATCTGTGTTTCTCTTTCTGCAGAAATTACCGACCTGATGGTGAATCAAACCCCAACTAGTGTCAGTGATTTAGAAGGCTCAGAACTTACCATGAAGTGTACATTCAAGACAGTCAATAACCACAGCACCATGTACGTGCGATGGTATAACTATGGGACTGAGGGACTAAAGAAAGAGCTGGTGAATGACAGCAATGTGATCACAACCCTGCATTTGGACAATGGGTTTGCCTCTCTCACTTTGAAGAATGCGAATTCATCTAATACAGGAACCTATGTGTGTGAGGTGGGGATCACAGCAAGGAACCTCTCTGGGAATGGAACAGGAACCCAAGTGACCATCAGTAAGTGCCAGAATTTCCTACCTGATCTTCTTGGGGAAATGGGGGCGAGCGAGTGAGAACAAGAGTAGACATCTCCTGGAAGGTGTTGAGTGTCTTCAGTTCCACCTTCAATGGGAGCTGAGGGTGCTCCATGCCTGCCCAGAAGCACTAAACTCCTTGCAAGATAGAGCCCTGCAGGACGGTATTAAGGGGGAACAATGTTTCCATTTTAGATCCTTTACAGCCAAATGTTTCACATGGCTTCAAATTAGTCTCTAAACGTATGCTTGCCCATGTTGCATGCACATCCATTGGTACATTCAAAGCCTGCCTGTGTGCCTGGAATATGGAATTTGAGAGAGATAACCGGGTAGTAAGACATGAATTCATGTCTGATTTGTGGATGGGTGAACCTGGGGCGGCTTCTTATGTCAGATCCGGTTCCCATAAGGATCCATATGGCAGGAGGCAACTTCTCCAGACTGAACATTCGGGAGGGTGGGGGGATGGTTTGCTGGTCTTGCCAGGCATCATAAAGCTATGAATGGAACTAAGTGAAAGCATCACTTTAACCTCTGATAAGCAGGGGGATGTTAAATGGCCAGGCTGGGAAAAGAATACAAAATACTGGAGGGGGAGACATTTCTTTTAATACATCCCCAGGCACCAGCCCTTGCCACTGAAATTCTCCTGCATCAAGGTGCAGTCATCTGTGTTTCTCTCCTGCAGATTTTCTCAAGCTGATGGTGAATCAGAGCCCAGCCAATATCCATGCGTCAGAAGGGTCAGTTATCACCATGAAGTGTAGATTTACGGTATGGAATAAACACAAGACCTTGTATGTGAAATGGTATAAACATAGCGGAACGAAGAAGGAGCTGGTGAGCGAAAGAGGCGGGGGCCCAGCAGCCCTGGCTTTGGAAAAGGGTTTTGCTTCGTTCACTCTGAAGAACGTGAATGTAACCGATACAGGAACCTACGTGTGTGAGGTGCGGAGCACAGCGAGGAACTGGTCTGCATCAGGAGCCGGAACCCAAGTGACCATCACTCGTAAGTACCAGTATTTTCCTATCGGATCTTCATGCTGTGAGAGACAGTGAATGGCAGCCTGAAGGACAGCATGAACGACTGTAGCTGGTAAAAGCGGGTCTGAATTCTCAGGTGTGTACAGTATATAACCCATAAAAATATGGCTCCAGCCTGTGAGGAACTGAAGGTAACAGAGTTCAAAGGACCCAAGTGATTTAGGAGCTTCTGAGTTTCAGAGGGTACTTTGGCACTGAGGGCCAGATTTTTAAAGGAATTTAGGCACCAAAAGTTGTACTTGGGATTTTCAAAGGCATCTCCGCACCTAACTGCCATTGAAATCAGTCACTTTGGCCAACAGGACGTAGGCTCCTAACTCACGTAGGCACTTTTGAAAATTTCCCCCAAATGCCCCTGGAGAGGGGTGTTCAGAACCTCCCAGGACTCAGGCCTGTCATAAGAACATTAAGGAGGACCGGTCATAAGAACATTGATGAACCTAACTCACCACTGCACCACAACTGCACTGGATGGGATAAGAAGCAGCCCCCAGTGTCCATCTGCACCTGGAGCTAAACTGATTTCATGGCTAAAGAGTTGCTTCTTATTCTGTGAGAACATCTTCATCCATGCATAGAATGCATCCCTATATGGAAAGTATGTAGAAAAACTGGAAAGGATCCAGAGGTGAGCGACAAAGATGATCAAAGGGATGGAATGCAAGACTTATGAGCAAGGGCTGGGTATGTGTATTTTGGAAAAGAGAAGATTAAGGTGGGGGACACGATAACGGTCTTCAAATCCTTGAACGGCTGCCATAAAAAAGATGGAGAAAAGTTGTTCTCTCTTGCCACAGAGGGCAGGACAAGAGGCAATGGGTTCAAACTACAGCACAGCAGATTTAGATTAAATCTCAGGAAAAACTTCCTAACTGTGAGAATGAAACAGACGCCTAGGGAGGTTGTGGAAGCTCCTTCACTGGAAGTTTTCAAAAGGAGGCTGGAGAGCACTGGTCTTGAATGGTTTAGCGGTTCTCAAACTGTGGGACGGGACCCCAAAGTGGGGTCGCTAGGGCTGGTTTAGACTTGCTGGGGCCTGGGGCCGAAACCTGAGCCCCACCGCCTGGCTCCTCCGAGGCCCAGGTTACAGGCCCTCTGCCTGGGGCTGAAGCCCTTGGACTTCGGCTTTGGCCCCCCCCTCCTGCCTGGGCCAGTGGGGCTCTGGCAGGCTCAGGCTTCGGTCCCCCCTCCTGGGGTCGTGTAGTAATTTTTGTTGTCAGAAGGGGGTTGCGGTGCAATGAATTTTGAGACCCCCTGGTTTAGAAAGAACAAATCCTGCATCTTGGCAGGCTGGGGAGACTAGCTGACCCTTGCGGTCCCCTCTAACCCTGTGGCCCTAGGATTCTATGCCTTGGTGGCATCTGCAATATGCGGGCATGGCAATATGTACAGAGAGGTTCTGCTGTAACTCTCGATGGCCATCCACCGATCTGGTTCTAGCTTTAAAGGATCCTTCCCATCTTCCAAGTGAAAATGAAAAGCTCATCTGAAAACCCCACATCCCGGTCACGATGGACCCAACACAAGGAATGCAGGATCAAGCCCCATATATTCAATAACTGTTTTGAGATGGGGTGTCAGGGAGGTTCCTAACGGGCTGATCCTGTGAGACCTTCACTCAAGTTGATGGCATCTCTCTCTTTGTCTGTAATGCAATAACTTTTGCACACGACATGCAATAAATTCCAAAATTTCAGGAAATATCATAGGCATCACTGGGGGAAATCAGAAGACCCAAAGGGGAACAGTGGGGGACACATGGAGCCCCTGCTCTCCATTTAGCAGACCAACAGCTTCCAGCACAGCCACCTCTGTAACTGTCTAGATCAAAGAACCAGTTGATGTAGAGTGATCAGATAGCAAATGTGAAAAATTGGGATGGGGTGGGGTGGGAGATAATAGGCGCCTCTATAAAAACAAAGCTCTGAAAATCAGGACTGTCCCTGTAAAGTCCAGAGATCTGGTCACCCTAAAATTGATGGCACTAATTAACACTTTCCAGTAGAATAACATTCCTGTCTCATCTCTGCTCATCCCCACAATGGAGTGTAGCATGTTGACACCCTGAATGATTTATCTCCCAGTCAGAAAGAGGAGAAATAATAATGGTGGAGGAAGGGTCAAAGGGCAGTCACAGATCCCCTGTCATTGGGGTTGGGAATGGGTGACTCTGGAATGGGTGTAAGGATGGAATGGGGGTGCACAGAAAACTCCTGGCATGGGGGGGAGAAAGGGGGAACCTGGGATGGGGGTAAGCGGGAGTGGGATTGCACACAGAGCACAGTGAAAATTTAGTTGAATTGGTAATAGATTTGGTGAAACCTTTTGCTTCAGTGCCTTGGCTTTTCCCAACAAATCTAAGTTTTGCCATAAAATTTGCAATCAGCTCCGCTGTACCTAGTGAGAGTTAATTTTAGAGGCTGAAATTACATCCGGCAATAGGAAAAGGTTATTAAAAATGGACCTGCTGGGGATGCAATAGGTTGGCGGTCAGTTCATAAGCCTAAGAATTTACAATCTAAATAGACAACAGCTAAAAGGTGGGAGAAATGGGCAGACATACTAACAGTAGATTGGGAAGTGAGACAGAGAGAGATTAAAGGCTACATCCACAAACGGATTTAGGCCCTAGTCCATCTGTTAGGTGCCACTGTGATCCTCAAAACTCCTGCTCAGTTGCCAACTATCCCTGGAGGTACTTAGGTTTCCACTGGTAAAATCTGTGCTAAAGAATTGTTGAAACACTCTCGCTATCCTATAAGCAGAGTATAGAAACATTAGTATAATCAGGAATGGCTCGCTCAAGGAGGCACCTAACAGATGGGCAATACCACCTCTAGAAAGGGCTGATTCCACCTCTGATAAAAACTGAGAACCCAGTGAACGGAATGAAAACGGAGTTTGGCAGCCAAGATATCCATGAGACCCATCTAAAATTAGCTGCCTGATTGCGTACTTCCGGTTCCAAAGGAGGTATGTGGTTGGCGGTCAGTTCATAACTCGGGTGTTTATAATTCTGAGGTTTTACTGTACCTGAATGCAGGAGACTAATGTGGGCCCAAAACCAAAAGCACAAAGGATACGAAACAAATATCCATAATCTACATGATCAAAAGCCTTCTCTTGATCAAGGGAAAT
The DNA here is from genome assembly GCF_028017835.1 of Emys orbicularis. Taxonomy (NCBI): domain Eukaryota; kingdom Metazoa; phylum Chordata; order Testudines; family Emydidae; genus Emys; species Emys orbicularis. The sequence goes on from NC_088696.1 coordinate 37,146,090, forward strand.
CAACCCAATGTGCAAATCATACATTTTAGAGGCTGAAATTACATCCGGCAATAGGAAAAGGTTATTAAAAATGGACCTGCTGGGAATGCAATAGGTCTGATAAGGGTGCATGACCGAACCAATCACAGTTTTCCATTTTTTTTGTGAAGGCCTTTGAAAATTTTTTGTCCCTGCTTTGCTTAGACCATACAGGTCCACAATTATTCCACCTCCCCAAGGTCCCCCTTCTTAGGCAACAGGGTAAGAACCACTCGATGAGAACTGAGTGGCAGTATCTTCTCTTTGATGCTCTCCTGAAACACCTGGAGTAAGTCAGGCCCAAGAAGGGTCCAAAAGGCCTTATACAACTCAACCAGCAAACCATCAATACCAGGGGCCTTCCCTGGAGCAAAGCCATTTAGGGCAGAAGTCAATTATGAGAGTATCACGTTGTGCTCAAGTCTGTCTACATCCAACATTGAGATCCTAGAAAGAACTTTAAGGAACCATCAAGTCTCAGATGGACACACTGGCTCTGCTGCATACAGGTCTGAGAAAAAATTCACAGCAAAGTTCCTAATCCCACAGGATCTGAAAGCTCTCTCCCCATTGACGTCTTGAGGTGGCCAATCATCTTCTGTGCCACATGTTCCTTTTCCAGACTGAAGAAAAACCGAGTAGGTGCTTCCATTTGGGATAGGCCCTGAAATCGGACTCTTTACCAGTGCACCCTGAACTTTTGCTATCAAACAGGTCTCACAAGAGCTGGTTTTTATATTTCAAGCTCCCATGCAACCCAGCATCATTACTGCCATGAAAGGCTTTTTCCAGTTCCATGATCCTCAACTCAAACTCCTCCATACTCCGGCAAAGGCCCAGGGTTGTCTGCTTCATGTTTTGCTGACAAAAACATTTAAATATTAACTTTACCCACCTCCAACCATTGCCACAAAGAGGGAAAACATTCTTTGAGGCAACCCAGGCTGCTAAAAGTGCATATCTCATAAAACACGAGTGTTAAAATGTAAATATGGACAGTGGTCTGGTAAAGAAGGAAGAGACAACACAAATAAGACCAAACCATGATCTGAAATCCCAGTAGGGACAATATAACTAGACAGCAAATGAGACAAGTGATGAGTAAAAACAGAAAAACGGTCCAAACAGGCCATAGAGAATCCCTGTGCTCTCAGTGGATGTGGTTCCAGATGATTCCTACCTAATCTCTCATTAAAAGTAAAATCAAAATCACCCCCCAAAATTAAAATATCACTTGTCAAACAATTTGTCAAAAGAGCATCCAAGCTCTGGAAAAAAATACACCTGGTCTTTCCCTACAGTAGGAGAATAGACATGAATCAAAAAAAGAGGAGATTGCTCTAAAGTAGCTCAAACCATCAACAAACAGCCTGGAACAACTTCCTGCACAGCCGTCGAATCAGGCTTCACTCTATCCGCAAACAGAATGGCGACCCCTGTGCTTGTGCAACCATGACTCAGAAAAATCTCCCCTCTCCAATCAACAAGACATTTGTTTGATTGCCAGCCTCTGCGTGAGTCTCTTGAAAAAATGAAATGTCCCCCTTTTTCTGGGATAGGTACTCAGAAAGAGCCATAAAGTTTTTTAAATGTCTCTGCACCCATTCACATTCAGAGAGCTGCATACAAAAATTATCCATCAGACCAGTACTCACCAGAAAAAGCAAGAAAAAGACAGACCGAACCCCCCCACCGTCCTGAAACCTCAAACAAAACCACCACATTCTCCTATATCCTTTAATTCCCAACATTTCCATTGGTCAAAGAGATATGCACTTTGGTCATCAGTGTTTTCAATCTATACTGCTTCCATCTGTCAAACTCAGAGACAGGGACACGTCTCATCCAATACTGAGCAAACAACAAAAATGGATTAAGGTCAGGAAGCCAATCTGCCACCTCTACTCCACATTTCTCGTTAGCCTCATCCAGAAGCCTATCCACAGGGTCTGGGTATATCCCCCCACAGGGAGTTCAGGACCCAAAGAATCTGAGTTCATTATCCTCCATCTCTCAGACTCAGAGTCATGATCGACCTCTAAGAATACCTGAGAAGTCTCTATGCCTACAGCCAAAGAACCACCCTCAGCAGCCCCAACCAGTGTCAGTGATTTAGAAGGCTCAGAACTTACCTTGTACATTCGAGACAGTCAATAACCACAGAACCATGTATGTGCGATGGTATAACTATGGGACTGAGGGACTAAAGAAAGAGCTGGTGAATGAGAGCGATGTGATCACAACCCTGCATTTGGACAATGGGTTTGCCTCTCTCACTTTGAAGAATGCAAATTCATCTAATACAGGAACCTATGTGTGTGAGGTGGGGATCACAGCAAGGAACCTCTCTGGGAATGGAACAGGAACCCAAGTGACCATCGAGAGTAAGTGCCAGAATTTCCTACCTGAACTTCTTGGGGAAATGGGGGCGAGTGAGTGAGAACAAGAACACACGTCTCCTGGAAGGTGTTGAGTGTCTTCAGTTCCACCTTCAATGGGAGCTGAGGGTGCTCCACGCCTGCCCAGAAGCACTAAACTCCTTGCAAGATAGAGCCCTGTAGGCAGGTATTAAGGGGAACAATGTTTCCATTTTAGATCCTTTACAGCCAAATGTTTCACATGGCCTCAAATTAGTCTCTAAACGTATGCTTGACAATGTTGCATGCAGTCCCATTGGTACGTTCAAAGCCTGCCTGCGTGCCTGGAATCTGGAATTTGTGAGAGATAACAGGGTAGTTAGACATGAATTCATGTCTGATTTGTGGATGGGTGAAACCTGGGGCTGCTTCTTATGTCAGATCCGGTTCCCATAAGGATCCATATGGCAGGAGGCAACTTCTCCAGACTGAACATTCGGGAGGGTGGGGGGATGGTTTGCTGGTCTTGCCAGGCATCATAAAGCTATGAATGGAACTAAGTGAAAGCATCACTTTAACCTCTGATAAGCAGGGGATGTTAAATGGCCAGGCTGGGAAAAGAACACAAAATACTGGAGGGGGAAACATTTATTTTAATACATCCCCAGTCAACAGCCATTTACAGATGTGACTTTGGTAAAAATGGCGGTGGAAATGGAACCAGAGTGACCGTCCATGGTAAATAGCAGCATTTTCCTCTCAGATCTTCACTGTATTTCCTAGGGAAGAATAAGGACTAGGAAAGGAAGAGCTAATGCTAATACTTTGCATGGGGTGATATTGATGGGACAGGAGTTGCTGGCAAACAGAAGGAGAAGGCAAAGCTATGGAGAGATTTGCAGTGAGAAGTCAGTGATTCCCGGTGGCTTTCCAGATCCTGCCCATCCTTTTTTTTTTTTTTTTTGTCATCCAAGTACTTGCAACCCCCCTCCCCTTTTCCTGATGTCCCTCGCACAGCAGCACAGCATTGCTGCCCACCAGAATTCTCTGAGCCACTCGGTGATGGGTGAATCACAAAGGGTTCAGAGGTTCGGAGAAGCACCTCCAGGTTCAGAAGCTCTTCTCGCCCATATTGAACAGTCAGTATCACCATGACAGGCTCTCTTGTAAGAAGATTTCCAGTATTTCCCAATTTTGAGTAGGATGGAAATGCCTCTCGGTATATTGCTGATTCTGCTTTCAGTCTTGGACAAAAACTAGATGTCTCTAGAGGACACCCCTAAAAACCCACTCACTGCAGTAGCGCTATTGTAAGCTGCAGTGTTTTGGACCATAACTGTAGAATATGGTCTTTTTTTTAAATGAGGGAAATCTTGTTGAACCTCAGCACAGGTTCCAGTTTGATTCTGGGTGAGGATGTAAGCTACTCCTTACTTTATCCTAACTGATTAGCCCATTTCAAATACCATCTTCTGACAAATGAATCCACCAGGTTGGTGTCGGTTATTCTTCCAGTAGTGGTGGAGCAGCGACTCAGTTTCCCTTTTCTCCTTCGGCTGTTCTGCCGCGGGACTCCTCGGGTGGTGGTTGTGGTGGTGGTCTAGTGACCTAGCTTGCAGCATCTTCCCCTGCCCCTATCCAGCAGGACTCCTGTAGAGGTGGTAATGCATGACCCAAACTATCTTGTCTTTCCCTAGAACTAGTGGTGATGAGAATGCACTAACTCAACTTGCCCTGCCTCTGTAGCCCCCATCTAGTAGGACAGCAGCGAATTAATGTTTCTTTCAACAGCACCTGACCAAAGGCCAATGAGCTCTTACATTGTTCCTGGGGCTGTGGCTGGGACACTTCTCTTCTTGCTGGTGCTCGGTATCCTTTTGTGGAGATGGAGACAGTGCTCCAAAGGTAAGATTTACTTGGACAATAAATGTGAGCAATTTCTGTATGAGCGGAGCTCATAGGATGCCGATAGATTCTTCTTCATGTCCTTCCTTTAGCCGAATAAAGAGTAATTTGGGGAATTTTTGCCAGTGAACGTACAGCAGCGGTGGTGAACTGGCAGCCCTAGTTAGTGAAGTCTCATACCTAAGCCCAGATGCCACCTGGGCAATGGTAGGACTATTCTATGTCTCCTCCCTGACCTGAGGAAGCACCTCAAGGTGTGAAAGGTGGATTCAGTCTTCACATCTATTCCATCTTTGGCTGGATTGCCAACGAAACCACCAATTATTGGCAATTGCTCGGGTGGGAACGTGTGGGATGTAGATACTGCTCCAGTATGAACTAACTAGACTGACAACTAACTCCTTCATTTAAGTGACCCAAAGGTCATCAGAGAATAACCAGCTTGGCCACAACTTCATTTTTTTTCAGGACCACTTCAAAGCATGTCAGAGGCAGAGATGAATCAGATGGAGATGGTGAGTTGGAGAGCTTATCATAAGAGCGCATTTAATTTTTCTCTCTAGCATAGGGGAACTGGGTGTGGAGCATCAACTCCAGGAATACAAGGTAATAAAGAAATCGGTTCTCCTTTTACAGACTGTAGCTCCAAGAACTTAAGGGTAACAGAAAATGCAGCACTAGTCCTGGATAGGATCCGGAGTGGTACGGCATTTAAAAAGTTAGAGGGGATCAAGAATTAGCTTTGGAGCAAAGATAAAGAAGACATAAATTAGTCATTGCACAGGATCTTCAGCGATAATAGAGAATGCAGCATTGGTTCTAGGCAGTGGGACTGGGAAACCTCAAAATACTGGAGAATGCAGCATTTGCTCCATGAATTTTAGAGGTGTTTCATAATCAGAATACAGCTTCCTAAAAAGTCAGCACACTCTTTTACAGTGCCTGTGTCAGTGGAAGATGGTCTAGCATTATAATAGTATGATATGGGCATCACTAACCATTTACTTTAGACCTTGCAAAGCAGAAAGGAATGAGCAGTCTTCACTCATTTTCCTCTTGCTTTGCAGTCTTCTCCTCCACCAGCTGATGACGTGACTTACCTTAACTTGAACTTCCATGAAAGGGATGCAAAAGCAGAGGAAGATGTTAACATATATGCAAATGTCAACCCTTATCATCGCTAGGGGAAGAGCTAGTGGGAAATAACAGACGGGTAACCAGCATTTCACATGTCCATTAAATGCAAGTCTCCATAAAACAACGAATTAGCTGTTAGAAAAGGATGTCCTTGGAGATCAAAGTCCTCTAGTTATGAACAGAGCAGGTAGCAGTGCAAGATTCCCTTGTTTCCTGCTCCACCAACATGCCTCAACTCTGATCTGGAGAGACCAATTCTGTGGGCAAATGGAGAGTTCTGCTAACCCATCTACTCTTGGCCTATGTGCTGCAATCAGATTGTAGCAACTTTTAGTAGCTATTTACCAGCTCTGTATTTGAACAAGTGATCAAGAGCCAAGCCCTTGAGCCACGAAGTATGGAAAATGTTGCCATCTTGTTGTGGGAAGCACTGTCCTCCGCTGAAGATGCCAACTGTGCTGACTCAGGAAGGAAAAGCCTCCGAAGAGCCATGCTCCCTACACTGGAGGATGTACAATAATGCTGATAAGGCTCAAGAGCAATGTCCCATACTTTCATGAATGAGACTGACATGATTGTTTAATCTTTCTAAGCACAAAGTAGGCTTCTCTGTTGGGAGTGAATTAAGCTTCCCTGGATTCCACCCACTTAAGAGCCAAACAACAACAATATGAATTGCTTCGCCAGCAGATTTTAAATATTAACTAAAGCTTTTACAGCAAGATTAGGCCAGGATTAAGTGTGTGCAATTGCACTGATTGAAATGGAGTTGTACCTACTTACACCAGGAATGGATTTGTCCCCGTGTGTCTGCGTGGCTTTACTGTAAATTTAAAAAGGAAATGTGTAATTAAAAAAAAAAAAAGCATCATTTCTAGTGGTGTAAGTAGATTGTGCTTTTGGATAATAATTAATAATAATAATAATTTTAGAGGACCCCCCGGAAAAAATAACCCAAGGGGGCTGCTGGGCTCCCAAAAATAGAGAGACGCTCAAAAAATCATCAGGAGTGCCTTTGAAAATCTTCCCATAATGCATTGATTTTTATGACTACTGCAGATGCATGAGATATAACTTGTGCAGATCACAACTCATGGATGCCATAAGGATACAACCAGAAGAAACAGCACAGCAACGATGTGAACACCTGCAAAATGTTCTGCTTATTATTAATACCTGCATCAATTCATTATTAACTAATACATGGCATCACCAGTTTTCAAGACTGAACTCCCAAAAGAAAAGACAGCTATCGAATTGCATTGTGATTGCACCAAGACTGGGTTTGGTCCCCTTATGTGGGGATAGGTCTTTAGCCACATCATTTTCATGAATGCAAACGATGGGTTATTCAGTGGTAACTGTTGTTCATTGGGTATATGGCCTCTGCAGATCCACTCAGGGCAAATCTGCAGAGGCAGTCCTTCCAGAAGAAGAATTGGGTGACTAAATACCCACCATGAACACCACATATGCTGGGTGGAGACCAAATTCAAGCCTGGCTGAAGTCATTAAGGTTTTCACCCATTTACACCAAGACTCTACATGTGCCTTACAATATCGATAAGAATGGCCATGCTGGGTCAGATCAATGGTTCATCTAGCCCAGTATCCTGTCTTTGACCAATGCCAGATGCTTCAGAGGGAATGAACAGTACAGGGCAATTTCAAGTGATCTATCCCCTGTTGTCTAGTCCCCCCTTATGACAGTTGGAGGTTGAGAGACACCACACTGAATGACTAAGCTGTGTACAAAATATATGGTTGCCCTAAACATTACAGCTTACAGCAGAATTACTGCTAGTGGTTTAGGCCATTACTATACAATACTGCATTGTAAGGGGCTTGACTCACCGCCTGCAGCGCCTCCTGCTGGTCGTCCTCAGGGAATTAGCTCTCACAGCATCTGGAGCGCCCTCTGCAGGCCGGTGATCTGCCTTACCGCTGGCCCCATGTCCCTTCCAAGATCCCAGTGCCCCGTTTACCTGGGGTGCTGCCCCTCTGGCAGTAACCCCTCACAGTCTCAGGATCTCCCCCTCCCAGGGGAACCCCCACCCCCATCTCCACTTTGCCTCAGTGTTCGGCTACTGCCAGTCCCCATCTAGCCCCCGCTCACTGGAGCAGACTGCAGTGTAAGCCACTCATCATAGGTAAAGGGGGTTCGGACCTGCTGCCTCTGCCTACCCATGGGCTGCCCCCTGCAACCCAATACCTAATGGGCCTTACCAGGCCTGCAGCCTGGGACTTTCCTAGGCCGGAGCTCCCTGGCTCCCTAGGCCTTTCCCCAGCCCTGCTCCAATCTAGGTTCCCTTCTTGGCACCTTGCAGGCAGGCCCTTCTCCCTCTACAGGCAGAGGGAGACTGCCTGGGCCTCTGGCTCACAGCCTTTTATAGGGGCCAGCTGGGCCTGATTGGGACATGGCCCCGGCTGAGCCTACTTTCCCCCAATCAGCCCAGGCTTCTTGCCCCAGCCACAGCCCTCTCCTGGGCTGTTTCTAGCCCCGCAGGGCAGGAGCGGGTAACCACTCTGCTACACACACCTCCCCTCAAAACCCCCAGCCCTGGAGGAAGGGGGGCCTCTCGGCCTGGGCTCCCTGAAGTTAGCCTTCCAGGGTCGTCCCTCCAGGCCCGCCAAGTTCCTTTCTGCGGCCTCCCAGCCCTGGGCCATCTCCCGGGTTTTGGGTTTCGGCCTTCCTTCGGGCCAACTCCGCGGCCTCTAGCTGCGCCCGCAGGTCTGAGTCCCCCAGGCCCTCTTCTTTTCAGGGTCTGTGTCCCCACAGTCACCTTGTCCACCCCCACCTGGGTCCCGGCGTCTTGCTGGGCCCAGTCCGTTTGGGTTTCCTTGTCACCGACCTCCCCGGCGACGGTCTGGGTCCCGCCCTCTCACAGGGTCCCCACTGTCCCGGTCGCGGTTTTCGCCACCTCCCCTGGGTGGCCCACTGGCCGGTCAGCCACTCTCTCGGCCGCCTCCAGCTGCATTGCCCCCGCCCCAGGGGGCAGTCTTTCCGCAGGTGGCCCAGCTCGCGGCAATGCCAACAGGCTCCCTGCCGCGGTGTTACCCGGGCCTCCTGCTTCTTCCCGTTGTCCCTCACTGGGCCAACCCTTCCTGGGTTGCCCTGGGTCATGTTCCTTGGGGCCGGGCAGTCCCGCCAAAGGTGGCCCCGCCTCCCACAGGCCCAACACGCCCGCAGCCGCCTGGGTTCCCTTACCCAGCTCGCTGTCTGAGGGACTGGGCGCTGTCCTAGTTTGGTGTGAGGCACCCTGCCCCCAGCCCCGTAGGGACAGTCCCGTTTTATGTTCCCGTGCCTGGCACAGACGTAACAAGTCCTTAGTTCTGCTCCAGGCCTCCTGGCCCTGGGACCGGGCTCCTCCCTCGGCGGTTCCTCCTGAACACACGCCGCAGGAGCTTCCACAAGGCCCGCTGTTCCTCCAGCAGCCAGGCCATCTGTCCTTGGAGGGCCCATTGCACCTCCTGCAGTCCCTGTGGGTCATCAGCCCCCTTCCACTGGAGCGCTGACCCTGAGCCCCACCCATGGACAACACCCGGAGTCTCAGCAAAAAAGACCCTGGTGTAACAGGGCTCCATCACCCCCTGCTTCTCCACCTTCAATGTTCAGGCAATAGTCCACTGTCCTTGCCCAGTCCCTTGTATTAGGGGTGGACTGCATGTGCCCACATTCTCCAATTGTAAGGGGCTTGACTCACCGCCTGCAGCGCCTCCTGCTGGTCGTCCTCAGGGAATTAGCTCTCCCAGCATCTGGAGCGCCCTCTGCAGGCCGGTGATCCGCCTTACCGCTGGCCCCGTGTCTCTCCCAGGACCCCGGTGCCCCGTTTACCTGGGGTACTGCCCCTCTGGCAGTACCCCACCCCCTATCCCCACTTTGCCTCAGTGTTCAGCTACTGCCAGTCCTCATCTAGCCCCCGCTCACTGGAGCGGACTGCAGTGTAAGCCACTCATCATAGGTAAAGGGGGTTCGGACCTGCTGCCTCTGCCTACGCATGGGCTGCCCCCTGCAACCCAATACTTAATGGGCCTTATCAGGCCTGCAGCCTGGGGCTTTCCTAGGCCGGAGCTCCCTGGCTCCCTAGGCCTTTCCTCAGCACTCATTTCCAGTGAAGAACAACACCTTTATTGAAATATATGTAGTATTGATCCTAAATGAATAGCTTATGTGCCAGTAGGTGGTGCTCTTTGCATTGACTGTCTGCTTGTACACAGACCGGTGGGCGAGGTCATATCTTTTACTGGACCAACTTCTGTTGGTGAGAGAGACGAGCTTTCCAGCTGCACCAAGCGCTTCCTCAGGCCTGGGCACGGTACTGAGAGTGTCACAGCGAAATACAAGACCAAACCGATAGTTTAGCAGAAGCAGTTAGCACATATTCTAAGGGACCCGTCAATTGTCTTTTATTGGACCAACTTTGATTGGTGAGAGAGCGAGGGACAGTTCCCCCAGGATATGTGCTGAAGAAGAGCTCTGTGTAGTTCAAAAGCTTTTGTCTCTCACCAACAAAAGCTGGTCCAATAAAAGATATAAAATCATAGAGTATCAGGGTTGGAAGGGACCTCAGGAGGTATCTAGTCCAAACCCCTGCTCAAAGCCGCACCAATCCCCAACTAAATCATCCCAGCCAGGGTAACCCATTCCAGTGCTTCACCACCCTCCTAGTGAAAATGTTTTTCCTAATATCCAACCTAAACCTCCCCCCAATGCAACTTGATACCATTACTCCTTGTTCTATCATCGGCTACCACTGAGAACAGTCTAGATCCATCCTCTTTGGAACCCCCTTTTAGGTAGTTGAAAGCAGCTATCAAATCCCCCCTCATTCTTCTCTTCTGCAGACTAAATAAGCCTAGTTCCTTCAGCCTCTCCTCATAAGTCATGTGCTCCAGCCCCCTAATCATTTTTGTTGCAGGGGAAACTGACTCCTGCAGTTTTGGGCACTAAGGGAAATGGATTCAAACACCCTGAAATTATAGATCTTTCTCCTGTCCCTCCCAGCCTCAGACCTGGATGCACAATGGGTGAAATCCTGACCTTATTGAAGTCCGCTGGAATTTTTGCATGGCACTCACTCCACAACATTTGTGAGGGTAAAGCGGCTCTGGACAAGTCAGGTTTATAAACTCTGTATAGACAGCCGGATCCCCCCCATGTGCACACAGGCCCTGGTTCCCAGCATGCAAGGGGAATCGGGGATGCCATTTCTGGATGCATCTTGGCTCAGCAGGGAGGCAAAGGATGACATCTGCCTGTGCCAAGGGCACCGTCACACCCTGTCCAGCTGCTGGAAAAGCTCCTGAGGGAACACTGGCACATACAGGGGGCTACAGCACTTTGGGCGGGTGTTCATTCCTGTGATAATTCACACATTCAAGAGTTTTAACAGGGCAAGTCCACTGGGTTAACACCTTTTTAGGCTGTGGAGGATGGTGGCTGAGTTGTAGTACAATCATTGTGCGATTCTTTTTTCTTAGCTGTTCACACTTCTTATCAGCAGTGCTCAGTCACTCTTAACCACCTTAGCACCATTTGCTTTGGGGAAGTGGGGGATGGAGACATGCACCCATTTTTTTAACCGTTCTTTGTCGGCAGTGCTAAGTGCGCTTAGTGGCTCTCACGGAGCACTAATCGCTACTCAGGCCTTGGCTACACGGGCGCTGTACAGCGCTGCAACTTGCTGCGCTCAGGGGTGTGAAAACGCCCCCCCCCCCGAGTGCAGCGAGCGCAGCGCTGTAAAGCGCCAGTGTATTCAGCGTATGCAGCGCTGCACGCTCGCTCACAGCGCTGCAAGCTATTCCCCTCGGAGAGGTGGAGTACTTGCAGTGCTGCGAGAGAGCTCTCGCAGCGCTGGCGGCGCGACTACACTCACGCTTCACAGCGCTACCGCGGCAGCGCTGTGAATTCTCAAGTGTAGCCAAGGCCTCAGTCTGAAAATGGTCAAGGTTGGGAAGTGGGGGCTAGGAAGGGCCTTTTAATCACAGTGTGGTAGCAGCTGCCTGTATTGGTACTTGAATTGCGTTTCGTTTTTCTGCACATCAACCAAGCTGCAAAGACATTTCTCTACCCATAGTCTGTGTTGGGAGTTCCACTACATTTGGAGATAACGATGGGGTCTGTAAGCACATCACACTAGCTGCACTTTCCCCATCCTTGGGACTTTGGCTCTTTTGTAACCCACGTGGGGAGGGGAAGTGGGTGTGGGACATTTGCATGTGCAGTAAGATACAGTATTGCCAACCCCAAATATTCAAAAATCATGAGTCATGCTCACCAAAAGTCATGAGATTGGCTTTAAAATAATGAGATTATGTAAAAGTTAGTAATTTTTGGGTACCCTGGGGTCACATGAGGGCCAGAATGAAGGCTGAACTCAATACAGATCCTCTTGACTCCAGAAGCCGGGGCTGTAAGGAAAACAGGAATTTTCATGAGACGCATGTCAGACTAGTTACACCATTCCAATTCCTGTGCTGTGAATTCTGGGACCCAATCCTGAGCCTGAAAACATCTTATGTTCATCATGGCTAGGAAGGAGGGACGTCACCCAGGTCAAGGAAATTATAACATTTAATAAAAGGACTATACGGAACGTGTAAGGAAAATATTTTAAGAAAGAGGTGGAAACCAACAAAACATAATGGGACTGAATCCATGAACAACAGCCAAATGTTAATGTCTCTGCATCTGCCTCCTTGCCGTCCCCATGACAATGGGGGGATAATTAATCTTGGGGACAGATAGGGATGTCTCCTGCATGCGGTTTGTGGGGCAGGCACCTGGTGAGGTTCCAGGACTCCTACAGGCTTATTGTTCCCCTTATGGATGTTCATAGGGGTCCCCCTGTGAGGGGTTTTGGGTACCGGTGCAGAGTATGGTCCTGGGAGTCCTGCAGACCCCTCCCGGTCACTCTGGGTAGGATTGGGTCCTCTGCCTCAGAAGCACCTTGGGCAGTGGCCGAAGTATGGGGTGGTGGTAGTGGTTCAGACAGGTGCAGTGGCCACAGGTGCAGTGGCCACAGATGCACCCAAATCTTGTTGGGCCACCAGCTCTATCGGTCTCTCCATTAGGGAAGCCCCCTTCCCTATGGTGTGCCTTCTGCTCCATGAACGGGTTCATCGGTATGTAACGGCATGGCACCCACCTCTCATGGGTGCCCCCTTCTGGCTGGGTGCGTCTGTAATATTTAAATAGTCCCAGCCCTGGTATCAGGCCGTACCCCAAGGCTTCCTCCCTGGAGGCAAAGGTTTCACCCTCTTGGTCTATTCTGGCCCCAACTGGGCCACAAAGTAGCTCATTTCCCCTTCTGGGGGTTTCTCGCTGTCTGATTGTAAGGCAGTTCCTTAGTGGCCTATTGGAGGAGTTGGGGAGACCCAGGTCCACCCACTACTCTGGGTTCCAGTCCAGGGATCTTAAGAAGAGCAGCCACGTGCCACCGTGTCCCTTTAACTACACTGCTCTCAGTTCCCTGGGCCACTTTCCCATGGCCGCAGCCTTTGCCAAAGCTTCACCCTCACCTCAGAGCTCATCTAAGTTCAGGCCCAGCAGCCAGCTAGGAGCCCTTTCTCGCTCCCCCAGTCCCTGCCAGCACTGAGCTCTCTGTGGTGCTGCAGTTCCCTTTGGCCAGCCAGGAGCAACATGTGCACTCCTCTAGCTCCAGCAATCTTGCCTCTGTGCCCTTCGTTTGACCCGATAACTAGTGTCCCCTTCCCCTCCCTGGACCTAACCCCCAAACTCCACCCCGGTTCTGTGCAGCTCCTCTTTGTAAGTGGATACTAAAGGAGGCGTGTGGGGGGGGGGAAGACGAGAAGCACTGAAACTGAAAGGACAACGAAAACAGCTATTAGACAAACAACTGTACGTTTTCTACAACGGTCCCACCCTCAACAGGAACTCTTCTAAATCCGCCCCCTCCCTTCGTCCAGTCTGTGCAGCAACAGGACTGGGATTGTTCATTAATAATCTGTTTTATAGCTTCTGCCAAAGGTATAATAATGGTTGATTGGAAATCAATAAAATCATTGATCTCTAGCCGCGTCTTGCTCAGGGGCCATTTAAGGACTGAAGTGGAGTCGGGTTTACAACCAGGAATGTAGCACCAGAGCGAGAGGGAAATTGGGGGGGGGGGGTCCACTGAAACTTACCAGTTCTAGGTTCTCCTTGGGCTTGTTGCCGGGGTGGGGAGGCTTCCTCAACCACCTTCTCTGGGTAGCGGTGCAGAATCACATACTCCGCATCCTCTGGCTCTTCTGGGGCGTCCTCTGCAGTTCCTGCTGCCTCCTTGCCCTGGCCCCCATCAGCATCCCGTCAGCCAATGAGGCCGCAGGGCTGAGGAAGGGGTCGTGAGCTCTGGACTGGGAGCCCTTGACAGCTCCCGGTCCAGCTCGTCATAGAAGGGGCATGGACGATGACGAGGTCTCCCACAGCACCTGCTGGAGCCTTTTGTTCTCCCCTGCAGGAGCCTCAAGTGTTTGATGTGCTCCACGGTCCGCTCAATGCCCACCTGCTCCAGCCTCCCTGGAGATTCCTGATACAGGTGAATGTTCCTGCTGCTCCAGGCAGTCGGGGAGGAAGGTGTTCTCCAGCAACACACTGATCAGCAGCATCCACGCGTGGCCCGTGAGCCAGGTGGCTGCTCCTGGAGCAGGATCCACGTTCCCCTGTACTGATCAAAGAGTGGAGCCGAAAGCTGTTCTGATGTGGTCAGCGCAGTTCATGCCTACAGGTGATAACGGGGGGACACGGCCCTTTACAGATTGCATAAGACCAGGCTGAAAAGTGCATTGTGGGGCAGGGGGTGGAGGACGATTGAAACTCAAGACCTGGTATAGTCTCTTTTCCCCTGACCATGCTGCCAGTTGGCATGGAAACGGGGCCAGGCCACAACTGGAGGCATGTACACCCCACCCCTCAGGTGGCCTAGCTCCCTCACTCTCTGTTTGCCTGCAGACACTTGGTTCTGAGGGGACAATGCGGGGAGATTGCACAACCACACGCCTGGACACGGAATACAGCCACTAGTGTAGATTTCACCAGGGCCGCCCGGGGGGGGGGCAAGTGGGGCAATTTGCCCCAGGCCCCCACGAGAGTTTTCAGAGCCCCCACGAGAGTTTTTGGCGGGTCTTCGGCGGCAGGTCCTTCAGTGCCGCTGAACACACCCAGAGCGAGTGAAGGACCCACTGCCGAAGACCTGGAGCTTCTTCCACTCCAGGTCTTCGGCGGCAATTTGGCGGCGAGGGCTCCTTCCGCTCCGAGTCTTTCGTGGCAGTTCGGCACCGGGTCCTTCACTCGCTTCGGGACCCTCCGCCGAAGTGCCCCGAAGACCCGGAGCAGAAGAACCCCCACCGCCGACCCCAGGCCCCCTGAATCCTCTGGGCGGCCCTGGATCTCACCTTACTCTGTCTGAAGTAACATGAGATTTCCTTTTGCCCATCTGCATTGCCTTCCTCTTGGCAGGTGTGACATACTTCATTACCTCCATTGTGACAGCTGAAACCTGTTGCATTGCTCACACCTAGACATGTATGGCCAACGGTGTTGTCTTCTTCCCAAACACGATCACCAGGGACATTACTTATCACACCAGGTACAGCTGCTCTCCTCCTCCCTTCACGGGGTGACCCCGTGCTTTGCTTACCCTCCATTGGGGCATTGCTTATTACCAATGGACACTGCACTGCTCTTCTGGTTAAGTAAAACACACTCTTCTTTTCAAACTCAGATTGCCAGGTGTGTGTCATTTCCTATGCAGAGTTAAGTTGCATCATTTTGTATGAAGGGACGTCACATCTGTGCACTGGGTCTGCCATCTCCTGGATGTGGCGGCATGTATCAGGCATCAGGGATTTTCATTCTTAATCATGGATTTAATTCTGCAGCTACCCAGGCCTTCCATACGCAGGCAGCATGTCACTGTGAGGGACTGATGGGCCAACAGCAGAACTGCCACCCAAACCCTTCATGATCTGTGGGGCCTCAGATAAAATAGGACTCAGGTGTGACCCATGGCTGGGTTTGGGTTTAGTTTTGCAGAAGGGAATAGAACCTGATGAGATTTTCCAAAGTAAAATTAAAACTGCCCCTCCATTTTGCTTACTCTTTGTACTACAACCCCACTGCACCGCTCTTTGGGAATGACACCGGTATTTTACATGGTATCTTTGTTATTCTGGACCCTGATCCACGCCCCCTCTGAGAGGATACAACTGGAAAATAAATTACTCAGACCTTGCAGAGGGAGATTCAGGGCCATGGCCATTGCTGGTCTGATACTTTCAAACTTTGAGAAGGCCGGGTTAGTGAAGTTTTACAGATAAGATCTGTGTGATCTGAGAACATTCAGTGTGACAGAATAGGGAAGTGGGCAGGGGATACCGGCAGCAAACTCACACGTGGAACAAAGAATCAGCAGATAAAAATACTGTTGAGCAGAGGAGAGTTCGTAAGGGACAGCACAGAAAGGGGCCAGGGAGAGAGAGTGCAGCAATGGCTCTGGGGTTACCTCAGCCAACGAGCTGCAAGAACTAAGAGCACCGGCTGTTGTAGCAGCAGATCTGACACCTCCTCAGTTAGGGCCCCTGAAAGCGCTGCCAGGGAAAGGTTCTCGAAGGAACATGAGAGCCCAGCTGGAAAGGCTGTCTCTGCTTTGGCCACTTCTCCTGTCTCCATGGCTGGGTGAGTTTGTGGGGTTTGGCTCTTTCAGAGAAGCGAGTGTTTCGGGGGAAGGAGGGAGGAACTGTAACAAATATTTCTGTGGAATTAAAGGGTGTAGAGAGGTAACGACTGTGTTATTGGTTTTGATCTGAGAATCATCACTGAAAATCAATTTACAGCATTTACTTCTTATGCCAGGTCTACACTAGAAACTCCTGCCGGTACAGCACTGTCACTGAGAGGTGTGATTTTTATGAAGACGTTCTGTATCAGCAAAAGCCCCAGTGTAGATGCTCTACCAGCCAGAAAGTGCTGGTGCCAGTGTAGCTTATTTTGCCGAAGGAACTGGTGGAAGCTGTACTAGCAAGAGCACTTTTGCAACTGTTATGAGCTGTGTCTCCTCCAGGAGGGTTTGCCGGTGTAGTTAGAGTAGCAAAGCTTTTCTAGCACAGACCTGGCCATAGTTTAAAACACAATTGTGACAAAGTTCTGTCCTTGACTCCGTGGGTCCTGCGTTTCCTGGCAGATTTTGCTAGCCTCAGAGGCTCACTGTGACCCTCCACGTAGCCCTTCTCTCTCTAGAGGCAAGGGTCACAGCCTACTGAGCCATTTTCATCATAAGCCAACAAGGGAGGTAAGGAGTAGCAACCCTCCCTCGCACAGTCTCTGTTGTCTCCCAGTCTCAGTGATTAATCAGGGAGGGGATGGGGGAGCCCGGGCCCGCCCTCTACTCCGGGATCCAGCCCAGGGACCCTAAAATTAGCAGGTATGGTAACTGACTTTTTGGAAATAGGACATGTACAATTCCCTGGGCCACTTCCCCACAGCAGCCTTCACTCAATATCTCCTTCACCTTTACCTCAGGGCCTCCTTCCTTGCACCTGATATGGATTTGTACTGCTTAGTTCCTCCAACAGCACGACTTCCTCCTACAGCTCCTGAAACCCCCGCCTCACTGACTAACTGGGAGGCTTTTAACTAGTTCCAGCCAGCCCTTGATTGGCTTCAGGTGTCCCAATCAATCTAACTATCTCCACTGCCTTCTAGAAGGAAATTAATTGGCCCCAGGTGTCTTGATTAACCTGGAGCAACTGACATTTGGTTACCATGGTACCAGGGATTTGGTTAGCCTGGGGCTAACATACCTGTTCCTTACTACTTTACTGTAGCCATCTGGCCTTGCCCCATCACATATCCCCCCCTCTGCTCAACACCATAGAGTTGGGCAACTTGGGACGCCAGGCACTGTGCTCGTGATAGACCATCAGCGTTGCCTTGGTGGCATCCAGCCCTGTGCTGTATGCGGAACTGGAGTAGTTGGAGGGATAAGAACCACCTGGTGACCCTTGCATTCTTTTCCTTATTTCGCTGCATCCACTGGAGGGGTGCATGGTCCGTCACAAGAGTAAATCGCCGGCCTAAGAGGTAATAACGTAGTGTCTCCATGGCCCATTTGACAGCAAGGCATTCTGTCTCGACTACTGCGTACTTCTGTTCTCTTGGGAGCAGCTTTCTGCTTAGGTAGAGGATCGGGTGTTCTTCTCCAACCATTTGCGACAGAACCGCCCCCAACCCCACCTCAGAAGCATCTGTTTGTAAAATAAATTTCTTGTTAAAGTGCGGGGTTATGAGTACGGGGTCATTACAGAGGGCCGTCCGAAGGTCTACGAATGCCCCCTCTGCTGCGTCGGTCCACTTCACCATGTCTGGACCTCGGGCCTTCACCAAGTCCGTTAGGGGACTTGCTCTACTGGCGAAGTGGGGAATAAAACGTTGGTAGTAGCCTACCACGCCTAGGAACTCACGGACTTGTTTCTTTTGGGTCGGCCGGGGCCAGTTTTGAATCACCTCTAGCTTATTCATTTGGGGCTTCACTATGCCCCTGCCTACAATGTATCCCAGGTACCTAGCCTCTGCTAGCCCTATGGCGCATTTAGCGGGATTAGCGGTGAGGCCAGCCTGCCTTAAAGTGCGCAGTACTGCCTCAACTTTCTCCAAGTGAGTTCCCCAGTCTGGCGTATGGATGATGACATCATCTAGGTATGCAGCTGCATAACTAGTATGGGGGCACAGCAGCTTATCCATGAGGCGCTGGAATGTGGCCGGGGCCCCATGTAGCCCAAAAGGGAGGATGGTGTATTGGAAAAAGCCCGTCCAGGGTGGAGAACGCTGTCTTTTCTTTAGCTTCTTTGGTCAGGGGAATCTGCCAATACCCTTTTGTCAGATCCAGTGTAGTCAAGAATCGGGCACTACCCAGTCGGTCAACCAGTTCGTCGATGCGTGGTATGGGGTATGCATCGAATTGGGATACTTCATTCAGTCGGCGAAAGTCATTACAGAATCTCACGGTACCGTTAGGTTTAGGCACTAGAACGATTGGACTGCACCACTGACTGTAAGATTCTTCAATAGCCCCTAATTCTAACATTTTCTTTACTTCGGCCTTGATTTCTTCTCTTTTGGCGGCTGGGATTTAGTAGGGTCTCAATGTTACCTTGGCTCTGGGGATCATGCGGATATGGTGATAGGTCTCAGTCGTCTGCCCCAGTTTTGTAGAGAACACATCTCGGTTGCGATTAATCATGTCGGCTGCCTCGATCTTTTGGATCGGCGTCAAGTTGGGTGATATCCTCACTTGCTCGTGTAAGTTATCCTCCGGGGGAAGGGTCTCCTGGGTGACTAAGCATGCCTCTCGATCATGCCAAGGTTTTAGAAGATTGATGTGGTAAATTTGCTCTGGTTTCCTGTGGCCTGGCTGCTGCACCTTATAGTTTACCTCTCTCACGGCTTCGATCACTTCATAGGGTCCCTGCCACTGGGCCAACAGCTTACTTTCTGCTGTGGGCACCAGGACCATCACTCGATCCCCTGGTTGGAACTGTCGAAGCTTTGCTTGGTGGTTATAATGGGTTCGTTGGGTCTCCTGTGCTCTCTCCAAGTGTTCCCGTACAATGGGTGTAACTCGGGCTATCCGATCCCTCATCTGCAGTATATGCTCGACTATGTTCCTTCCGGGATTTGGCTCCTCTTCCCAGGCTTCTCTGGCTATATCCAATATGCCCTGGGGGTGGTGCCCGTATAGTAGTTCGAACGGAGAGAAACCTGTGGAGGCTTGTGGGACTTCCCGGATGGCGAACATGAGGTAAGGCAATAGGGTATCCCAATCTTTCCCATCCCAGCTCACCACTTTCCTGATCATGGCCTTGAGGGTCTTATTGAACCTTTCCACAAGGCCGTCTGTTTGTGGGTGGTATACAGAGGTCCGTAGGGCTTGTACATGGAGCAATGAACAGAGATCTTTCATCAACTTGGACACAAAAGGTGTCCCTTGATCAGTCAGTATCTCCTTGGGTAGCCCAACCTGGGAAAAGATCTATACTAGCTCCTTAACTATTGTCTTGGAAGCCGTGTTGCGTAGGGGGACGGCTTCCGGGTATTGGGTTGCATAGTCTAGTACAACCAGCACATGTTGGTGGCCCCTAGCTGTCTTCTCTAGGGATCCAATCAGATCCATGACTATGCGTTCAAATGGTACCTCTATTATTGGAAGAGGTATCAAAGGGGCCCGCAAGTGTGGGCGAGAGCTATGTAGCTGACACTCTGGACAAGAGCTGCAGTATCACCGGACATCTTCATGTACTCCTGGCCAGAAGAACCTCCGCAGGATCCGTGCCTGGGTTTTCTCTACCCCAGGTGTCCTCCAAACAGGTGACTGTGGGCGAGGCTCAATATGGCTTTTTGATGTTTTCGTGGCACCAGAAGTTGATGTATCTCCTGCTTCTGCATTTGCACCATGTGGTACAGGAGATCTTTCTTCACTATAAAGTAAGGTCCTGGACCCCGGACCTTCCCCTCCACTGGTATCCCATCTATCTCAGCCACCTCTTTCCTGACGTTATCATATCTAGGGTCCTCTGCCTGGTCCCGCCCGAAAGTCTCTCTCCCAGGACTAACCTGCCTGAGCTCCCAGGGGCCGGCTTCTGCTTCTTCCAACGGCTTGCCGCCATCATGGCTGGGGCCAGCCTCCGGCTCACCTTCCGTGGTGGTAGTTTCTTTGATGGCTGCTCGTGTCCATCTGCCTACTAGGGCGGTCTTCTGGCCCTGGGTCAGGATCCGGGTTCCCAAGGCCTTTGCGGCCTTCCTCTCTCTTTTTGTCTTCCGGGTCTTTTGGGGGGGCTGAGAATAGATCCTGAGAAATCTCAGCGAACACTGGGGGTTGACATTCCCCCAACGATGATTCGCTGCCACCAGGGTCCCCACCTCCCTCCAGCCTCTCCGGGGGGAGTAAATTATCAAACCCTGGATAGTCCCTTCCGATGACTACAGGATATGGGAGTTTAGGAACTACGCCCACTGTCACCTCAATGGGGTTCCCCTGAACCTCTATCTCCACTGGGATGGTGGGGTAATGGCTCATGGCCCCATGCACGCACGTCACTGCTACACGTTCGGCTTGTAGCAGCTGGCTACTTTTTACCAGCTTACCCGATATAAGGGTGATAGCACTCCCCGAGTCCACAAGCGCTGTAGTCTCTGCTCCATTTATCTTCACCGGCCTGGTGTAGTTATGCGGGGCTAATGCGATGCCTGCAAGGTGGATAAGGGAGCACGGGATCTCCCAATCCCCCAAGTTGCATTGCATAGGCTCCTCAATGCTGGGACACTGTGCTGCTATGTGTCCCCACTCCCCACATACATAATATCTATAATTGTTTCTAATCACTCCCCTATCACGGAGGTTAGGGGGTTTAGTCCCAGGGTTCCCCCCACTCAGGCCAATCCCCTCCTTCTGGGGTCCTTGCTGGTTTTCAGCCCGCCCCCTTCCTCCACCTAGGACTCCCCAGGGGTTTGGCTGTCCCACCTTCCAGGGTTGGGGTCGGGTGCTTGCTTCGAAAGGGGCCTTCCTTGGGTAGTCGGGTCAATTCCCTGGCTGTCATCCCTCTTTCTACCAGTGTGATCATCTCATCATAGGTGGATGGATCGTTCTGGCCTACCCATTTGCGGAGATCTGGTGGCAGTCCCCGCATGTAATGATCCATGACCAGGGTCTTCAAAATCTCGTCCGGGCTGCACAACTCGGGCTGTAACCACTTCCACACGAGGTGTATGAGGTCAAATAGCTGGGACCTCAGTGGTTTGTTCTCCTGGTACTTCTGCTCCATGAACCTTTGGGCCCATACCGCTGTCATCACCCCTGATCATGCTAGGATCTCTGCCTTCAGCCGGGTATAGTCAGTGGCGTCCATGGCAGGCAAGTCAAAGTAGGCCTTCTGGGCCTCTCCACACAAAAAAGGGGTGAGAATGCTGGCCCACTGCTCCTGGGGCCACACCTCATGCTGAGCAGTCCTTTCGAATGAGAGGAGATATCCCTCTATGTCATCTTCTGACATCATCTTTGGCAGACAACCAGTGGCCCTCAGGGTTCGCATCCCGTCTGACCCCCGGGCCTGGGTGGTGAGGATCTTCAGCTGGTTCACTACCTCTCGCAAGAGGGCACGATCTTGGGTTGCCTGGCCCATTAATAATTGATTGGTTTCTTGCTGTAGCTGCATAGACTCCTGTTGCGCCATTGCCTGAACCCGTGTGGGCTCCTGCTGGACTGCAGTGGCTTGTACCAGGGCTCTTACCACCTCCTCCATTGTGGTACAAAGCAAACCAAAAAAACCAAAACCAAAAACAAAAAATCTAAAACCCCAGTGCACTTTTTTTTAAACCTATTTCTTCCACCACGCTGTGAATGATGATCCCACCGCTGACACCAGTTGTGACAAAGTTCTGTCCTTGACCCCATGGGTCCTGCATTTCCTGGCAGATTTTGCTAGCCTCAGAGGCTCACTGTGACCCTCCACATAGCCCTTCTCTCTCTAGAGGCAAGGGTCACAGCCTACTGAGCCATTTTCATCATAAGCCAACAAGGGAGGTGAGGAGAAGCAACCCTCCCTCGCACAGTCTCTGTTGTCTCCCAGTCTCAGTGATTAATCAGGGAGGGGACGGGGGAGCCCGGGATCCAGCCCAGGGACCCTAAAATTAGCAGCTATGGTAGCTGACTTTTTGGAAATAGGACGTGTACAATTCCCTGTGCCACTTCCCCACAGCAGCCCCCACTCAATATCTCCTTCACCTTTACGTCAGGGCCTCCTTCCTTGCACCTGATATAGATTTGTACTGCTTCATTTCTCCAACAGTGCTGCTCCCTCCTATAGCTCTTAATTGGCCTCTGGTGTCTTGATTAACCTGGAGCAACTGCCATTTGGTTACTATGGTACTAGGGATTTGTTTAGCCTGCGGCTAACATACCTGTTCCTTACTACTTTACTGTAGCCATCTGGCCTTGCCCCATCACACAATGGAGCTGTGGCTGGGGATGAGGCTAGGAGTGGACCCACCACTGGGGCTGCGAGTGGGGCGCGCTCCCTCCCTGACCCCCATGGGGGCTGGCCTTGCCCCCCCCGTGCCCTCACACCCCCAACCTTCCTGTACAATTTGGGGACCACTGCCCTAAGGACTCCACGACATGCTCCCTGGCCTCAGTGCCGCCCCTCCTTGGGACCAGTTTATATCATAGACATCGGGCATTGACCTGTAACAAACACCCCAACACATGGTCCATTGATCACCCCCAGTGCACACAGTCCTTAAAATCCCGCACCGTCTCGTCTAGTGACAGAGCACACATCCTGCTCTGGCCTCTTCCACCACACCTGGACTCTCCTGTCCTTCAGCCTGGACAGCCACCCCGGCCTTTCCAGCTGGAGGACAACCAGTGGGAACACCCACCCACCCCTCCAGCCTCTCTGGTGGGAGTTCCTCCTCAGCAGGAGAGCATCCCTCACTCCCCTTGTTCCCTTAACCGTTCCTCTCAGACAGGCCAGAAGCGAGGCCCTGCCGCCACTCCACTGGCCCTCAGCAGACACTGAGGCAGAAACTTCCCAGGCTCCGGCTCCAGTTCCAGCGCTTGCTGTGATGCTGGTTCTGCAGTGCGCTGCTCCCCAGGGCCGTCCCCAAACAGCCCCTCTGAGTGCGGACCCAGGAGGTGCTGTAGCTGCTCTGGCAGCATCGCTTCTTTCAGTGACCGGCCTCACCCCCAGGGTCACCTCTTGCCCTTCATCCAGCAGCTGGGTCTCCTCCTGATGGGGGAAGTGCCAATCCCCACTCAGCAGATCATCATGCAGTGCTGTGAGCTCTGCACTGGCTGCGGCTCCCACAACCTGGTCAAATTCCTCGTAAGAGAAGCAGGAAGATGGGGCGTCCCCTGAGTTCAGTTAGAATCCTTGACTTTGCAGTCGTCTGTCTTCGGCCTCTTGGTTCGCTCTCCGCACTGTTCTGCGGTCCAGTTGATCCCCAGTGCCGCCAGCTACTCACACAGTTTTGTTGACACCATCTGTGATGCATGGCTAGAAAGGGTTAAACATCCTGCAAAACAAATAACCCACAGAAGACATGTGTGGAGATCATGTTTGTGTTTTTGTGTATTTACAGATGTATGAGTCGGGTCAACAATGAAATCAGCAGTCCCTGTCTATCCTTTATTCTGATAATTCAAAGGTCAAAAGAAGATCTTAGCATTTAAATGAACTGTAAACATGGGATATCTCGGTATTTATCTCTCATTGAAATGTATAGCAAATAATCTGTGAATGGTGGAGGAACAAGCAAATGGCCTTATGTTAATTCGTATAGCTAAGTACCGGTGATGGACCTCCTTCAAAGTAATCCTCATGACATTTTGTTCCCTGAGGAACTCCCAACTTGTCAAAGAGGACATGAAATTGTATAAAAGATCCTTGGGTCCTGATTCTGTCATCTCAGATCCGCGTAGGCTTCATCAGGGGAACTTTGAGTCACACGACTGAGGTCCCAGTTATGCTGGTAGGCCCTGAATATGAGATTTGGACATTGGGCTATGACCTATGAACTGAATTCTAAAGCAACTCTTTGCAACTACAAAACTCACCATCTCTGCTATGAATCTGCACCTTAATGGATTGAAGTCATGTCTGTCTGTATATTGATCTTTTAACCAGACTCTCTCTCTTTTGTTTTTTAA
Source organism: Emys orbicularis (assembly GCF_028017835.1). Lineage (NCBI taxonomy): Eukaryota > Metazoa > Chordata > Testudines > Emydidae > Emys > Emys orbicularis. Next base: position 37,170,211 of record NC_088696.1, read on the forward strand.
TGAATTTTAGTTTAGTTAATAAGAATTGGCTGTAGCGTGTATTTGGGTAAGATCTGAAACATTCATTATTCTGGGAGGTAATGTGTCCGATCCTTTGGGATTGGTAGAACCTTTTCTTTTATAGGATGAAATAAGATTTACAAAAATTTTCATCATATTTGACGTGGGTACCTGGATGGAGGCCTGAGCCTGGATCACTTTACGGGAACTGTGATGTTTGAACTTCTGAATAACCAGTGAGGTAATAAAGAAGCTGTTTTATGCTGGCTTGGTGAATCTAAGTATTGGAATATCCACCGGCTTTGGGGGTTTGGCTGCCCCATTCTTTGCAGTTCACCCTAATTGAGTGACCACAGCTGGCCCCCAGTAGGAACCTGGTCACAGTGGCGTAGTCGTGCTGGGATACACATTACCACAGGTTAATTGGGCTTTTGGATGAGAATCACACGCTTGTCAAAAAATTAATTTTGATATTGGAGAGTTTAAGGGTTAAAAATCCGTTACAGTCAGAGACCCATGATCAAGTTCCTGACAGAAAAAGCCTAGAAGAACTGTGCTCACAGAGGGGGCTGTCTTTTAAGAAAAAGGCCCCAGAGCAGGAACTGAAAAAATCTGTTAATTACCAGTGATAAGGAAGCAGACCCAGGATAAATGCTTGTAGTGAGAAACCAGCAGCTAGAACTTGAACAAAAGCAAAACAATAGCTGATCTGGAAGGAGAAGCTGCTGAAAGAGAACGCCTGTGGTTTGAACATGAACAAAGAATGGCAGATATTCAAGTGCAAGAAGTAGAAGCGAAGGCAAAAGTGGACAGACTTAAGCTCCAACTCAAGGGAATATAGGAACAACAGGAACTGTCTCATCCTGGAAAGCCAGCTCCTCTCCACAGCAAGGATGGGGATAGAATCTATCCAGTTTGTAACAACGTTGGTATGTTGTTTGACTCTAAGCAGCTGTCTGTGTGTAACCAAATTTACCCCAACACTGCCACCTTTTATGTAAATGCTTTTACTGTGAGCTTGGGTGAAGGTAACCCCATAACTTGTGCAGAGAATGTAAAAGTCAATGGTAAAAGCGGTTTAGGACAAATTCTAGCTTCTAACATCACTCTTGTGAAAGCAGATCTTGTCAAAGAGGAAGATTATTTACCAAATCAGAGTGTGAATGTTGTAGTCCTCTATGAATTTACTGTAAGTGTGCCTTTAGGCAGAATCCATCTCAAATGGAATGGTGTTAAACATGAAGTTATAGCTGGTGTAAGGAAGTTATTGCCTAAGGATCTTTTGATTGGGGATGATATTAAAGCTTTGTTCAGTCAGGTTGACATAAACCAGGCACAGGAAAGAAATAGTCCTGAACCTGTGTCTACTAGGGGCAAGGATTTGCCTATGGAGGGTTTCTCCAAATGTTTGTCTGAGGAAGATAGCTGTTTATCTGTACTAAGAAACAGTGCATATGTGGAAGAAATTTCTGAGTGTCTGTCTGGTATCTCAGAAGAGAATCTGGCCTTAGATAAGGCTCAGGAAGATGTTTCTCTAGAGCAAATTAAAGTTGGTGATCGGGTTAAAGCCCTAACTGAGGAAGGAGGGGGTACAATCCTGGTGAGTGATAAATTGTTGGCTAGTAAAGCTTGGGAAAGTCAGCCTGACCCAGGTAAAAGTGATGTGCTTAAAATAGCTCAGTGTAATAAGACACTATTTGTGGAAACAGCAGTTTATCTGTTAAGGGAGGGGAAGGCAAAGAAAGTTTAGATGAGCATAGGCTGCCTTCTGAGCTGATGGCTTTGTCTAATCAGCAGTCTGGGAAGGTAAGGCTGATGGAACGTGAGTATCCCTATATCTTACCTGTTACCAGAGTGGAGAATTGTGACAGTGAAGGAAATGTTCCTGTGTCTGTTGGGGTAATGACTTGCCTATGAAGGGAGCTCCCCCAGTCTCCAAGCAATTGTCCGTGAACATCCAGGTGTGCTGGGACAAGGGAAATGAGATCCCAAGCGGTGTGTCTGTTAAAGGGGATGTTTCTCCAGCTCATTTCTGTTTGTAGAGCAGACAGAAGAAGCCTGTCAGCCTATGATGGGTGAAAATTTATCAGTTGGTTCTGGATACAACTAAAGCCCAGGAAGGAAGTGGTCCTAAATTTGTGTCTGCTAGGGATGACAACATTGCAACTAGGTTGCATCCAGTTGATGTCATAAATAGCTCCCAGAGACCAAGCGATTCTGGTGCTTCTATTTTGCCTGTTGCTAGTGTGTTGCTGGGTAAAGATATGACAACCTTGTCTGATCAGGGTGATATCCTAGCCAGGGCACAAGGAAAGCATGAAGGTGATTGGACTATGGTACCCACTGACAGTGTGGAAGCTTGAAACAAGGAAGGGAATGCTTCTAATCTTGTGACTATGAAGTCTAGCAGTTTACCTGAAAGGGGGTTTTGTGAAAATCCTCCTGATGGGCCAGAGGTGATTCTGGATGTATGTGAATTTAGAAGGAGTTTGGTGATTTGTCTGTTGTGCCAAAGTCAGTTCTGGACATAAATAAAGCTCTGGAAGAACCTGTTGCAGTGCATGATATTGCAGAAGGAAAGGAATTTCTGGGTGAAGCCTTTGAAGTCTGTAAAAAGTCAATAGCTGTGCCTAGTAGGGGCGAAAAGGAATTGTTTCCATTGACTCTTAATGGGCCATTGTTGATAGTAAACAGTCTCTCTTCTGAGGAAAGTGTGTTGGTACCTAGTGGCCAATGTCTTTCAAATGAAAATGAATCCACTGAATTTGCTTTCAAAAAAATCCACTGTGAGTAGCTTTGAGGAGATTTCAGATGGAATAAAAATTGTTAGGGAGTTTAAACAGCCCTATAAGCTTAACCAGCTGGTCGGGGAGACAATGGTGTTGGGACAGGACTGTCTCCATGTTGATTCTTTGAGGAAACAAACAGTCTGTATCTCTGGTTCAGAGGGAGGACTCCACGGCTGAATCTGCAGAGCAGGAGGACAGCTGTGCAGTGAATCTCTCGGGAATACAGGGGATGTCAGGTAAACTCTGAGCTCTAGATATTTTGGATGTGACTTGTAGTCTCTTAGTGGCCTTGACATCTGATTCCATGTAGAAGCAGAGGTTGGTAATGCAAGAAGAAAAGAACCTTGAGTCTAACATGTTAGTGAAAATTGATGGTCTCTCTTTAAGACTGTGCGCCTGACCACCCTCCCCCCAGCCTGCATCTTGTGTCATCATTTGCACCTCTGCAAAGGAAAGAAAGCAGAATTGCTGTATTTTACACACACGTTGCACAGTAGAACTGACTGCACAAGGTGCAGCAGAATAACATCCTGTGTTTCAGGCTTTCATAGATTTTAAGGCCAGGGAAGGATCATTATGAACATCTACATTGACCTCCAGCAGAACACAGGTCATAGAATCTCGCTTAGTAATTCCTGCATCAAGGCCAGAACTTCTTTGAGCTAAATCACATTAGAAGCACGAAGACGACCAAGGACAGGGTAGGCCCGTTACACAACGAGGGGGGGGGGGGGGAAGAACAGTAACAGAAAGTGTGAAAATGGCAGAAGTGCTAAATGAACTTTTTGTTTCAGTTGTCACCAAAAAGATGAGTAGTGATTGGATGTCTCACAAAGTGAATGCCAGTGAAAATGAGGTAGGATGTGAGGCTAAAATAGGGAAAAAACAAGTTAAAAATTACTTAGACAAGTTAGATGTCTTCAAGTCACCAGGGCCTGATGAAATACATCCTAGAATACTCAAGGAGCTGACTGAGGTGCTATCTGAGCCGTTAGCGATTATCTTTTTGATGTCATGTAAGATGGGAGAGATTCCAGAGGACTGGAAGAGAGCAAATCTAGTGCCATTCTATAAAAAGAGAAATAAGGACAACTCGGAGAATTACAGGCCAATCAGCTTAACTTCAGTACCCAGAAAGATAATGGAGCAAATAAATAATGTGACAAGTTCCTCCTCTATCTTGGTGGGTCCTGCGCTTATTTGCGGATTTTCTTGCCTCAGAGATTCACCATGTGGGTTGGGGAACAGCCCAGAGACCTTCCCCTCTGGAAGAACCCACAGTCCAGGTCAATTGGGAGGTTTGAGGGGAACCCGGGCCCGCCCTCTACTCCGGGTTCCAGCCCAGGGCCCTGTGGACTGCAGCTGTCTATAGTGCTTCCTGTAACAGCTGCATGACAGCTACAACTCCCTGGGCTACTTCCCCATGGCCTCCTCCAAACACCTTCCTTATTCTCACCACAGGACCTTCCTCCTGGTGTCTGATAACGCTTGTGCTCCTCAGTCCTCCAGCAGCTCACCCTCTCCCTCTCAGCTCCTTGCGCCTCTTGCTCCCAGCTCCTCACACTCGCACCACAAACTGAAGTGAGCTCCTTTTTAAAACCCAGGTGCCCTGATTAGCCTGCCTTAATTGATTCTAGCAGCTTCTTCTTAATTGGCTCCAAGTGTCCTAATTAGCCTGCCTGCCTTAACTGGTTCTAGCAGTTCCTGATTACTCTAGTGCAGCCCCTGCTCTGGTCACTCAGGGAACAGAAACCCTGTCTGACCTGGGATAATAGATCACTCTCCTGTAGCCCTCTGGTCTGGAGGGAGGGAGGGAGGGGGCTGCTCCTCCTCTTTCTCTGCTACCTGCTTGCTGGCTGGCTGCTAGACCCACCCACACCCTTGGTTGCTGCTGCTCCAGCTATAGCCCCTTGGGGGGGTGCGGCTGCTGGCCCACTCCCCAGAGGAGGGGAGGGAGAGACCCCAGCTATTGCTCCTGCTGCTGGGGATGCCACCACCACCTCCACCTGAGAAGGGTCCTTCCTGCTGGCCACCAGACTGCCGCCTGGAGCTGCTGCGTTTGCTGCTGGGGAGCTGCTGGAGCCCTGAGGAGAAGAAGAGGACCATCTGCCAGTGGGGGAGCGCGTAGGAATTCTACAGACCACCGTGGAGGGGCCCTCCCGGACTGAGTAACTTTTGAACTGTGCTCTTGTGGTGGGGGTCTAGACTGTGTTTGTGGAGACACAGGGGGTGTGGCGTGGAGCCTGCCCCCTGGTCCATCTGTGCCCCCCCCCGATCCCCACTACCACCATCATCGTTGCCCCCTCCACCACCCCCACCAGCTACTTACCATCTACCTTGAGCTCCTGCCTCTGGGATTTCAGCTGCTCACCTAGGCTTGCTACGCCCTGTTGCCACCATTGGGCCTGGTACAGCAGCCAGCTTCCAAAGACATTCTTTTTGTTACAAGCGCACGTGGGTGCACGTACCCCCCCCTTTTGGCCTGACCCCCTCCCCCCTGCAGCAGGCCCCCAGCTTTGCCCCTGCTGCCTACCCATTTGCCCCTTGCTGCCTTTTGCCCCTCCCCCTTGCCCCAGCCCCTCGCTAGCTCCAGTTTGTTTGCCTGCCCCGCCCTTTCCCTCTGCAGCCTTTGTTTGACCCGCCCCAGCCTCTGAAGCTAGCCCCGTGGTTCCTCTGCCCCATTCCCGCCTGGTTGCTCCCTTCCCCCTGCGGTCCCCTTGCCCTGATTAGCCCCTCCCCTCATGCGCCCATGTCCCCTCCTATGCGCTTGTACCCCTCCCCGTTTTAGTTTGATTCTGTCTCACTGCACCCCCCAATGCTGTTATATCCTCCCTTCCTTGGTGCAAGAAGAAGAGCCGGAAACCTTCCCTGAGTCGGTGACTGACCCCTAGCCCTTGATAGCCCCCCCCACCCACCCCCTCCTTTTTTTTTTTTTTTTTTTGGCACCCTCCTCCCCTGCCTACAGCCTAGCGGGGAGGAGTGGTCGACCTGCTTCCCCCTTCCCTACCCCCCCTCCAGTGTTTGTTCTCCCCCGTCCTCATTATGGCAGGGGACGAGGCGAGTGGAACCCCTCGGGCAGACCCTGCTGCCCCTCCTCCACCCGCCCCACCATCGTCCCCCCTAGCCTCTACCTCAACCGCCGCTGCCAAGCCACCTGCTACCACCCCTGCTGGAACACCGGCAGCGGCAGATACCGAGGTGACCTCCGCTGCTGCCACGTCCCTCGCTCCCTCTGACTCTGGGGGAGCCCCCCCAGCCGGCAGGAAGGGCCAGGGCACAAAGAAAGGTAAAGGCCCCGCCAAGAAGGCCAGGCCCTCCATAGCGGGGGCTGCCCCCACTACCACGGCCCCGCCATCGGCCGCGGCATCCCTCCCCGCTGTTCCCTCCACCAGCTCTGTAGGTGTCCCTCCCCTGGCCCCCAGGGCATATGCCCAGGTAGCGGCAGCCCCCCCGCGGGCCGCTGCATCATCATCTCAATCAACCACCGCCTCTGCTACCATCTATAGCGGCCGGGGCCCCTTCCCCACCTTGACTAGGAAGCACGGCGTCCGTTGCCTCCTGGTACCCGCCTCGCCCCACGTGGAAACCTACGTGCGGGCGTTGGCGAGGGTGGTGGGGCCCACGGCCATTGTGGTGGCCTCCAAGATGTATGGAAAGGTCGTCTTCTTCCTAGCATCGGAGGCCGCTGCCCAGGAGGCGGTGGAGAAGGGCCTGGCGGTGGGGGGCGTGTTCGTCCCCCTGGAGCCGCTAGAAGACCTGGGCGCCCGACTGGTCCTGACTTCTGTCCCTCCCTTCCTTCCTAATGCCACCCTGTTACCTGCCCTCTCTACCCTGGGGAGGCCGATCTCCGTGGTCAGCCCTCTCCCGTTGGGCTGCAAAGACCCCGCCCTCCGTCATGTCCTCTCGTTCCGCCGGCAGGTACAGTTACAACTGCCGGTGGCGGCACGTGACGGTGAGGCGCTCGAGGGGTCCTTCTTGGTCCCCTACCAGGGGGCCCGCTACCGGGTGCATTATTCAACGGGGGAGGCCCGGTGCTACCTCTGCCGGGCGATGGGGCACGTCCGGAGGGACTGCCCCTTGGCCCGGCACGGAGGGGCATCCGGGACCCCCGAGCCCCGGCAGGGCGCTGGCCCCGTCATCGCCGGCACCCCTAGCTGCCCGGCGCCCGAAGCCGCCCCTCCTCCTTTCCGGCCCAACAACGCTCCCGCTCGGGCCCAAGGTGTATCTCCCCTAGTGTGCCCAGACGAGCGGGAGGGCCCCACCTCTGCCGCCTGCGATCTGGCGGGGCCTGTGGAGGAGGGTGAGGTAGGGATATCGCCGGGCATAGAAAAGGGCATGCCCCAGGGTGGCTCCTCCCTCCTACATGCTGCCCCACCATTGCCTCCCCGAGTCCCTGAGCCTTCGTCCTTGCTCCCTGACCCGACCCCTGTTAGCCAACCCCCGGATGATGCCATGGAGGGCTGGTCCTTAGTACAGGGGAAGCGGGGCAAGCGGAAGGCTCGAGCTCCGCTCCTCCCACCTGATGCGGTAGCCCCCCGGAAGACCAGGAAGGGGGGCACCGATGCCGAGCCTTCCGCTTTGCCCCCTGCCGATTCCAATTCAATGGTGCCAGCTGGGGATGCCGTGGCAGCACTGGAAGGTAATATCGCCCCTCCTCCGGAGTCCCTTCCTATGGAGGCCCCTGCTGAGGCCCCTCTCGCCCCCTTACAATCTGAAGCCCCTGCAAGCACCAAGGCGAGCGTCGCTTTGGGTGCTGGCGGGAAGAACCCTGGGGTGGTGGAAGGTGATCTCCCCTCCATTTATGAGGAGATCGAGGCCCTGGGTCTGACCCCGGTTACCCAGGGGGAGGACGACCCTCTGCCAGTGGGCCTCGATTTGAACGACCTCGCCTCGGCCCCCCCTTTCCCCGTGTTCCGTTCCCTTATCCACTGCCTCCGTTCCCGCCTCCGAGGAGCCCCTGAACTCTTCCACCAACCAGGCCACAGATGGCACCCCGCTAGCAGCCACCGAGCCTCTTGAGGCGACGGCCAGTGCCACGCAGCCGGGACCCGAGTCGCCAGGGGACTCCCTCGTGGCTGAGGGGCAGCCAACCTCCTTCCCGGGTGGGGGCCTCATCGTTGATTTTCCACCTACAGATGCCGTGGCCTTACCATCTGGCTTGGAGCATGAGCTCGGCATCGCCAAGGGCCCACCTCCCTCCCCGCAAATCCCTGAGCCCATTTGCGGGGTGTTACCCCCCCCCCCACCCAGTGGCCTGGCTACTGGGACCCCTGATCCCAATATTGCCCCTTCCCCTGTCCCTATTCCTGATTCCAGCCCTACCCCTGACACGGACCCCGTCCCTGTCCCCTCCACTTCCCGTGATGCTTTTGCCGCCCCTGGGGCTGTCTCCTTCTATATCCCAGAGGATGACCCCCAAGGAGCGGCCTTTGTTTTTCCCTGTCCCGACCCACCAGGGGCTGCTATTTTCCCTCCGCCGCCCCCCATTGAGCCAGGATCTGAGGCGGGCCACGTGGCGTCGGCCCATCGGACGCCACGTCGAGGGTCAGCCCCCTGCTTGCCCGTCTCGGTGGGCCACGGGGCTGTGACAGGGGCCCCACTGGGGGAAAGCCATAGATCAGTGACCCCACCCCCCCATACGCTGAGAGAGGAGCTACGGGAGTTCCTTGAGGAGGTCCATGGCTCCCGCAACAAGGTACAGCTTGCACTCCAGCGATGGGGGAATTTTCATCAGATCCTCCGGGCCGCGAGGGCCCTCATGGGGGAGGGTAAGAGGACCGGGAGGCAGGCCGCTGCGGCCTACCAACGGGTCCGCCTCTTCCGTGACTCCTTAATCGCCCACGGGGTAGGTCACGGTTTGTTGCGCGGCCCGACGGAGGCCGTGAGCATCTCTGCCGGCGAGGATCCCCCCCAGCCCTCCTTATGGCACCGATCATCTTTGCAACATTAAACACCCGGGGCTGTAGGATGGGTCTCCGCAGGAGCCAGGTGCTCTCCTTCCTTCGGGAGGGGGGGTACTCTGTGATTTTCCTGCAGGAGACCCATACGGATCCGGCCGCTGAAGCTAGCTGGCGGCTGGAGTGGGGGGACAGGGTCTATTTTAGCCACCTCACAGTTCGTACGGCTGGAGTGGCGACCCTGTTCTCCCCCGACCTACGGCCCGAGGTGCTGGGGGTCGCTGAGGCTGTGCCAGGCCGCCTGCTGCACCTCCGGGTCCGCATGGAGGGGCTTGTGGTTAATCTCGTCAACGTTTACGCCCCGACATTGGGCCCGGAGAGGTTGTGTTTTTATCAGCAGGCGTCCGCCTTCCTCGGCACCTTGGATCCTCGCGAGTGCCTGGTCCTGGGCAGGGACTTTAACGCCACCCTTGAGGAACGGGACCGCTCGGGGACCGAGCAGCACCCGGCCGCCGCGGATGTCCTCCGGGAGATCGTCGAACATCACTCCCTGGTGGACGTCTGGCGCGACCACCACCCGGATGACGTTTCGACATTCACTTTTGTCCAGGTGGAGGTCCATCGGTCGTACCACTCCCAGTTGGACCGCATCTATATGTCACGCTTCCATCTTTCCCGGGCCCACTCCTCCAGCGTCCGGCCGGCCCCTTTTTCAGATCACCATCTAGCCACCGTGACAGCCTCTCTCTGCGCGGAGAGGCCGGGGCCGGCCTATTGGCACTTTAATAATAGCTTGTTGGAGGATGTGGGCTTCGTGGCGTCCTTCCGGGAGTTCTGGCTGGCCTGGCGAGAGCAGCGGCGTGCCTTTCCCTCGGCGCGGCGGTGGTGGGACCTGGGGAAGGTGCGCGCCCGGCTCTTCTGCCGTGACTACACCCGGGGCGCCAGCCGACGGAGGGATGCGGCGATAGGGCAGTTGGAACGGGAGGTCTTAGAGCTGGAGAGGCGTCTGGCCGCCAGCCCCGGTGATCCATCCCTCTGCGGAGCGTGCCGGGAGAAGCGGGAAGAGCTCCGGACCCTCGAGGACCATCGGGCCCGAGGTGCCTTTGTTCGATCCCGCATCCGCCTCCTTCGGGAGATGGATCGCGGTTCCCGCTTCTTCTACGCCCTGGAGGAAAAGAGGGGGGCCAAGAAGCACGTCACCTGCCTTCTAGAAGAGGACGGCACCCCCCTCACGGATCCGGCGGACATGTGCGGGAAGGCCAGGGCCTTCTACGCAGGCCTTTTCTCCCCTGATCCAACCGATCCTAACGCTTGCAGAATGCTCTGGGATGAACTCCCGACGGTCAGCGCGGGCGACCGAGACCGGCTGGAGCTGCCTCTCACTCTGACAGAGTTCTCGGAAGCCCTCCGCCGCATGCCCACCAATAAATCTCCGGGCATGGACGGGCTGACCGTGGAGTTCTACCGTGTGTTTTGGGACGTCCTCGGCCCGGACCTTGTCACCGTCTGGGCCGAGTCCTTGCAGGGCGGGGTCCTCCCTCTTTCGTGCAGGCGAGCCATGCTCGCCTTATTGCCGAAGAAGGGGGACCTCCGCGCTTTACGGAATTGGCGCCCCATCTCGCTCCTCAGCACGGACTATAAAATCGTAGCGAAGGCCATCTTGCTGCGGCTAGGGTCCGTGCTGGCGGACGTGATCCACTCAGACCAGACCTACACCATGCCGGGCCGCACCATCTTCGACAACTTGTATCTGGTCCGGGACCTCTTGGAACTCGGGTGTAGGGATGGTCTGTCGTTCGCCCTCCTGTCCCTGGATCAGGAGAAGGCGTTCGACAGGGTGGACCACGGGTATCTCCTGGGCACTCTGCGAGCGTTTGGCTTCGGACCCCAGTTTGTGGGTTAGCGAAACTGGCCATCTATAAAACCAGAGTGAGGAGGTTGGCCGATGGAGTTTCCTGTGACTGTGGGGCGTATTTCAGGTCCTCCGTTCTTTCACGTATCCGGGCAGAGTTCCTCTGGGCGGCGTCCACTGGCTCCCTTGACGCCTTTGAGGAGCAGTGGGCGCTGTCCGGGGTTCTCTGCTCGGTGTCCCCGTCTGGTTCGCTTCGTTTGACCCTTTGACCTCACTCCTGTCCCTGTTCTTTTATTAGTTGTCCCCCGTAATTTTTTGGTCTCCAGGTCCTGTGGACCCCCCCTTAGGCTGGGGGGGATCCTTTAGCACTGGGCAGGCTTCGCCCGCCTACTTCCTGGATCCCAATAGGTCTGGTCACTCAGGGAACAGAAAACTACTCATCCAGTGACCAGTATATTTGCCCTCTACCAGACTCCTGTACCCCACTGGTCTGGGTCTGTCACAATAAGCAATCAATTTGCAAATACCTAGAAGATAATAAGGTGATAAGTAACAGTCAGCATGGATTTGTCAAGAACAAAAAATGCCAAACCAACCTAATAGCTTTCTTTGACAGGTTAGCAAGCCTCGTGAATAGGGGAGAAGCAGTAGATGTGGTATATCTGGACTTTAGTAAGGTTTTTGATATTGTCTCACATGACCTTCTCATAAACAAACTAGGGAAATACAACCTAGATGAAGCTACTATAAGGTGGGTGCATAACTGATTGGAGAACCACTCCCAGAGAGTAGTTATTATCAGTGGTTCATAGTCAAGGTGGAAGGGCATATCGAGTGGGGTCCCACAGGGATCAGTTCTGTTCAATATCCAGTTCTGTTCAATGATTTAAATAATGGCATAGAGAGTACACTTATAAAGTTTCCAGATGATACCAAGCTGGGAGGGGTTGCAAAATGCAAAATGATGTGGACAAACTGGAGAAAGGATGAAATTCAATAAGGACACTTAGGAACAATGAGTTGCATACATACAAAATGGGAAATGACTGCCTAGGAAGGAGCAGTGCAGAAAGGGATCTGGGGGTCATAGGGGATCACAAGCTAAATATGAGTCAACACTGTAACGCTGTTGCAAAAAAAAGCCAACATCATTCTGGGATGTATTAGCCAGAGTGTTGTAAGCAAGACATGAGAAGTAATTCTTCCACTCTATTCCACGCTGATTAGGCCTCAACTGGAGTATTGTGTCCAGTTCTGGGTGCCACATTTCAGGAAAGATGTGGACAAATTTGAGAAAGTCCAGAGAAGAGCAACAAAAATGATTAAAAGTCAAGAAAACATGACCTATGGGTTTGTTTAGTCTGGAGAAGAGAAGACTGAGAGGGGACATGATAACTGTGTTCAAGTACATAAAAGGTTGTTACAAGGAGGAGGGAGAAAAATTGTTCTCAACCTCTGAGGATAAGACAAGAAGCAATGGGCTTAAATTGCAGCAAGGGCAATTTAGGTTGGATATTAGAAAAAACTTCCTAACTGTCAGGGTGGTTAAGCACCGGAACAAATTGCCTAGGTAGGTTGTGGAATCTCCATCACTGGAGATTTTTAAGAGCAGGTTGGACAAACACCTGTTATGGATGGTCTGGATAATACTTAGTCCTGCCATGAGTGCAGGGGACTGGACTAGACGACCTCTCGAGGTCCCTTCCAGTTCTATGATTCTGTGAGAGGCTTGGGGAGCCTTCATGCAGTTTACTGGGGGTGGGTCTCCACATGCTGATGATAAGTGATCACAGCCCCTGGAGGGGTTTGCTGCTGCTCACTGGCATAGCTCTGTGAGAGAGACGGCCCAGGCTGGAGAGTCAAGAGGGGACAGCAGTCCCAGAGTTCCAGGTTGTACCCTGGGGATCCCGTCACACCCACTCTTCCAAACAATCCAGATCACTCTGTACATCTGACCTGTACCTATACTGCACCATGTATGTGTTAGCTGCAACTGTTACCATGCAGCCATGCATTCATTCTCTGCCTTAATAATATATAATAATAATAATTGTGGGGGCAGGCAGTGTGGTCTAGTGCATAGGCTATAACCCCCCCCCAAAATTTGCCTTAGCCCTGTTGTAGCAGCTGTCACTCTCCAGCTGCCCAGCTCTAAAGAGGAGAGAGCAGAGGCTGCTGGCTGGACCGCCCCCCCCCCCACAAGTCTTTGTTTGGCCCATTGTTGTTGAGATTTGCCCCCCTGGAGCAGACACTCCACCGTGGGGCCTGCAGGCCCAATTCCCTGCATCTGGGCTTCTCTCTAGATCCCTAGGAGCCACCCAGTGCTCTCACTGGCACTTAGGGAGAGGTCCCCTGGAGCCCGTAGGGCAGGCTGGAGCCAGTGGGGCAGGCCGGCTAACAGTGCCAGTGGGGCCTGTGCAAACTGCTCAGTCTGAGCCCTCCCCACTCACCGCTCTGAACGTCATGCCGTGACCTTCAGCAGAGAGTTCCTGCTCGCGCACTTGGCTTCCTTGTAGAGAAATGGAAACATTCTGCAGTGGATCATTTGCAAACAATTTTGTTTGATTTAATTCTTCCTCCTGTTGCAATAATGCAAATAGTGACACTGAACTTTGTATTTCAGGAGCTGCAGAAAATACTACTGCTGTCTTTGTGGTGAATCAGACACCCCCTTCTATCCGTGCAATGGAAGGGTCAGAGTTCACCATTGAGTGTACATTCAACACAAGAAATAATTCAACCAAGTGGTTTGGTGATTGGAGTAAAACCAGAAACAATGTAACAGCAAAGGTGAACAATGTAATAGATCGAATCATATTATCAGCAGATACAGAAAAGAGGTCTCTTTCTCTCACTGTAAAGAAAGCTGATGTCACTGATTCTGGAACCTACATGTGTGGGGTTGGGAGCAAACATGGGACATCTCCTGGGAATGGAACCCAAGTGACCATCGATGGTAAATAACAGCATTTCCGTCTCTGTTCTACAAAACCCTTCCGGGGGAGCTCAGGACACTGGGCTGGTTCCAGAGAGCTGGGGCAGGTGGTGCTGGGGGAGATGGAGCAGCACAAAGTGTAAAGGGCAGAGCTGTGGACAAAACGGGGGGACATTCTGTGGTACGTACAATGGTCCTGATCCTGCATTCCACTGATTTCTGTGGGGGTTTTGTCTGCACAAGGAATGCAGGGTCAAGCCCCAGATATTCAAAAACTGTTTTGAGATGGGGTGTGAGGGGAGGTTTCTAATTGGCTAAGCCTGTGAGGCCTTACACGCAACTTGAGAGACTAGGTGGGTGAGCGGATATCTTCTATTGGAACAACTTCTGTTTGTGAGAGAGACAAGCTTTCACGCTTATGCAGAGCTCTTCTTCAGCTCTTGGAAACTTAGGTCTGGTCTACACTACAGACCTATGTCGGCATAACTACGTTGATCAGGGCTGTGAAAAATCCACATCCCTGAGCGATGTAGTTAGTTACACCGACCAAACCTCCTGTGTAGACAGTGGTGCAGCTGGGCTGATGCAGTGTTTTAAGTATAGATGTACACTTACTCAGAGTGTCACAGGTAAATACAAGTAGAACGATTGGTTTAGCATAAGTAGTTAACACGTATTTCAAGGGACCATTCAAGGCAGGGTGGCCCGTTAACACTTCTGCAGTCATAGGGCAAAAAGGGGGGTTAGGGAGTTACAGATTGTTGTAATAAGCCATAAATCCAGTGTCTGTTCAGTCCATGATTTTTAGTGTCTAGCAGAGTTATGAATTTAAGCTCCCAGGCTCGTTGTTTGAAAGTGTTGTGCAGGCTTCCTTTGAGGATGATTCATAGATTCATAGATTCTAGGACTGGAAGGGACCTCGAGAGGTCATCGAGTCCAGTCCCCTGCCCTCATGGCAGGACCAAATACTGTCCAGACCATCCCTGATAGACATTTATCTAACCTACTCTTAAATATCTCCAGAGATGGAGATTCCACAACCTCCCTAGGCAATTTATTCCAGTGTTTTACCACCCTGATAGTTAGGAACCTTTTTCTAATGTCCAACCTAAACCTCCCTTGCTGCAGTTTAAGCCCATTGCTTCCTGTTCTATCCTGAGAGGCTATGGTGAACAAGTTTTCTCCCTCCTCTTTATGACACCCTTTTAGATACCTGAAAACTGCTATCATGTCCGCTCTCAGTCTTCTCTTTTCCAAACTAAACAAACCCAATTCTTTCAGCCTTCCTTCATAGGTCATGTTCTCAAGACCTTTAATCATTCTTGTTGCTCTTCTCTGGACCCTCTCCAATTTCTCCACATCTTTCTTGAAATGCGGTGCCCAGAACTGGACACAATACTCCAGTTGAGGCCTAACCAGCACAGAGTAGAGTGGAAGAATGACTTCTCATGTCTTGCTCACAACATGCCTCTTAATCCATCCCAGAATCATGTTTGCTTTTTTTGCAACAGCATCACTCTTTTGACTCATATTTAGCTTGTGGTCCACTATAACCCCTAGATCCCTTTCTGCCGTACTCCTTCCTAGACAGTCTCTTCCCATTCTGTATGTGTGAAACTGATTGAGTGATGAGGACCACTCTGTATCTGACCTGTGAGACATGTTCCCCACAGGAGACAGGGTGGTTTTGTCTTGTATCATTTTCCTGTGTGAGCTCATTCAAGAGCATAGAGATTGTCTGATTTCACCCACATCGTTGTTATTGGGGCATTTAGTGCGCTGGATGAGGTACCCCACACGTTGTGATAGGCTTGTGTAGGATCCGTGGCTCTTCAAAGGTGAGTTGTCGGGGGTGTTGATCATTGTAGCAGTGGAGATATGTAGCAGATTTTGCATCTGCTTTGAGTCGGTGTGTCCTGGTCTGTGGGCAGCTTGCTTCTGATGATGCCCTTGGAGAGGCTGGCGGGTTGTTTGAAGGTCAGAAGTGGGGGTTCAGGGAAGACTTGTTTCAGGATGTGGTCCCCATCGAGTATGGGTTATAGTTGTTTGATGATACCCCGTAGGGGTTCCAGTGTAGTGTGGTAGGTAGCAACTGGTGTGCAGTCAGAGGAGGTTTTATTTCTGTATTCAAGCATGTTCTCTCAGGGTATTTGGACAGTCAATTCCATGATGCAATCTACTTCTCTAGTAGAATGTCCTTGTTTGGTTTTGGCGGTTTTGAGTGTGTTAAGGTGTGTATCCCAGACTTTCTCCTAGGAGCATATTCTGTGCTATATGAATTCTGGGCTGTTGATTACAAGTTTTTTTGGTTGTTTGGGGTGGTTACTGGGTTTATGACGTGAGGTGTGGTAATCTGTGGGTTTCTTGTCTAGGGTTGTCTGTAGGGTTCCATTGTTGAAGCTGATGCTAGTGTGGGAGTGTTCCCCAGAGAGTTTAATGACTGGATGGCTGGGTGGTGGTTGTTGAAGTTGGGGTGGAAATCCATGAATGTGGAGTCAAATCTGTAGTAGATTTGGTGAATCAGTTCTCTTCAGCGCATTGGCATTTTCAGTCTAAGGTAAGTTTTGCCAGAGCATTTGCAATCAGCTCTACTGTACATGGACATAGTGAGAGAGCCCCTGAGCCAAAGAATTTACAATCTAAACAGACAAGACAGACAAAAGGGGGAGAACGGGCAGACGTACTAACAGTAGATTGGGAAGTGAGACACAGAGAGATTAAAGAACTAAATCCACACAGAACTTTAGGCCCTTAAATCCAACATCTGGGTGCCATGGAGATCCTCAAAACCCCTGCTCAGCTGCTGCCTAGCCCTGGAGCTGCTTAAGTTTCCACCAGTAAAACCAGTGCTAAAGACTTGCTGACACTCTCTTGCTATGCTGTAAGCACAGCCCTGCCCAGAATAATGGTTGCACCCCGATCCTCACTGCCCTGCCATTGCCATCAGAAGTGCATCGCTTCTCAGAACTGCCCATTCCATGTCCTTCAGTGAATCCCATTTTTCTGTAACGAAGGAGAATTGGCCACCCTCTCTCTTGCCCTTCATTGGGCTGGTGGAGCGAAATAGGTCTCAAGAAGGTTTTGAATGTAAGGAATTTGGCAGTCGTGTCAGGCGTACACAAGGTTCGGGTAAGACGTCACATTGTTGGAGTGGGTTTGTCTAGACTGAAGCTTCTGGGGTTACCTGCTCACTAAACAGAGCAGAAAAGTCTTGACATGCACGATACAGCTCTATATGGGGCCTAACGAAAGAACATCCGTTTAAACTCTTAACAAGGAGGGGAAACTAAACAGCAGGAGTGGAGAGATTCATTTTGTACATCTGCCCTTGTCTGGTGGCACATTGAACTGTTTCTCAATGAAGGTGCCATCATCCGTGTTTCCCTTTCTGCAGAAATTACCGACCTGATGGTGAATCAAACCCCAACCAGTGTCAGTGATTTAGAAGGCTCAGAACTTACCATGAAGTGTACATTCAAGACAGTCAATAACCACAGCACCATGTATGTGCGATGGTATAACTATGGGACTGAGGGACTAAAGAAAGAGCTGGTGAATGACAGCGATGTGATCACAACCCTGCATTTGGAAAATGGGTTTGCCTCTCTCACTTTGAAGAATGCAAAATCATCTAATACAGGAATCTACGTGTGTGAGGTGGGGATCACAGCAAGGAACCTCTCTGGGAATGGAACAGGAACCCAAGTGACCATCGAGAGTAAGTGCCAGAATTTCCTACCTGATCTTCTTGGGGAAATGGGGGCGAGCGAGTGAGAACAAGAGTAGACATCTCCTGGAAGGTGTTGAGTGTCTTCAGTTCCACCTTCAATGGGAGCTGAGGGTGCTCCACGCCTGCCCAGAAGCACTAAACTCCTTGCAAGATAGAGCCCTGCAGGACGCTATTAAGGGGGAACAATGTTTCCATTTTAGATCCTTTACAACCAAATGTTTCACATGGCCTCAAATTTGCCTCTAAACGTATGCTTGCCCATATTGCATGCACATCCATTGGTACGGTCAAAGGCTGCCTGCGTGCCTGGAATCTGGAATTTGTGAGGGATAGCAGGGTAGTTAGACATGAATTCATGTCTGATTCGTGGATGGGTGAAACCTGGGGCTGCTTCTTATGTCAGATCCGGTTTCCATAAGGATCCATATTGCAGGAGGCAACTTCTCCAGACTGAACATTCGGGGTGGGGGGATGGTTTGCTGGTCTTGCCAGGCATCATAAAGCTATGAATGGAACTAAGTGAAAACATCACTTTAACCTCTGATAAGCAGGGGATGTTAAATGGCCAGGCTGGGAAAAGAACACAAAATACTGGAGGGGGAGACATTTATTTTAATACATCCCCAGTCACCAGCCATTTGTGACTTTCGTTCCATTTCCACCGCCATTTTTACCAGAGTGGCCATCCATGGTAAATAGCAGCATTTTCCTCTCAGATCTTCACTGTATTTCCTAGGGAAGAATAAGGACTAGGAAAGGAAGAGCTAATGCCAATACTTTGCATGGGGTGATATTGATGGGACAGGAGTTGCTGGCAAACAGAAGGAGAAGGCAAAGCTATGGAGAGATTTGCAGTGAGAAGTCAGTGATTCCCGGTGGCTTTCCAGATCCTGCCCATCTCTTTTTTTTTTGTCATCCAAGTACTTACAACCCCCCCCCCTTCCTGATGTCCCTCGCACAGCAGCACAGCATTGCTGCCCACCAGAATTCTTGAAGCCACTGGGTGATGGGTCAATCACAAAGGGTTCAGAGGTTCTGAGAAGCACCTCCAGGTTCAGAAGCTCTTCTCCCCGTATTGAACAGTCAGTTTCACCATGACAGGCTCTCTCGTAAGAAGATTTCCAGTATTTCCCAGTTTTGAGTGGGATGGAAATGCCTCTCGGTATATTGCTGATTCTGCTTTCAGTCTTGGACAAAAACAAGACGTGTCTAGAGAACAGCCCTAAAAACCCACTCACGGCAGTACCACTATTGTAAGCTGCAGTGTTTTGGACCATAACTGTAGAATATGGTCTTTTTTTTAAATGAGGGAAATCTTGTTGAACCTCAGCACAGGTTCCAGTTTGATTCTGGGCGAGGGTGTAAGCTAGTCCTTACTTTAGCCTAACTGATTAGCCCATTGCAAATACCATCTTCTGACAAATGAATCCACCAGGTTGGTGTTGGTTATTCTTCCAGTAGTGGTGGAGCAGCGACCCAGTTTGCCTTTTCTCCTTCGGCTATTCTGCCGTGGGACTCCTCGGGTGGTGGTGGTGGTCTAGTGACCTAGCTCACAGCATCGTCCCCTGCCCCTATTCAGCAGGACTCCTGTAGAAGTGGTAATGCATGACCCAACCTATGTTGTCTTTCCCTAGAACTAGTGGTCATGGGAGTGTAATAACTCAACTTGCCCTGCCTCTGTAGCCCTGTCTAGTAGGACAGCAGCTAATTAATGTTTCTTTCAACAGCACATGATCCAATGAGCTCTTACATTGTTCCTGGAGCTGTGGCTGGGACACTTCTCTTCTTGCTGGTGCTCAGTATCCTTTTGTGGAGCTGGAGACAGAGCTCCAAAGGTAAGATTTACTTGGACAATAAATGTAAGCAATTTCTGCGTTAGGGGAGCTCATAGGATGCCGATAGATTCTTCTTTGTGTCCTTCCTTTAGCTGAATAAAGAGTAATTTGGGGAATTTTTGCCAGTGAATGTACAGCAGCGGTGGTAAACTGGCAGCCCTAGTTAGTGAAGTCTCATACCTAAGCAGAGATAACATCTGGGCAATGGTAGGACTATTCTATGTCTCCTCCCTGACCTGAGGAAGCACCTCAAGGTGTGAAAGGTGGATTCAGTCTCCACGTCTATTTCACCTTTGGCTGGATTGCCAACAAAGCCGCCAATTATTGGCAATTGCTCGGGTCGGAGCTGTAGATACTGCTCCACTATGAACTAACTACACTGACAACTAACTCCTTCATTTAAGTGACCCAAAAGTCATCAGAGAATAACCAGTTTTGTCACAACTTCATTTTTTCCCCAGAACCACTTCAAAGCAGTTCAGAGGCAGAGGCAGAGATGAATCAGATGGAGACGGTGAGTTGGAGAGCTTATCATAAGAGCCGCATTTAATTTTTCTCTCTAGCATAGGGGAACTGGGTGTTGAGCATCAACTCCAGGAATACAAGGTAATAAAGAAATCGGTTCTCCTTTTACAGACTGTAGCATCTTCAGGGTAACAGAAAATGCAGCACTAGTCCTGAATAGGATCGGGGTGGTACGACATTTAAAAAGTTAGAGGGAATCAAGAATTAATTAGCAAAGATAAAGAGGACATAAATTAGTGATTGCACAGGTTCTTCAGTGATAATAGAGAATGCAACATTGGTTCTAGGCAGTGGGACTGGGAAGTTCAAGGCAGGGGGAATCTTATGCCGCTCCAGAAACCTCAAAATACTGGAGAATGCAGCATTTGCTCCATGAACTTTAGAGGTGTTTCATAATCAGAATACAGCTTCCTAAAAAGTCAGCACACTCTTTTACAGTGCCTGTGTCAGTGGAAGATGGTCTAGCATTATAATAGAATGATATGGGCATCACTAACCATTTACTTTAGACTTTGCAAAGCAGAAAGGAACGAGCAGTCTTCACTCATTTTCCTCTTGCTTTGCAGTCTTCTCCTCCACCAGCTGTTGACGTGACTTACGTTAACTGGAATTTCCACGAAAGAGACGCAAAAGCGGAGGAAAAGGTTTACACGGAAATGAAGATACGGACAAAACAGAGAGATGACAATGATATCTACACAAATGTCAACCCTCGTCATCGCTGAAATGACCCGGTCCTGCCGACAGTGGGGGGCAGAGTGAGGGCAGCGGCTTCAGCAGATGTTACTGAGCATGCTCAGTACAACCAAGCAGCTAATCTGGGGGGGCATGTGACCCCGTGTGCCCCCCCATACGTCACCAGTGACATTGGAACAATGTGTATAGTGGGGGAGGGTGGGGCGGCTGAAAGCCATTGACCAAAACTGTAAACTCCATTTGTGATGGAAACCACTTCAAGCCAGAGAATGCTGCCACGCCCCAACACCCCTCGTTCCAGCACCCCTGCACATGGCCTCTGTTCACAGGGTATAAAAGGAGCAGGGTGTGGGCAGATAGTCACGTCTGAGAACACTCATTCCACAGCATGTTAATGAGCAGAGACTGTTCAAAGCTGGACTCAGCACTCATTTCCAGTGAAGAACAACAACTTTATTGAAGTATGTGTAAAACTGATCCTAAATGGATAGCTTATGTGCCAGTAGGTGGTGCTCTTTGCATTGACTGTCTGCTTGTACACAGACAGGTGGGCGAGGTCATATCTTTTACTGGACCAACTTCTGTTGGTGAGAAGACGAGCTTTCCAGCTGCACCAAGCGCTTCCTCAGGCCTGGGCAAGGTACTGAGAGTGTCACAACGAAATACAAGACCAAACCGATAGTTTAGCAGAAGCAGTTAGCACATATTCTAAGGGACCCGTCAATTGTCTTTTATTGGACCAACTTCGATTGGTGAGAGAGCGAGGGACAGTTCCCCCAGAATATGTGCTGAAGAAGAGCTCTGTGTAGTTCAAAAGCTTTTGTCTCTCACCAACAGAAGCTGGTCCAATAAAAGATAAGACCTCACCTGCCTTGTCTCACTGATATCCTGGGACCCACGTGGCTACAACACCACTGCACACACATGTGGGCAGAGACATCGCGTTTGTGTAGCACTCCGGTGAAAGGGGAGCACGGAGCTAAGTGTACAACTTGCTGCTGCAGCTGGGTAGGAAGAACTCGGCAGCTGCAGAGCGGCTCTTCCAGGAAGGCAGGCTCAAGTTCTCCTGTCCCGTTACACGTGCAGCGCCGTGCACCGGGAGGGCATTAAGCACAGATCCTCAAAGGGATTTAAGCACCTAATGCCCAGAGCAATCGATGGGAGTTAGGCACCTACAACCTTTGAGGATCGGGGTCTGAATGCTTGAGAGCAGGCTTTGCCCTGCTGGCACAGGTTCTGCTTTGGAGTGACACGGTTGCAGTGATATTACCGCTGTAATTAAGGCTGGTTGGCTATTCGCATTCTCTCTCTTACCGACATAGCTTAGGCTCTGCCCGGGGAGCCATTTTGTTCCTTATCCAGCAATTTTATGAAACTTCATTGACGTTATTTGTTCAATTGCACTTTTCTTTGTTAGAGAACAGACGTCAACGGGCTCTGAGTGCTAAATTGCTAATATTTCCTGTGTGAAAATAAACATTAAAAAAAACCTATTGGGTTAATTTTCTGATCAGCAGATACAGTAGAAGAAGTAAAAAGAAGAAATGTTTGTGATTTCCCCTAAAGGCTTCGTTCAAGCAGTAATCTATTGGGAGTAGGAGGATGAGGATACAGGCCTCATAGGGGACTTCAGCGGAATCCACCCCACAGTACCATGTTTTGAAAATGCCTATGGCAAGTTGGCACCAGGGGCGGCAGGTTTGTGTAATTTTTGGTGGTGCCCAGAACGGGATCAAGTACCGCCCCTCCTCCCCCAACACCTGCCTTGTAAGCTGATTATTTATATATATATATAAATAATGTAAAAATGTGAGGGCTCTGGGGTGGGGCTGCGGATGAGGGGTTCATGGTGCAGGAGGGGGCTCAGGGCTGGGGTAGAGGGTTGGGGTGGGGCAGGGATGAGGAGTTTGGGGTGCAAACAGGCTATCTCTGGCTGGGGAAAGAGAGGAGGACAGTCACTTTGCACCACTGTCACTGCATGTGCTCCTAGGGCCCCTCTCAGGCCCAGGAAGCCCCCTTGAGTCCCCTGTGGTGGGTGCGGGGGGGGCTGCCATGACATGTGCGCCTCCCCCCTCCTGCTGCCCCTCACTGTAGCCTCACTGGGGGTGGAGATGGGGCTGCCCCTTGCCCAGAGTGGGGCAGGAGCGGTGACTGCATGGGGGGGGATTCTGTGCTGGCGGAGCGTCCCCCTGGAAAAGGGAAGGGTCCGTCTGAGGCGGAAGGGCGGGGCAGGGTCAGCCTGCCCTGGCACTAGTGGAAGGGGGCACTAGGACCCTGCGGCGGCAGTTGATGCCAGGAGCCGGCAGAGCGGGGGGGGGGCAGGGGAAGTGCTGATGAACTGACAGAACTGACCCAGAGGTGATGCTCCGAGTGAATATGCAGCCAGGGCTGAAGCTTAGATAGAGACTTTAGGGCAATGTCTAATTACCCCTCTCTGAGCAGTCGCCGCTACTTGACTTGTCAGTCTCCCGTTCTTGTACCGACGGCCCAAAAGGAGATGGAACAAAAGCAGAGCTCAGGGGCAGGGGAAACTGACTCCTGGAGTTTTGGGCACTAAGGTAAATGGAGTCAAATATCTGAGCAAACAGCCTGGAATTATAGATCTTTCTCCTGTCCCTCCAAGCCTCAGACCTGGATGCACAATGGGGGAAATCCTGACCTCATTAAAGTCCGCTGGAATTTTTGCATGGCACTTGCTCCACAACATTTGTGAGGGTAAAGTGGGTCCGGACAAGTCAGGTTTATAAACTCTGTACAGACAGCCGGATCCCCCCCATGTGCACACAGGCCCTGGTTCCCAGCATGCAAGGGGAATCGGGAATGCCATATCTGGATGCATCTTGGCTCAGCAGGGAGGGAAAAGATGACATCTGCTTGTGCCAAGGGGCACCATGACACCCTGTCCAGCTGCTGGAAAAGTTCCTGAGGGAACATTGGCACATACCCGGGGGCTACAGAGCTTTGGGAGG